>NC_064639.1:260880712-261196741 GCF_023864345.2 Schistocerca serialis cubense | reverse complement strand
TATGAGATGTACGCGATGTAGTGGCAACCTCCAAGTTTTTCTCGACGCATTCATCGTAAATAATCGTATCGTCTCTTTCGTCTGCCATGATGAGAGGGCACAAGTACGTATAAAAACAAAACAAAACTTGTCGACGTGTGTAACTTATTGTTACCTCAACAAAACACCAACAGAATGAGAAAGATACTAAAGTGCTGTCGTCGGCCACTGTGCGATACTATGCTGTCTGTAAATACAGTGCGATGCCAGTCATCAGCAGCCTGTGCTTTCCGGTCATGGCAAAACTCCGAAGGCAGTCATTTGTTTTGTGGTGTTAACCGTAATACACATACGGGGCGGCAGTTTCTCAGCCCGGTTGCCACTAGTCTCCGACCTTTGCTGCGGGATGACATCGAATGCAGGATAGGTTGCACGGTACCTCCTGCTTAGCAGCTATTGTCAGGGAAAGGAAATTCGACACGTTGTACCGTTTCCAAGTTAATTAGCATTGAAGTTTGTCAGTCAGTCTGTCACACGCGCATCCTGCTGCAGTCTGCCAGAGACGTTGTCATTAAAGGTGTACTTCGTATGGTTTCCTAAAACTGAACAAGAGAGTGATACCGAAGATAGACATAGGACGGTAGTAAGGATCGTACCCGAGCTGCAGGCTGAGCAATGTCATGCGCAGTAATCCATAGAATGAGAACAATTGTACGAGAGTCACTCCAAAAGAAATGCGCACCATTTATTTTTAAAACCATCTTTTATTCTATATGTTTGAAAGTTTTACATTGTGTAGCTACATCCTTTAGGAACAATATTTTCACTTCTCCACATAATTTCCATCCCTTTCTACTGCCTTGCGCCATCTTGGAACCAGCGCCTGTATACCCGCATGGTAAAACTCTGGACCAACCTGTTGGAGCCACTGTTTGGCAGCATGCACAACGGAGTCATCATCTTCAAACCTTGTTCCACGAAGAGACTCTTTCAGTTTCCCAAAGAGATGATAATCACATGGAGGCATGTCAGGACTGTAAGGCGCGTGTTTCAGTGTTGTAAACAACCTGCTTTTCTCGATGTGATCGAACACGACTCAGTCCAGCTTGAAGTTTCTTCAGTGTCGTCACATATGTATCAGAATTTATGATGGTTCCACTTGGCATGATGTTCACAAGCAAGAGTCCTTTGGAATCGAAAAACACCATAGCCATAACTTTTCCAGCAGAAGGTGTGGTTTTGAATTTTTTTTTCTTGGGTCAATTTGCATGATGCCGCTCCATTTATTGCCTCTTCGCCTGTGGTGAAAAATGATGTAGCCATGTTTCATCACCTGTCACAATTCTTCCAAGAAATTCATCTCCACCATTCCCGTACTGTTCCAAAAGTGCGCTGCATACAGTTTTTCTTGTTTCTTTGTGAGCCACTGTCAACATCCTGGGAACCTACCTGGCACAAACCTTTTTTAGCGCCAACAGTTTCAGTATTCTGCAAATACTTCCTTCCCGTATCCCAACGTAGCGTGACAATTCGTTCACTGTGATGCGTCTGTCAGCAGTCACCAGTTGGTTAACTCTCTGCACATTGTCTGCAGTGTGTGCAGTACGCGGCCTGCCGCTGCGAGGACAATGCTCAATATTGCCGTGCCCACTTTCATTACGTAACCTGCTTGCCCACCGACCAACTGTACTGCGATCGACAGCAGCATCTCCATACACCTTTTTCAACCTCTTTTGGATGTTTCCCACTGTCTAGTTTTCACAGCACAGGAATTCTATGACAGCACGTTGCTTTTGACGAACGTCAAGTGTAGCAGCCACCTTGAAGACATGCTGTGACGGCGCCACTCACGGGAACAGGTTGAACTAAGTTTGAAAACAAGTGGGAAGGATGTATGTACACACTGTAAAACTTTCACACATGCTGAATGAAAACTGTATTTTTACAAAAATATTCTGCAATTCTTTTGGAGTGACCCTCGTATCTGGCGGGTTGCTTGAATTTTCAAGCACAACGGCCGGACTGGCTAACTTCCAAGCTAATTAATTCGGAAACGGCGCAACATATGGAATTTTTCCTAGTAATTTTTTTCGGCCCAACACCTTTACAAGCTTTTCAGATCGTTTCTGGCCACCCTGTGTAACACTAAGTTCCTGGAGTTGCTAATGTGTCTACTGCACAGAGGTAACAAAACTGCTATTTAACATTCCAGATACTATTTGGTTTATCACCTCATATTTAGTTTACAAGGCTTATCCAACAATGTTACTGATCGCACATAGCAAATAAAAACATAAAAATCGCCTTAGTGTATGAGAATGAAATAAAATATTTCAATGGGAATGCTGTGCTGTAGTGTAAGACGTTTTGTTGTATTGCCAGAGGAGCTTGTCCCTTGGTAGTCACCGCAAACGGGAAACTCATTATCATCAGCTCTACAGGACCTTACCCCTACTGCAAGTCGGCAACGAAATAAGAGTTGCTTGTGACACTCATGAATTATTTAAGTCGTTGCGTTTAAATTAATTCAACGCCCATGACAGCACTTCCCAGAAAACTATGCCCCCCCCCCCCACCCAACAACCACCTTGCGGTCATCTTCCCAACCCCATGATACCCTAAACATAACATGTCCCGCCGTTCCCTGGCCTTGAAAGTCGCCAAAATTTTCTTTAGCAATAGTTTCTGTGATATTATTGGTTGGAAACGTGTTTTTCATAGACCTCCACTAGCCAGTGTTCATGACCGTTTCACTCACATTCAAATCACATTGAGATTTCTCTCTGACTCCATGCCAGCAGCTATTAAGCAGCAGCAAATGCAGGATTGACACAGCACTGTCTTGCCAGATTTAGATACGTCCACTTGTGCTGCAATATCAATTATTCATGTATTGCAATGTATGTAACCTGTTTTATTTAAGTTTATTTAAAACATTTATATTGGACATTTGAGTAACGTGGCTACCGCTGTTGTTTTGGTCAGTCTCAACACTAGATTCACACATGACACCATGCTAGGCGTATTACGCCTGGTTGGGACGGGTCAACAAATATCGTAACTGATACACGAACACTTAATTTCCATGGTTTACTTCCATAGCAAAATCAGACAACAATTAAGGCAAATTGATATTCAAATACTCTCGCTAAGAGTTAATACTTGTATAATGAATAATGGGATCCTGCGGCAGTTCTTAATAAGCATTTAACAAAAGCCATCAGCGAAAACGCAAATCTGACGAGTCGAACACGAAGATCGGGAGGAAAACTGACATTAACCACAGACGTATTTAACGATTGTTGTGAAATTGATTCACACAGAACAGAAGTACTGAAGGTAGTAGGAAAAACTATTGGATGTAATCTGTCGGACCTGTTGCGGATTTGGAAGCAAAGTGTCAATGACTTAACAAGGTAAATCTTCTGTTTGAGCGTCTAAGATTGTAAAATTATGAACTGACTTGAAATTCCCTATGTTTCACGCGGCAGCGGCTCTGTTTCATAACACAGCTATTGGTGACTGAAGTACTGCGACCTCAGTCAGTGGAAACGCCAGCAACTGTCTCCTGCAGTTAACTGCTAGATGGCCCGGAAACCGTCTGAGTCCCCCAAATGGATCAGATCAGCTTGAAGCTGAAGCTGACAATGACGATGGAGCGGTAACAGCAGCACTCCCAGACGGGAATCTCATTGGAGCAGTAAACGTAAACGTCGTGTGACTAGGGCCTCCCGTCGGGTAGACCGTTCGCCTGGTGCAAGTCTTCCGATTTGACGCCATTTCGGGGACTTGCACGTCGGTGGGGATGAGATGATTATGATGATTAGGACAACACAACACCGAGTCCCTGAGCGGGGGAAATCTCCGACCCAGCTGGGAATCGAACTCGGGCCCTTAGGATTGACATTCTGTCGCACTGACCACTCAGCTACCGGGAGCGGATCTTGGAGCACGTGATGAGACGAGAGAAGGTGCGAGAAGACAAGTCTCTGTGCGATAGCGTCTCAAAAGCAATCTTCGCTTCGCTGCGTTTTTCGTTACATTTTTAACTCGTAACTTCCTGGCAGATTAAAACTGTGTGCCCGACCGAGACTCGAACTCGGGACCTTTGCCTTTCGCGGGCAAGTGCTCTACCAACTGAGCTACCGAAGCACGACTCACGCCCGGTACTCACAGCTTTACTTCTGCCAGTACCTCGTCTCCTACCTTCCAAAGTTTACAGAAGCTCTCCTGCGAACCTTGCAGAACTAGCACTCCTGAAAGAAAGGATATTGCGGAGACATGGCTTAGCCACAGCCTGGGGGATGTTTCCAGAATGAGATTTTCACTCTGCAGCGGAGTGTGCGCTGATATGAAACTTCCTGGCAGATTAAAACTGTGTGCCCGACCGAGACTCGAACTCGGGACCTTTGCCTTTCGCGGGCAAGTGCTCTAGCAACTTTTTTTTTTATTTTTTATTTTAATGGATGGGATTCGAACCCACGCGTGCAAAGCACATTGGATTAGCAGTCCAACGCCTTAACCACTTTTTTTTTCGCCTTTAACCGCACGGCCACTTTTTTTGTGCTCTACCAACTTTTTTCTTTTCTTTTCTTTTTTTTCTTTTTACTTTTTTTATATTTTATTTTTGTTTTTTGTATTTTTTTTTATTTTTTTTATTTTTTTTCCTCTGTCATCCTTTTTTGTATATATAGATGGAAAAAGGCGTCTTTCAGTTACGACAAACAAAATTAGAATGTACATCCGTAGCAACAACAGAACAAGAGTTTCTTCTAAACTATGAAAGAGAATTTGAAACCAATAGTGTGGTGATAGATAATAAAGAAAGGAAAGCGTAACCAAACCCCGCACGCCATTCCATGTGCATGGCCCATCTGCGTACAGATTCCATGTTCCAAATTGGTACAACATTTCGCAGCGTTTGGAGCTCCATGACGGCGGTCATCCTCTGCCCGGTACTCCCCAACTGTGAGGGGGGTTATCGAAGACACTGCGTAAATAGTTGGCAAATAGTTGTCGGTATCGGGGTGTACACTCAAGTGTGCTATGACTGTCCTGGAGAAATTGCCAGTAATCAAGCACCATCTTCTCATCATCTCGAAAGAGGTAGTATATGGACATGCCTTTAAACCATGTGAGAGCGTGAGTCTTCGCAGGTGGGAAATAAGTATCCTCTGGACAAAGGAGGAGCCGTGGCTCAATTGTGCGAGGCGCGATACGTAGGTAGCAGGCGAGGATCTTCTGCACTAGCAGCCTTACCTCTAACGCCGATCCACATACTAAACGGTGGTCGTCAGTATCCACGAGGTGGCAATGTGGACAAAGGGGGGAATCCGCCATCCCAATAGCGTGCAGCCTTTGTCGTGTTACAACCTTCCCGTTCACCACCTGGTACCACGCGGCTCGTACCCGCGTGGGGAGGAACGACTTCTGGACCGCTCTCCACACTGCAGGCCATAGGGTCGTAGGGCTCTTCCTCTCAATCACATTGCGAGGTATGGACCTTAGCAGCAGTCTGTAAAAGTCTCTCGCCTTGGGAGTGCGAGTGCTGGGGAGGTCTGGGTGCACATAACTATACTCAAGAATAAATGCCGAGAGGTGCGAGAGTGAGGGTGTAATGTGCGCAACCGTGACAGGTGGCAGAAGAGACGCCGGCAGCAATTCCTCTAACAGACGACCCGTAAGGGAAGCATCTTTGTGGGTCCACAATTTCATCATTGTGCACAAGTATAATGCTGTAGCCCTCGCTCGTACATTTGTAAGTCCCAGTCCGCCATCAAGCGGAGGGGGGGTGACTGTTTCGTAGCGGACTTTGAATAGGTGTCCGGCGGTAAGGTAATATCCAAACGCTGCTTGCAGTCTGTGTGCCATCGCTGTCGGTATCGGTAGGACCTGGGCCATGTGGATCATCTTAGTTGCCACGTGAAGGTTGAGGTATTCCACACGCTGTAAGAGGTCCATCCGTCGAAGTAAGTTCCGGCGAACTTCTGTGCGTATTGCCTGTAGTAATCGTGCATAGTTCATGGCAGCCGTGCGGCGCACATCCTGTGTAAATGTTATGCCCAAGAACCGGATCTTGTTAACTAGTGGGAGTGGGGCTAAAGCGTCCTCCTGTAGACCTCTCCCAATGGGCATCGCTGCCGACTTGGCCACATTCATGAGGCTGCCCGCTGCCAAACCATAGCGATTGATCCATTGTATCACCGAGCGTACCTCGTCACCAGATCGGACAAGTAATAGAAGGTCATCAGCATATATCCTGCAGTGAAAGGTGTGATCCCTCAATGACATGCCCGAGAGCCTGTTTTTCAACCCTCCGACAAGTGGTTCGAGTGCGATCGCGTAAAGGATCATGGAGAGAGGGCATCCTTGGCGAAATGACCTTCGGATCGGAAGGGGACCCGCAATCCGTCCATTCACCAATACACGGGATGCAGCTCCACGGAAAAGGCGCTGAAAGATGTCGAGAAAGTCAGGTGGGAAGCCCATGCGGGCCATAACGGACAGAAGGAACTTGTGGTGAACTCTATCGAAGGCGTGGTCGAAATCAATGGAGATCAGAGCAGCTCGAAGGCGACAGGATGTGGCGATGGCTATTAAATCCCTGCATTCACTGGTTGCCGTTTGCATGTTGGTCACTCCGCCCTGTGTCGTTTGCTCCATTGAGAGGAGTAGGGGCAGAACCGTCTTCATGCGGTTGGCGAGTAGTCGGGCGAAGATTTTATAGTCCGAGTTGAGCATTGTAATGGGCCTGTAGTCCTCGACCGTCCGACCTCTGGAAGGCTTGTGTATCGGTATTAGGAGACCTTTCACGAATGCAGGTGGCACGTGAGAACCGGGGGTCATCAGTTCTTGGTACATAATGATCCATCGGGGCATCATGAGATCGCGGAAAGTATGATAAAACTTGAGCGGCAGTCCGTCTGGCCCGGGAGATTTGTTGAGTGCTCCCTTGTTAAGCGCGTCCTCGATGTCGTCTCGTGTAATCCCACCTAACAGCGTCGCCGCTGCTGCATTGTCGAGGGTGTGCGACAGTGCTGCAGTACGTCGTGATCGTCCGCTCCCTCGTCCTCTGTATTCACCTCGTCGTAAAACCGGCGATAGTGATCTGCGAAGGCTTCTGTAACTGCCGCCTGAGTCATTACGACCCTACCACCTGGCAATACGAGGTCCGTGATCAGCTGCTGTCGGCGTCGGCGGCTGTCGAGCACGATGTGATGCATAGACGGGTTTTCTCCTTCCACTCTGTCTTGACGTCGCGATCGCACTACGACCCCCTCCAAACGTTTCCTCGTAAGAGACAATATTTTACCTTTAATTCGGCGGCTTTCCATTTGTCGATTTGGAGATGGTGGTTGGCTGTCGAGTTCGCGAAGCATCGTGTAATAAAAGTCCAATGTGTTTGCACACGCCGAAAAGCTGGTTTTGCACAGTCCACCCACCATGCTACAGTTGATGGGTATCGGGGAAGACGACGTTCGCAATCCAGCCATGTGTTGGCGATAATCTGACGGCATTCCGGGGCTTGAAGATGTGCCACATTCAGCTTCCAGGGTCCTCGGCTGCGCCATATCCGCTGCTGTTGTAGAGTGAGTGTGCATATGAAAGCGCTATGATCGGAGAAGGCAAGCGGCCAACGTTCGGCGTCCAATATTCCCGGCGCTAGAGCTCGTGATACATAAATGCGGTCTAGGCGACTGGCGGAGTGACTAGTAAGGTATGTCGGCCCGGGACGATCACCATGCACTGTCTCCCACGTGTCGGTGAGAAGCAGATCTCGAACCAGGAGCCGAAGTTCTTGACAAGTCGAGAAATGTGGGACTTGGTCTTTGGGGTGGAGCACACAGTTAAAATCGCCCCCGAAGATATATTGCTCGAAGCGGCTGATAAAGAGGGGGGCGATATCCTCCGAGTAGAACAGCGATCGTTCGCGGCGTTGGTCAGTTCCTGATGGAGAGTAAATGTTACTGATGCGCGTTCCCAGTGCTGTGATCGCCAGCCCCCTTCCTGACGGAAGGTAAGTCACTTCGTCGATGGCAATTCCGTCGCGCTGCCATTCCGGTCCGCCGGTGACACATATGTCACATAACCGTAGAAAACGGGGAGGGCCGCTATATATACTTCTTGCAACAGGGCAATGTCAACATCCGAAGAACGAAGCATCTCACGCAGCAACTGGATCTTCACTGCCGTTCGTATCGTGTTGAGGTTAAGCGTGGCGATACGATAAGCTTGTTGCCGAACCGCAGGTGTTAAGTTATCCATTAAGACTGGAATTACCTATGACGCTTCTGACTGTATTGACACCTCCGCATCCCCCCAAACCTCACCGGCAGTCTTTGCTAGAGAGCCGGCGCCAATGGCGTGGGCCCTGATGACGTAAATTGCATGGTTCCGTTGTCGTCGTGGTCATCCGCCCACGTCGGGGAACTGAAAGTAAGATCGGCCTCCCTAGTTTCCTCAGGACACGGCATGGGTGCTTGCATTCCAGAAGGTGGTGGGCAGCATCTGTCCTGCAGCTCGGCATCCGATTTTGCCACTGTAGATACATGTGGTTTGTCCTCAGTTTCGTTCGATGGTGCCACACTGCAGCAAATGGCGTCTGCCTCTGTGGTAGCGTCGTCATTGAAGGTGGAATCGTCATCCTCTGGAGGCTGTGTCGCATCCCGTTCGGAAGTTGCTCTACGCCTCCGATTCCGTCGCTTCGGAGAGCATTGCTTCCTGGTGTGTCCTTCTGTGTCAGACGATGGCAAAGATTCACGACGTTCCGGCACAAAGGCAGCCGTAGGCACAATAAGCGAGTCTACGGCCATGCTATCGTCACGTATGTTGTTATCAGTCGACGGGGGCGGCGGCATCGGAGTTGAATCCGTATTTTGTGGAACAGGTGTGTCATCATCGCCCTGTATTGGAGCATGGAGCCGCGACCCAATAGTGGATGTCGGCTGTCGTGGTGAAGTAGTAGCTGTCGTGAGGGCTGCTGCATAAGTCACAGGAAGCAGCGTCGGCTGCGATGGCGGGTCCGCTTCAGCCGGCGGCAGTTGAGTGATGCGACGTTGCATACATTCTGATCTGAGGTGTCCCTCCTCCCCACAACCAGAGCAGGTCTTCGGTTGCCCATCGTAGATGAGGATGGCACGGCAGCCACCGATATTCAGATATGAAGGTACATGTCTTTTAAGTTCTATTCGAACCAAGCGGACGCCGTTCAGCACAGGATATGTCTGGAATTGCGTCCATTTTTCCGCAATATGATCATGAACCGTGCCGTAGGGGCGCAGCCCTGTCACGACGTCCTCCGCCGGTAGTTCGAAAGGAAGTTCGAAAATTCTGATCGTGCGAAGTCCCATGCCAGAATAATCGACGTGCACAGTCCCCACACTGCCATCAGCATGGCAGAAACGGAGGCCCTGTTTCGTGTCCCGAAGGATCCGTTCACATGTTGCGTCGTTGATGATCTTGACATATACGATACTACTCACAATGGACAAGTGAATGCCGAGAATGTCGGTCGCCGGGATTTTAACTTCTTCTCGTAGAAATCGTTCGACTTCGAGTGCTTTGGGCCGTGCAAATTCGTTGCGGAACGTAAATTTGAGCGTCGATTTTCTGTATTGGTGCGCCATAGTGATCTACACTCCTGGAAATGGAAAAAAGGACACATTGACACCGGTGTGTCAGACCCACCATACTTGCTCCGGACACTGCGAGAGGGCTGTACAAGCAATGATCACACGCACGGCACAGCGGACACACCAGGAACCGCGGTGTTGGCCGTCGAATGGCGCTAGCTGCGCAGCATTTGTGCACCGTCGCCGTCAGTGTCATCCAGTTTGCCGTGGCATACGGAGCTCCATCGCAGTCTTTAACACTGGTAGCATGCCGCGACAGCGTGGACGTGAACCGTATGTGCAGTTGACGGACTTTGAGCGAGGGCGTATAGTGGGCATGCGGGAGGCCGGGTGGACGTACCGCCGAATTGCTCAACACGTGGGGCGTGAGGTCTCCACAGTACATCGATGTTGTCGCCAGTGGTCGGCGGAAGGTGCACGTGCCCGTCGACCTGGGACCGGACCGCAGCGACGCACGGATGCACGCCAAGACCGTAGGATCCTACGCAGTGCCGTAGGGGACCGCACCGCCACTTCCCAGCAAATTAGGGACACTGTTGCTCCTGGGGTATCGGCGAGGACCATTCGAAACCGTCTCCATGAAGCTGGGCTACGGTCCCGCACACCGTTAGGCCGTCTTCCGCTCACGCCCCAACATCGTGCAGCCCGCCTCCAGTGGTGTCGCGACAGGCGTGAATGGAGGGACGAATGGAGACGTGTCGTCTTCAGCGATGAGAGTCGCTTCTGCCTTGGTGCCAATGATGGTCGTATGCGTGTTTGGCGCCGTGCAGGTGAGCGCCACAATCAGGACTGCATACGACCGAGGCACACAGGGCCAACACCCGGCATCATGGTGTGGGGAGCGATCTCCTACACTGGCCGTACACCACTGGTGATCGTCGAGGGGACACTGAATAGTGCACGGTACATCCAAACCGTCATCGAACCCATCGTTCTACCATTCCTAGACCGGCAAGGGAACTTGCTGTTCCAACAGGACAATGCACGTCCGCATGTATCCTGTGCCACCCAACGTGCTCTAGAAGGTGTAAGTCAACTACCCTGGCCAGCAAGATCTCCGGATCTGTCCCCCATTGAGCATGTTTGGGACTGGATGAAGCGTCGTCTCACGCGGTCTGCACGTCCAGCACGAACGCTGGTCCAACTGAGGCGCCAGGTGGAAATGGCATGGCAAGCCGTTCCACAGGACTACATCCAGCATCTCTACGATCGTCTCCATGGGAGAATAGCAGCCTGCATTGCTGCGAAAGGTGGATATACACTGTACTAGTGCCGACATTGTGCATGCTCTGTTGCCTGTGTCTATGTGCCTGTGGTTCTGTCAGTGTGATCATGTGATGTATCTGACCCCAGGAATGTGTCAATAAAGTTTCCCCTTCCTGGGACAATGAATTCACGGTCTTCTTATTTCAATTTCCAGGAGTGTATATGCTGAGTACGGCACGCGCGAAACGGCCGAGTACTATGTAAACAACACGAGCGCTCGCTCCGTGGCAGGAACACAAACAGCGCGTCCTCACCGCAGCACAGCCAAAGGCCAACTTACCAACTGAGTTACCGAAGCACGACTCACGCCCGGTACTCACAGCTTTACTTCTGCCAATACCTTATTCTGGATTTTTAACTCAATTGGCTGGACTCGGAATTTCTGAGTTCCGACTTGTCAGATTGCTCCTTAGACAACTCAGGTCCCCTTCTCTGGATTTTACTTGGTTAACCAACGACCTCCTTTCTACTATTCCGCTATTTGTTTCTATTGCGCTATCTCTGTCTCTCTTCTCAACCAATGAGACAGCTTTTCTCTGGAAAAAGCGTAAATGAAGTAAATTCCAAAGTTCTTATCTCCTTCAACAAAGTTTTTTCAAGAGCTAGCGTTCAACAGTGTCAGACACTTTTCAAGGGCCTAGATTGGGGTCCTCATTCTACCTGCAAGACATCGGTCTCCAGCATTCATCCTAAAAGTTGGCTTTGTGCGTTTGGCTGACAACAGCGCTTGTCGCTGAAATTTCTTCCTCACTCCAACTCAAAAACATTCATGCAAGTGGTCGTTGCACCGTGTACTGAATCTTGTCACTCTGCATGACAGTGCCCTTGGTCTCACAAAGGTGTGTGCAGGCCTGTCCGTGGCAGTGACAGGCTTCTCCTCTCTAACCTTCCAAGAAGAACTCAGCAGGGTTCGTGACTGTTGCTGGCTGTTGCCTTTTCCCTGTGTCGTCCAGTGCACCTCGAAAACCATTCCGTTATTTCCAACCAGCATGTAGTTCCGTTTCAGGCTACTACAGAAACTGATGATCACCTATTCCTTTAATATCTATTTGTTTCTCCAATTGAAATCAATGATTCGGGATAAGGGTGACCTCTAATACCAACTGATGTGAATTTACATATTGCATGAGAGTTCTGAAAGCCTTTAATTACATGAATTACTAATACATAATACATCCACCTAAATCTGCATGTTGTGTGCAACCTTGGCCCCTCCCAACAATTTTTACCTACACATTTCAGTGTTAAATCAATATTTCTTCATACCTCAGAAATCATATATGTTCATATGTGTGTGAAATCTTATGAGACTTAACTGCTATGGTCATGAGTCCCTAAGCTTACGCACTACTTAACCTAAATTATCCTAAGGACAAACACACACACCCATGCCCGAGGGAGGACTCGAACCTCCGCCGGGACCAGCAGCACAGTCCATGACTGCAGCGCCTCAGACCGCTCGGCTAATCCCGTGCGGCCCTCAGAAATCATCCAGGCAACTTATCAGTTCTTTCGATCACGTTAATCCGTACTTTTCTTTCCCCAATTCGTTTCATCAGCTATTCATTAGATACAAGCCCACCCCCATAATTCTCAGCATTATTGTTTTGCATCACATTTAAGAAGATTCAGTTCTTCTGTTGTCTATACCATTTACCGTCCACATTTGTATATAAGGTTACACTCCAAACAAATTCGTTCAAAAAAATCTTCCTATCACTTAAGTTCATATTCGATGTAACATTTTATTTCTTTCTTTCGCGAAAACTTTTTATTGGTATTTTTATTCTGTAGTCTACGTTTTATATTCTACTTCTACACCATCGTTTCTTTTTACCGCATAAACAGCAAAACTTAACTTCCTTAAATGTCCCATTTCCTAATCAAATTTATTCAACATCACCTTATTTAATTCGGTTACATCATATTTCCCTAGTTTTATTGTGACTGATAGTCATATTAGATGGTCTGGTGACATTAATGTGACCACAACCCACGTTTGATGTCAACGTGCATTAACTAGTCACAGATAGTAGGTGGCTGCACTAGCAGCGTAGGGCATATAGAGCATGTTGTGTGGACATGGAGAATCAGTGCAGTCGCTGTCATAATGTGGAAACGAAGAGATTTATCTTACGTCCAAAAGATCATGGTCATTGGCTCTGGGGCCAACGGTGGAAGCAATTCCGAGATGGCTGAGTTTTTAAACTGTTCACCTGCTACCACCATTAAAATGTAACGTACATGGCAAAATGGCGCTATCCAAAATCGGCGCTGAGGCCACTGTGGTGTAGCAAGGGCTATAGATGACACGAGTAAACGACGGCTGTGGAGACGTGTAGGGGCAAATAGACGTGCAACTGTTGAGAAAGTGACTACCCACACGAACTAAGGCATTACGAGCAGTGTCTCCTCGACGTCCGTTCAGCGTACGTTGCTGCATTTGAGTCTCTGCATCAGATGCCTGTTTCGTGCACACGACTTGTCTGTTGTTCACTGGCGGTGAAGGCTGCAAGTTCCATATCAGAACCGCCACTGCACGTCCACTACATGGCGACATGTGGCACTTTCAGATGGATCAAGTTTTCTGTTCCAATTGGACAGATGGCCGTTGGCGTGTACGGGGCAGCAATAATCTTCGGAAGAGTCCAGGCCGGAGGAGAGGGCTTTACGTTCTGATGAATGTTTTCTTGGAATTCCCTGAGTGATTTCATCATTCTGGAAGGAACAATGGATCAGCACAAGTGTGCATCTATCCCTGCCGATCGTCGTCGGCACGATCTCATCTGCCAGCAGGAAAATTCAGTGTGTTACTCAGTTCGAAGCGAAAGTGCATGTTTCGAACAGCGCCGACATGTGTTTACCGTGCTCCCCCCCAATCGCGAACTTGAGTGACCGCCTTGATCTGGATTTTTGCACTATAGTTCCCTATCCAAGAAAGCTAGCGCGCCTGGCGATGGTTCTGGATTCGGTATGGCTCCACATTCCTGTTGGTTCCTTTCCGAACCTCACTCACTCTCTTCCTGCAAGACCGCGCTGCAAAAAGTGGTCATTCAAGCTTTTTACAAGTGGGCACATTGATATGACTGTATCGTGTATAATCTCTCTTCAACACACTATGCGTTCCATTGAGCTGTTTTTTTAAGTCCTTTGCCAACGCAGACAGAATTAAAACATTGGCAAACTTTAAAGATTAATTTTTGGAAGACCCATGATGTCTCCAACTGTTTATTTTTTTCGTACACTTGTATACTTTCGACCATGGGACACTTTCAGGTACCTTCGTATGTTTGTTACCTCTTATAATCATAAAATATCTACAATGGCGCGTCTGTCTCGAACCGCGTGACCGCTACGCTCGCAGGTTCGAATCCTGCCTCGGGCATAGATGTGTGTGATGTCCTTAGGTTAGTTAGGTTTAAGTAGTTCTAAGTTCTAGGGGACTGATGACTTCAGAAGATAAGTCCCATAGTACTCAGAGCCATTTGAACCATTTGAACAACGGCAAAAATTGATTAATTAGAAATTTTCACTAAAAATTAATCCCTTGCAGGCATATACATCTACATCTGCATCTACATCCTTACTCCGCAAGCCACCTGACAGTGTGTGGTGGAGGGTACCTTGAGTACCTCTATCGGTTCTCCCTTCTATCCCAGTCTCGTATTACTCGTGGAAAGAAAGATTGTCGGTATGCCTCTGTGTGGGCTCTAATCTCTCTGATTTTATCCTCATGGTCTCTTCGCGAGATATACGTAGGAGGGAGCAATATACTGCTCGACTCCTCAGTGCCGCGCGGGTATCAGTTAAGTCCCATAAGATTTCACACAGATTTGAACATTTGACTACTCAGTGAAGGTATGTTCTCGAAACTTCAACAAAAGCCCGTACCGAGCTACTGAGCGTCTCTCTTACAGAGTCTTCCACTGGAGTTTATCTGTCGTCTCCGTAACGCTCTCGCGATTACTAAATGATCCTGTAACGAAGCGCGCCGCTCTCCGTTGGATCTTCTCTGTATCTTCTATCAACCCTCTCTGGTACGGATCCCACACCGGTGAGCAGTATTCAAGCAGTGGGAGAACAAGTGTACTGTAACCTACTTCCTTTGTTTTCGGACTGCATTTTCTTAGAATTCTTCCAATGAATCTCAGTCTGGCATCTGCTTTACCGACGTTTAATTTTATATGGCCATTCCATTTTAAATCACTCCTAATGCCTACACCCAGATAATTTATGGAATTAACTGCTTCCAGTTGCTGACCTGCTATATTGTAGCTAAATGATAAAGGATCTTTCTTTCTATGTATTCGCAGCACATTACACTTGTCTACACTGAGATTCAGTTGCAATCTCCTGCACCATGCGTCAGTTCGTTGCAGATCCTCCTGGATTACAGTACAATTTTCCATTGTTACAACCTCTCGATATACTACAGCATCATCCGCAAAAAGCCTCAGTGAACTTCACATGTTATCCACAAGGTAATTTATATATATTGTGAATAGCAACTCCCTTCCGGCACACCTCAAATCACTCTTACTTCGGAAGACTTCTCTCCATTGAGAATGACATGCTGCGTTCTGTTATCTAGGAACTCTTCAATCCAATCACACAATTGGTCTGATAGTCCTTATGCTTTTACTTTGTTCATTAAACGACTGTGGGGAACTGTATCAAAAGCCTTGCGGGAGTCAAGAAACCCGGCATCTACCTGGGAACCAGTGTCTATGGTAATCACTAACCACTGTGACCCAAGCATCAGACATAATTTACGGTTTTGTCTCTTATCCGTGAACTTTAATTCCCTTTCCAGTTTTCTTCTTAACTTCCTGCATCAGAAACAGCTACGTCTAGCAACGTTAACTTGTGTGTGCTTGTGTTTGACTGCAAAATGTACATTATCAGAATGAATTGTCATGGATACCAAGAAGCAGCGCAGTGTAAATACCCTGAAGCACAACCGTGTTATCGTCTCGTAAATATTTCGTTAACTATTCGTTCGTTAGATTCCCTTATTTCCGCCAGCAGTAAGACCATTTCGACAACCTGCATACGGTTCAGAGCGTAATGTTCCTGTAACACCTCCATCTTGCAATGTGTCTGCAATAGGTTGAAAACAATTTAGAGCTACAATAAATCGTATTAAATTTAGATGATGATGCTTGGCTTTTGGGGCGCTCAACTGCGTGGTTATCAGCGCTTAAATTTAGAAAGTGACTGCTTGCGTATAATTCCCTTTTAATAAATAAACCACTAGTTTACATCGCAGTGGCAGTTCGTTTTCCAGAATCGATGTAATAAAATAAGATACGAAAGTGTCAACGAGGTTACTGGCGACATACTCCTCCGTCGTTTTCCTACTGATATAATGGGACATCTTAATAGATTTTTTTCAAAATGTTATGACATTTGCCAGGATAGATACAATAGTAGAAATAAGGTGGGGAAACATGGCTTACTAGGTAATGGCCAAATCTGACGTATCGAAACGCACCTTGAATTTTTTTGCGCAGGAAGAATACACTGAAAGAGACGTATGTCAGAATTTTATCTACTAAATCGCACTGCAAGTATTTTTTTTAAATGTTGAAGTTACTCCTGTTTGCAGCACGAAGAGCTACTTACAACAACGGTTTGTACAGCCCTCCCCGCCTACAGCGGGACTCGGTGAATAAGCAGACGAAGCCGTGACAAGACAACGCAGCACCGCATAACGCGAAATCCAATGTGCATGCCATACCGAAAGTAATCTATACCATGTGGTTTTTTAATAACTTGCACTTCATATCGAGAACTAAACTGTCGCTGACGTAACTCTTACACAAGTACACAGGTGACTTGTTGAGGAAAGAAAATTAAGACAGTGTATGATTTCACACTACTGATAACATCCAGCAGTCGGGACATCAATTAGTTGACATGAAATATGTTATAACATTTCCAGTAGCACAGATATTACCAACAACCTTCCCCAAGATCGCGTTTTTTTTTTTTTTTTTTTTTTTTACTTAAACCTAAGACAACTGGTTTCAAAAGGCTATGCTGTAATCTTCAGGTCTCAGATAAAAAATATTTTATACGATCTCGGCTTTTGAATAGTTTTTAACAATTAAACAGATCGCTCTTCAGGTCTCTGAAAATGAGAAAATTCAAATACTTCCTTGTTTGTCCCCTGTAGTCGTCAAGAAAGTGTGGAGTGTCTGTTAGATGACATTCTTAGAGGTTTTCTTGTTGACGATGCACTTAGCTAAATTTTGATCACATCAGTTGTTAATGGAAATTTATTTTATAACAGCAATTTGATTCTGTAAATTAAGCGGGCAAAGGGGAGATGACAAGGAACAGTCAATGACGCAATGAAAAACTGCAACCTCAGTATTATCCTAATGGGTAGGCTTGCGGAAAATATTAAAACATCAACAAGAAAACTTTTAAAAATCGTTCGACGTTACAGTGAAATACACCAGCGCCAACAAAACGGAAAAGAGTAACCGAATTTCTATTCCTAGGAAATGAATCATATAGGATAAAAATCTTATTAGCGAGTAAATACAAATGCAATGTATTCTTCTCCGCTGACAACAGCTTCAAGAAAAATCTAGTGCATACAATTACCAGTGTCAGTGCCTCTATTTCTAATTCAGTTGTTCATAAAATGATTTGTAATTATTGTCTGGTACGAGACGTTCCCGATGGGGGGAGGGGGGCAGTGGGCCGGGAGGGGGAGCGGGGATCCGAGGGGGTGGGGACGTTCCAGGGGAGGGGCCGATCTGCACGATAACCTTCGGTTCGGTGTGGGGCGGCGGTGGTGTGGGTGGACTGCTGTGGCGCCTGTTGTGGGTCTATGAACCACTGAGGGCTACAGTGGGACGAAGCATGTCGGTCGTTTCTAGGTCCCCAGTAGAATACACAATGGTCAAGCGTTACACCTGTAACATGTTTGATAATTTCCTCAGTCATTCATTTACAAAAATGGTTCAAATGGCTCTGAGCGCTATGGGACTTAACTTCTGAGGTCATCAGTACCCTAGAACGTAGAACTACCTAAACCTAACTAACGTAAGGACATCGCACACATCCATGCCCTAGGCAGGTTTCGAACCTACGACCGTGGCGGTCGCGCGGTTCCAGACTGTAGCGCCTAGAACCGCACGGCCACCCCGGGCGGCCATTCATTTATATTCACCGTTGTTGAACAGCAGCTATGTTTAAAATTTTAACATTTATAAGTCTCCAGGAGAAGGAGGTGATTTCGATTGTATACCACAGTCTTCATATTTCATTTCTACAAAGTATAAAACATGAGATTCCACATGACTGTGAACTGTAACCTGTAAGACGTCAGGCGCCATTGCCAAGCATATACGAAGAAAACACAAGAAAAGTTTATTCAGTTCTGTTCCCACTGTTAACACTTAGCGACATCACAAAGGGAACTGCTAATTTTTATGAACGTGAACTGGGTTGCAGATTCGAGTAAATTGTAACTGTGAAAAATGTGTCACGGAAACTGTCAACGGAAACTGAAATTCACTTTACAAGATTACGATTACGTTGTGCTGTTTACCTATTTACCAATGCGCCATCAACCAAGGCTGTGCACCTACTGTGCTACGCATGCTCTTTCTGCTACATATACAGTAGTGATGTACATTTCTCCAGTCGCCTGGCAAGCTAGAAATTTCGTAATTTTAAACGTTTTTTTTTAATATTTGCAGCGCGTCTTGACAGTTAAAACTTTGACATACTTTTTCTTTCGGTGTACGCTTCATGCACAAAAATAAATAAATAAATAAATAAATCAGATGAGATTTGTACATGTCGGACTGGACGGTTCCCTTGTTCGGCTGACTCGGATGTGCGCTGGAGGTGCCCCTCTGCGTCACAGCGACGTGGGGCGGTGGAGCGCGCGCCGCCGCCGCCGCCTCTTTCTGCTCGTTGCAGGTCTTTCCGCAGCTGCGCGCATTCTGGCAGCTTACCCACTTGTTCCAGCTCGCGTGGGAGTAAGCTGGCCCCTGCTGGGTCGGACCTCTCCTGCTGTATTATTCACTGGCGGACCCACCCTCGGGATTACTCGCAAAATCCGTCCTCTGCATCCAGAAAGAAGCCAGCTGCTCCAACAGACCAACAGACAACTTCACCTGTAGTCTCTTCGGCGGACTCTACTTTTTCGGGTCGCGAATCTCATCTCGTCGACAACTTTCCAGGACACTCTTTTTCACTGGTTTTACGCGTTAAAGCCATGTGCTTACGGCAACGCAATTACAAACACAGCACTGACTCACATCTAAAGCTGATCTACTCTTCTCAGCAAACTGTGCCATTCCTCCGATTGACGAGCTTAACGTTTATGCTGATAACATAAATAAAGATTTTCAAAGAATCCTTATCGGCACATTGACAAAGAAAAACTGTGGGAATATATACAAGAGTTATCAGCAGACTAGTCTGAGAAGTCTCAGAATTATGTAGAGAAAAACGTATGAAAAAGGACACACTGCACAAAAATTCAGTTTGGTTTCAGGACTGGAAGACGTACCGGACAACCATTTTACAGACTGCGCATAATAATGGAAGGTAGAGTCAAGAACAGTAATTTCGCAGAATTTGTTGACGAGGAGTAAACCAATGACATTGTAAGGTTGAAGAAGGCGTAGACAAACTTCGTTAGAAGACCGAAACTAAAGTACAATATCTGCTAAATTTAAGTTAGAGTAATAAATGAGAAAGGTGAAGATACACTAGCGCAAAACACCAAAAATCCGCTAAAATCTATGCTGCTGATTTTAATACCACATTATACTTGTCTCACTATTAAAACCCACTTGTTTCTATATCTGTACCCAGATATGTAACACATTTTACAATAACGGACGTGTAGTAAACACTATTTTAAACTTTATAGTGTCTGCCAGGTTTCGACGTACAGTGTCGGAACTACTTGAAGCAGCTTAACTCAAAAGTATTTTGTAGCTGTAGTTGGCAGGCGTGTTTATCTACATGTGGAATCAAAGGAGACAGTTTGTTCACACAAAGACTGCTCGACTCGCCGCGGTTACATGTATTGATTGCGCAGTGTAGTTACTCAAAGACTTTAGCTGTTAACAGTATTTCCAAGGGGTTCATAAGTACTGTAGAATGGGAGAACTGCAACAAACTTAACTACATACAGCAAGTCTAATTCTAATATTTTGATTTATTTACCGCAAATGCCTAAAACGAAAGAATATTCAATAGATGTCTGGAAAGATGTCTTAACAGCTCTGAATCAAGACCAAACTCAGTCCTTCATTGTCAAGGTGTTTGGCATCTCACAACAGCTAGTGAGTGTCTGGGCCCGGCTTCAGAAAAAAAGGGAGGCGATGGACGAAAATGGACTCCGTGTTCGGTACCGACAAATCACCTGGAAAGAGTAAATGATCAATCGAACGCAGCTAATACCTGATCCCAACCCCCCCACAAAAACAAAAGCCCGAGGAATAATTGATGATCGAGAGATCGCACACGGGTGAAGGTCCACGTTTCGACAGTTAAACGTCGTTTGGCAGCTATAGATCTAAATGGCAGGCTACCTTCACGAAAAACTATGATAAGTGCGAAAAATAGGAAGGATAGACTACAGTGTGCTAAGAAGTACGCGTCATGGACCAATGAAGACTGGTCAAAAACTCGATAGAGTGATGAAAGTAGATCTGATCTCTTCTTCTCGGTCGGTGTACAGTACCTTAAACTGCCGAAAAACAAGAGGAGTGACGGAAGGTACAAGGTACCGACTATGAACCGCGGAGAACACTGTAGCATGGTGTGGAACTGTTTCTCATCGAGTGGTGTAGGGGCTCTCGTCAGAAATCACGAGGCAACGGATAGATCGAATCATGGTGAAATATTAACATGCCATACGATACCTTACAGAATACGATATATGCCTCGTAATTGACAATTACAGCATGACAACGATCCGAAGCACGCTTCTGGCCATGTGGAAACAATTCTGAAACGGCACAGTGGAAAGGTATTCGAATAGTCAAGCCAAAGTGCAGAGTTAAACCCCACAGAATGTCTTTGGGCGTGTGTGTGTGTGTGTTGTCCTTAGCTTAGACTACTTAATGTCTAAGCCTAGGGACCGATGATCTCAGCAGTTTGGTCCCATAGGAACTTACCGCCACCAAACATCTTTGGGACGCGCTGGTAGCCGTGTTCGTCAACAAAATTACACTAACAAGGAGGTTTTCTACAAAGAACTGAATTAGCAATGGAAGAAGTGTCCTCAGGCGCGCTTCGTTCAGTTCGTAGATTCTGTACCACCCAGGTGTGCTCTAGCAATACACCAAAAGGGCCACGCAACCAACTATTACGCAAAGAACATCATGGTTCAAGGCTTCATTACTGTTTTTCTTCTGTTTGGTTTTAACGAAATACTTTCGAGACTATGTAATTTGGTCACTAGTATTTTATTATTTATGCAAAGGTTATAATTGTATATGTGTACGAAAAAAGTACACATTATGGACGTAAGTTCTCTCATTTAAATTTTCTCCTGAGGAATTTGTTTTTCTAATTTATTTTCTCTACAAAATAGTATTGACCGTTACTGTAAGACCCTAGCAGCTTCCCTGTGATTTAAATAACAATGTATTTTATCATAGATTTGGAGCACAATAAAAAGAAACTTTTCTTGAATGAAAGCGTGGTGGGCAGGAAATATGAGTACACCAGTGACTGAGGAAAAAGCAGATGATGTGTGTTTAGTGCGATACCGTAACTGTAGGGTCAATTTCGTGGCTTCGAAATATTCTAAAATCAAAATTACCAATAGATGAAATCAATATAGGACAGAAAAATGTGTTACTGTGGGGGCAGTAGCATTGTATGGCAAACTGAACTACAGCAATAATTAAAAATAAATTTACTATCGTATTGTAGCATATCCCTTACATAATGAGGCGTTACGTACCGATTACAGATGTACTCGGTAACGAATGACAGATACCTCTCTGACATAACACTTTTTGCATGTGCAATTGTTTGAAATAAGGTAAGTTCCCCCAGGTCTGAAATCTAAATGTTGGATAATGCTGTAGCCTCCTGTCAGAAAGTTTGACCTGTGAGTTTTTCCGTAGTGAAAAACGTGCTTTCAGCGTGCAGTGCTCGAAACTCTTTCTACAGAGTTTCAAAATGTTTCACTATGTGCGTGGTCGAATTTTAAGCTTTTCGACTTCGTATGTATCTAGAGGACGCACACACACCGGTCGCATTACACTGTAATTCTTGTGTTAACGTCCTATAACATTATTAAATTACTGAAAAGATTATGATTGGAGAAATGAATAAATATCCGTATTACAAGCTGGATACTATTCAGTAATTGAAATGTCCAAAGTCTACTAGCAAAAATGTCAAAATATTCTATAAGCTACCGAACTAACGTAGATATTCTGTAAGTCCATAAACTGGTCCCCCGAAAAAATTTTAAACACTTTAATTGCGCATAACATACCGCTCCCCCCATGAACCATGGATCTTGCCGTTGGTGGGGAGGCTTGCGTGCCTCAACGATACAGATAGCCGTACCCTAGGTGCAACCACAACGGAGGGGTATTTGTTGAGACGCCAGACAAACGTGTGGTTCCTGAAGAGCGGCAGCAGCCTTTTCAGTAGTTGCAGGGGCAACAGTCTGGATGATTGACTGATCTGGCCCTGTAACACTAACCAAAACGGCCTTGCTGTTTTGGTACTGCGAACGGCCGAAAGCAAGGGGAAACTACAGCCGTAATTTTTCCCGAGGGTATGCAGCTTTACTGTATGATTAAATGATGATGGCGTCCTCTTGGGTAAAATATTCCGGAACTAAAATAGTCCCCCATTCGGATCTCCGGGCGGGGACTACTCAAGAGGACGTCGTTATCAAGAGAAAGAAAACTGGCGTTCTACGGATCGGAGCGTGGAATGTCAGAACCCTTAATCGGGCAGGTAGGTTAGAAAATTTAAAAAGGGAAATGGATAGGTTAAAGTTAGATATAGTGGGAATTAGTGAAGTTCGGTGGCAGGAGGAACAAGACTTTTGGTCAGGCGAATACAGGATCATAAATACAAAATCAAATAGGGGTAATGCAGGAGTAGCTTTAATAATGAATAGGAAAATAGGAGTGCTACTACAAACAGCAAAGTGAACGCATTATTGTGGCCAAGATAGACACGAAGCCCACGCCTACTACAGTAGTACAAGTTTATATGCCAACTAGCTCTGCAGATGATGAAGAAATTGAGGAAATGTATGATGAGATAAAAGAAATTATTCAGGTAGTGAAGGGAGACGAAAATTTAATAGTCATGGGTGACTGGAATTCGACAGTAGGAAAAGGAAGAGAAGGAAACCTAGTAGGTGAATATGGATTGGTGCTAAGAAATGAAAGAGGAAGCCGCCTGGTAGAATTTTGCACAGAGCATAACTTAGTCATAGCTAACACTTGGTTCAAGAATCATGAAAGAAGGTTGTATACATGGAAGAACCCTGGAGATTCTAAAAGGTTTCAGATAGATTATATAATGGTAAGACAGAGATTTAGGAACCAGATTTTAAATTGTAAGATATTTCCAGGGGCAGACGTGGACTCTGACCACAATCTATTGGTTATGAACTGTAGATTAAAATTGAAGAAACCGCAAAAAGGTGGGAATTTAAGGAGATGGGACCCAGATAAACTGAGTAAACAAGAGGTTGTACAGAGTTTCAGGGAGAGCATAAGGGAACCATTGAGAGGAATGGGGGAAAGAAATACAGTAGAAGAAGAATGAGTAGCTTTGAGGAATGAAATATTGAAGGCAGCAGAGGATCAAGTAGGTAAAAAGACGAGGGCTAGTAGAAATCCTTGGGTAACAGAAGAGATACTGAATTTACTTGATGAAAGGAGAAAATATAAAACTGCAGTAAGTGAAGCAGGCAAAAAGGAATACAAACGTCTCAAAAATGAGATCGACAGGAAGTGCAAAATGGCTAAGCAGGGCCGGCCGCGGTGGCCGTGCGGTTCTGGCGCTGCAGTCCGGAACCGCGGGACTGCTACAGTCGCAGGTTCGAATCCTGCCTCGGACATGTGTGTGATGTCCTTAGGTTAGTTAGGTTTAAGAAGTTCTAAGTGCTAGGGGACTTATGACCTAAGATGTTGAGTCCCATAGTGCTCAGAGCCATTTGAACCATTTTTTTGGCTAAGCAGGGATGGCTACAGGCTAAATGTAAGGATTTAGAGGCTTATCTCAAGAGGGGTAAGATAGATACTGCCTACAGGAAAATTAAAGCGACCTTTGGAGAAAAGAGAACCACTTGCATGAATATCAAGAGCTCAGATGGAAACCCAGTTCTAAGCAAAGAAGGGAAAGCAGAAACGTGGAGGGAGTATATAGAGGGTCTATACAAGGGCGATGTTCTTGAAGACAATATTATGGAAATGGAAGAGGAGGTATATGAAGATGAAATTGGAGATATGATACTGCGTGAAGAGTTTAACAGATCACTGAAAGACCTAAGTGGACACAAGGACCCGGGAGTAGACAACATTTCATTAGAACTACTGACAGCCTTGGGGGAGCCAGGCCTAACAAAACAGGCGAAATTCCCTCAGACTTCAAGAAGAATGTAGTAATTCCAATCGCAAAGAAAGCAGGTGTTGACAGATGTGAAAATTACCGAACTATCAGTTTAATAAGTCACAGCTGCAAAATACTAACACGAATTCTTTACAGACGAATGGAAAAACTGGTAGAAGCTGGCCTCGGGGAAGATCAGTTTGGATTCTGTAGAAATGTTGGAAAATGTGAGGCAATACTGACCCTACGACTTATCTTAGAAGCTAGATTAAGGAAAGGCAAACCTACGTTCCTAGCATTTGTAGACTTAAAGAAAGCGTTTCATAATGTTGACTGGAATACTCTCTTTGAAATTCTGAAGGTGGCAGGGGTAAAATACAGGGAGCGAAAGGCTATTTACAATTTGTACAGAAACCAGATGGCAGTTATGAGAGTCGAGGGGCATGAAAGGGAAGCAGTGGTTGGGAAGGGAGTGAGACAAGGTTGTAGCCTCTCCCCGATGCTATTCAATCTGTATATTGAGCAAGCAGTAACGGAAACAAAAGAAAAGTTCGGAGTAGGTATTAAAATCCATGGAGAAGAAATAAAAACTTTGAGGTTTGCCGATGACATTGTAATTCTGTCAGAGACAGCAAAGGACTTGGAAGAGCAGTTGAACGGAATGGACAGTATCTTGAAAGGAGGGTATAAGATGAACATTAACAAAAGCATAACGAGGATAATGGAATGTAGTCGAATTAAGTCGGGTGATGCTGAGGGAATTAGATTAGGAAATGAGACACTTAATGTAGTAAAGGAGTTTTGCTATTTGGGGAGCAAAATAACTGATGATGGTCGATGTAGAGAGGATATAAAACGTAGTCTGCCAATGGCAAGGAAAGTGTTTCTGAAGAATAGAAATTTGTTAACATCGAGTATTGATTTAAGTGTCAGGAAGTCGTTTCTGAAAGTGTTTGTATGGAGTGTAGCCATGTATGGAAGTGAAGCATGGACGATAAATAGTTTAGACAAGAAGAGAATAGAAGCTTTCGAAATGTGATGCTACAGAAGAATGCTGAAGATTAGATGGGTAGATCACATAACTAATGAGGAGGTATTGAACAGAATTGGGGAGAAGAGGAGTTTGTGGCACAACTTGACTAGAAGAAGGGATCGGTTGGTAGGACACGTTCTGAGGCATCAAGGGATCACCAAGTTGGTACTGGTGGGCAGCGTGGAAGGCAAAAATCGTAGAGGGAGACCAAGAGATGAATACACTAAGCATATTCAGAAGGATGTAGGCTGCAGTAGGTACTGGGAGATGAAGAAACTTGCACAGGATAGAGTAGCATGGAGAGCTGCATCAAACCAGTCTCAGGACTGAAGACTACAACAACAACAACAACAACATCATACCGCTGATCAGCACACATCTTCGCTCACTGATTTCTCAGTTTCACTACACATCCAAGCACTTCACATGATTGGCGCCTGATTTCCTCCTAACTCTTAAAAAATAAAAGTTTGATTGCCTTTTTATCAGGAACCCTAGCATAACATGTCTCGTTGGTTTCAACTGAACTTTATAACGAACGAAAATTACATTAAACTTGTCAGTGCTGCCATAAGCATTATACGTGACTTTGGGATATAACCGCACTAGTTTTTCTGTAGAGGCATTAATTTTTTGCAGGGGTCCTTGGGTTTTCGTTTATTTGCATCTTATTCAATTAAGTGATTGAACTTCACATTATTTAGTATTTCCCATTTTAAACATAAGGAGGATTAAACCTAAACAGATAGCTGTTGTAGTATTGGGTGATTCTAATTAAAGTTAAACTTTCCAACCGCTGTAGAAATAACACCACTCGTCAGAATAACGTCAAATGGCAACGGAATACTATCGGAGAATGGGAAAAACGCACAACTGAAGAAAAACAAATAGTTACAAAATGTAGCAAAAGATGGCGCTGTAAGCATCGTGATTTAATAGTGGTCAACTACCAATGACAAATAAATCATACAACAGTGCCTAAGGTCTACCTTTGACGTTAAACAAACTGTACTACTGAGTGTGCATGGGTGTGCAGGTGTGATACTATTAGTTACGTAAGCCCATCCACCATGGCAAGGTCATATCTCATCGAATGGGTAAAATCGGTTTTTAATTATCCTGGGGCCAAAAAATCATAAAAACCATCACTTACATCAGTTTTTAATTGTCCTGAGGCCAAAAACCAAAAGGCATCAATCAAAATGAAATCGGATTATCTACTTCCGTGTGACTGGCGCAAATCATATTCAATATGCTGTCCACCGTTTTCTACAACTAGTATAAATCGAAAACAGCATCTTCCACAACTGATCGCAATGATTCAGGAGTCGCATTTAGAAAGTGTTGTGCAATGTGTGCCTTCAGTGCAGCAAAGTTTGCAATCGGAACACTGAACACAACATCTTTCAGATAGCCCCACAGCCAGAAGTCACAGGGAATAAGATCAGGTGATCGGGACGGCCAGGCTGTAGGGAAATGGCGGCTGATAATTCTACCATTTCCGAAATGGCACTTCATCAGCTGCTTAACTGGATTTGCAATGTGCGGAGGAGCGACACGTTGCATAAAAATGATCCCTTCCACACACGCTGTTGGGGAGCTGGAATGACGTGGTTGCGCAAAAGACACTTACAGCGCTTACCAGTGACGGTATAGGTAACAGGACCGGAAGCACTTGTCTCTTCGAAAAAATATCGCACTATGATAAATCATGCCGTAAGCCCGCACCACACAGTGACCTTTTCAGGATGAAGTGGTACTGGCTGATTTGAGCGTGGATTTTCCGTTGCCCATACTCGACAGTTCTGTATACTGATATATCCTGCCAGATTGAAGTGGGCTTCGTCTGTCCCAAAATCTACCCCAGCCAATCACTGTCCAATTCCATGCAAAAAAGAAATTCTAAAGCCAAGGTCTCTCTTGCTGGCGAGTCAACAGGAAGCAACTCGTGCTCATGGGTAATTGTGAATGGATAGCAAAGAAGAATATTTCGTAGGATTCTACGCACCGCGCTCACGGGCATGCCCAATATTCGGCAATTCTCCTTGCACTACATGTTTGCACATCACCACCACTCGTTTCCTCCTGGATTGCTGAGGCCACTGCTTCAACTGACGTCGAATCAATTCGTTTCCTACCTCTACCAGGTTGTATAGCAAAACAACCCATCTTTTAGAATTTTCGATCGTTTTCTCCAGACCCACGACAATCGGAGCAACGCCTTTTTTCAAACCCTTTGTAAGCGGGCTGCTTCTGTGTTGGCAGCGTCGTGTAGCGGTTTGCATTGGATCTCTGACTGCGCTTTCATTGTAAGAGACTCTGTGGCTGGGTGGACTCGTTGTTGGAAGTTAGTCGTCAACCAGTGATGGAAGTATTATTGTGCAGTTGGAGGTGAACAACCAGCAGACATGGATGTTAAATGGGAGAAGTTAGCACTGATGGGGGGGTAGAGGTCGGAAGTGTTAGCGTAGGCTAACGATCTGGAAGCATCCGACTTGGAGATTTAAAGTTGTTCATGATTATATATCTTTGTTCTGGATGTCAATGACGATTTATATTCGTGTTTGAACTGGATATCGTATTATTAAGGTCAAAAAATACATTATTTAGTTCGCAACATAATCTTTCCTTTGCTAACCACGTGCCTATTAGTAGTTAGTGGCTTCAGTAGTTATAATCTTTTATTTAGCTGGCAGTATTGAAGCTCGCTGTTGTGGAGTAGTTCGCGTAATGGAGATATTTGTGAGGCAAGTGCTTAATGAAAGCTATAGGCTATTGTCAGGATTGCTTCTTATTCAGGGCCATTCTTTCGTATTTGTGGTGTCACCGCCAGACACCACACTTGCCTTTAAATCGGCCGCGGTCCGTTAGTATACGTCGGACCCGCGTGTCGCGACTGTCAGTGATTGCAGACCGAGCGCCGCCACACGGCAGGTCTAGAGACACTTCCTAGCACTCGCCCCCAGTTGTACAGCCGACTTTGCTAGCGATGGTTCACTGACAAATTACGCTCTCATTTGGCGAGACGATAGTTAGCATAGCCTTCAGCTACGTCATTAGCTACGACCTAGCAAGGCGCCATTATCATTTGCTATTTATCTTGTGATGCATGTACCGTCAGACCGATGTTCACCAATTATGGATTAAAGTTAAGTATTCCCGCAGCTACGTACGTTCTTTGCTACTATAACTTCCTTTACCTGTTCCAGACCTCACGCCAGCCTGCGTGAGCTTCAACGCGTGCCCTTCGGCTACCCGTCATTGTGGATTGGCTGTCCTTCCAGTCCACAACAGTATTAATTATATGAAGTCAGGTTGTAATTTTTTTTTGAGCAGTCAGATTGCATTGCGCAAGAATATTGTGGGTCAATGTTGACATGATAAGAAAAAGTAAAGAGAAAGTAGGCTCAGTACGTTCAGTTTTACTCAGCTGCTTCAGAATCAAATAAGGTAGAGGTTTCATCTTCTCAGTCATTCAGCAATTTAAGAACAGACACACTCATTTAAACAAAGAAGTTTCACCCTCATTACCCGGAACTTCTGCCGAGCGACATGTGCACAGTCATCGTTCTTGTAATACAGGTCTATAAGCAGAGCGCGATCCTGCATTGAGGCAGTCATGGTGATCGTCGCAGATGCGAAAGGAGGAAAAGCCGTGCACCCGGCGTGTTCATACCAACTTCAATGGGTGTGCGCATGACAGGCGGTGGCAGCGGTGCGGGTCTCCCGCATCGTCCCCTACGCTCCTTGGAGTATGGGACCTCATCACCATCATCATCATCATCATCATCATTCTGATACATACAGCGCCACCTATCGATCAATTTTCACACTATTGTTTAGCTTCTCCCATACGTTTTCCCCCTTCTCCGAACATATTCCGTTGCAATTTGACGTCATTCTGAGCAGTGGTGTTATTTCTACAGCGTTTTGAAAGTTTAAATTTAATTATAATCACCCTGTATATTAGCTAATTTTTCCACTAACCTTATTGTCATGCAATCCATTTACCACTAAAATGTGTTTCTTTAAGTCACGTTTGTGTACCTTTATCTCTGGACCAACGAAGACAACATCTAAAACTTTTACAGTTATGTTATCCATTTTATTTATGTCTATTGATGCATAATTAAGAGATAAGATACAAAAGAAACACATATATAATTTTTTTCAATTATGCATTTTATTGTGAATATTGGAACATGTAGGCCCCTAGATTGAAACCTATACAAATCAGTACCATTACTGTGCTTCAGTAAGTACAGTGTTTCATAATAAAACACGTCACAAAGGTTAATGTAATTATCACAAGTAGATTTTGGTATATAGGTATATGAAGCATAAAAAATAATTTTTAGAAAATTATTTTTGAAGTTTAAAATGATAAAATTTCACTCGTATTTTTAAACCAATGCCCAAAAACACTCAACAGCATAGTCAGCATCGTCGTTTCTGCCACCCTCCTTCTTTAAAAGGTTCTTCCTTCTAGTTGACCTTACCTCTTTGGTGTTGTATTCGGTTGCACGCTGCGCCTCGGCATGTCTCGGCTTGTCTAATTATTTGAACCTCTTAACAGTATGACAGCCTAGGATGATGTTAAGATGGTCTAGAACCTTTATTCTCCCCACATTTCTATAATTAAATGTAAATACAGCATCATAACACTCGATTGCAGTATATTTAATCCTAGGAACACATTTCTGGACACTCTTGTTCTGATAACGTTATTGAAAGGCTCAATGGGGCTTTTGAGTCCGTCCTTATAGACACGTTGGAGGTTTCGATAATCTTGGTTTCTATGAATTCGCTTGATGTCTTCCAAAACAGCTTAAAGAATAAAGTTCTTATGTACGAAAGACTCTTCTGGAACTTATGCAATGATTCACTTCCAGGTGTGCAAAGTGAGTGTACCGGTTTTCTTTCAGTTGAGACATTGTGGAACTAAGATGCCACGACTGCTTTCTTCATACTTTCTAACATTTCTGCTTTTTTCTGTTGGTCATTACATTATACTGTTGAAGCTGATCTCTTTCAATGTTAATACGTCAAGTGCTATTATATATGTTTCCACTCCTCCTCTATATCTTCTATAAGGTGCCATTTCCTATCCTGTACCTTTATCAACACAGATTTTAGTTAAGTGAAAATCACGGAATGATCCTCAGGAGTTTTTGTCATGCGCCACCCTCACACAACGCGCGGGCCAGCGATGGACGCTCGCCTGAGGTAAGCCACTGAGAGTAACCCTTGAAGCTACCTGGCAGTAGGGGTTAATGTGTCGTCCCTTGGTCAAACAAAAAGCTCAACACTCCACCTGGATGCGAGCTATGTTCCTCGGTGTAAGGGAGTGGCGCCACACCATGTCATCATCAATAAAGCATGCGTCTAGCCACACCAGTCCATCATGTCACAAACGTGCTATGAAATTCCACGAAGGGAAGTTGAACGCTGGCGTTATCCCTCTGCCACTCAAACGTGAGCCTCCAGTCCATCTAGGAGGAGGTCCACATGGCGGGGAATTTCCATGTAGGAAAGGCTTAGTAAAAGTTTACTGCAGGTGTTCAAATGACCTTCCTGAGTTTCATACCTGCTTTATATATATGAGGGACCAGCTACAGGTACTTTTTGGGATGAGAAAGTTGCAGAATCACACTTGTAGAATCCTTACACCTCACCTGCCATATTGTTCCTGTAACTTTCACAGATGCTGCATAGTGTTCACTGGTATATTAGTCTCCTATGGGCAGACTGGCGCGATCTTCCCTGTATTCTCCGCTCAAGGCTCATTGTTGTCTGCCCTCCAGTTCCTGTACTGCACTCTGTGGCGCCCTCACCATAGAAAAACGCTTCAGGAACTTGGGAGCGGTGGTCGTCTCGTGCAGAATTCCAACAACACCTCTGTGGCCGTCTGCACGGTCGCGGAGTTACCTGCCGTCCACACTGCGTCAGCCCGCGATGGGCGTCCCTTCATACTTTCCAATATGCACAATAGTCTTCAGCGAACGCTGTCCTACCTGTTGCCGGCGTCATCTTTTGAAACCAACGTTAAATTAATGGTGCTCTATGGCCTGCTTTAATCCGCTGTCTGTGAAATTGCCAGCTCAGCCATATGTAATTTTCAAGAAATAAAACGCCTCCAAATACTTCATGTACTGGCAATTACGATCAGGTAATCTTTAACAAAAGTACAGGAATATGCTATTTTCAGATCAAATTTATTTGATCTACATATCGCTCTGGACAATTCGCATATCAAATACCGATGATATAAAGAAAATTTGATTATCCTTATCCACAGGGTATCTGGAAACAAAATTGACTACAAGTATTGGGAATAAATGCATTGTCAACCTGTATGTGAATGCATAACATTTACTACCACACTCATGCTTCCTGGAACCACCGTATTGAAACTTACTTGATGTCCAACGTGCAGAAGGCACCTCTGTATGTTTCAAGCCATATATAGTTCACTTTTAAGACGGCGAAAACTACAGGAGTTTAAAGAATCAGAAATAAAATCAGTCCAGCTCTCTTCAGTACAAAACAAAAGTTAACGCTTAAATCAGCAAAAAGACTGTATTATGTCATAATATTACCTCTTCACTCTTACCTGTCAATATGGTGGTACCCTGTTAATGTTAGTTTGCAAAATAACCAAGATTTGTCATAAGGCCCACACACACACACACACACACACACACACACACACACACACACACATCATTTCCGTTTAACCACATTTACTTGAAATTAAAGATAAAAGAATGAGGAAAGTACACAGTAAAATTACAAATCTCAACATCTAAATTATTTTATAAATGTAAAGGTCACAAGTGAATGCACAAACATACTAGCGGTTTACAAAGCGATCGACAAAGTAATAAGATGGTTGGTTGTTTTGGGGGAAGAGACCAAACAGTGAGGTCATCGGTTTCATCGGATTAGGGAAGGATGGGGACGGAAGTCGGCCGTGCCCTTTGAAAGGAACCATCCCAGCATTGGCCTGGAGCGATTTAGGGAAATCACGGAAAACCTAAATCAGGATGGCCGGACGCGGGATTGAACCGTCGTCCTCCCGAATACGAGTCCAGTGTGCTACCATTGCGCCACCTCGCTCGGTAGTAATAAGATGAGATTCCCACATTTACAACAATTCTAACGCGTACAAATTACAGACTCGCCTAATGATGAATTTGCAAGGAAATGATATAGCGGAACAATGAGGAACAGATGAGTTACATAGTGTTAAAGCAAATAAATGACAGACATAAAATATATACTTTACGAAGAATTCCACAACAGTCTTGCTGATAAAGAAAGAACATTCGTAAAAAATTTTATATATAAATTTAATTCACGAAACTATTTTTTTCTACGCTGATTTAGAGATGTCGGGCGACACACAGGACAACACACAGGGTTAACACACATACTATGGGGACAAGGATGTATTCCAGTTCGTCTGCGGGCGGTGGTGGCGGTAGTGGTGAGGGGGAGGGGGGGGTTGGGCGGGGGGGGGGGGGGGGGGAAGAGGTGAAGGTGAAGTTGCTCGGCGAAAAGGTGTGACATTGTCCTTGCTTATTCGCGAGGAGTAATTTGTCACTGTTGCTGTTGTTCTCCGCCCCGTCTTATTCATTAGTGGCAGCTGGCGTGGCCATATTCAAAACTCATTACTGAAGAGTCCGGTTCTCAGTACGATGATGCATTAGCATATACATATGTTTTCGTCATCGACTGGACTGCAGAATTCCACTCTGGGATTCTTGTGTTTGCTGGCGTTGTTTTTAGCCTTTTCAACGGGATGCTCTGTGGGTTTTTGCATCTGCATATACTAGTGAAGGACGTAGTTTTAGGAGGTATTTATAAGGATATGGTGCAGGGAAATATTTACGGCATGTGGTATTGAAATGCTTACAGCTTCCGTCGATCCACATAGCGCAGTCTTTGTTTCTAGCTGTCCTTGACATTCCAACCTTCCAGAATCTACATGCTCCTAAACAAACACAAAAAAATTCTCCAGAATTCCTGTAATATTCAGTACAGACGCACCTTGGTGAGGCCTAGATAGCTCTTCCTTCCTTCCCTAATTGTATTCGGGTGCAAACGCTCCTCGAAGTCCTCCTCTTAGCCTTTCCATTTTTTAATCTGTGTCCAAGTGTAACCTCGGCATGGACCTTAATAGCAAAAACATCAACAATACTTCCCTCCATTCTAAAAACGGGACAACGAAACATAACCATGTAGTCGCTCTCGATACTCTGAGTAAAAGAAACCTTCCCCACGATGTACCCAATTATCGCAAAGGACAACCTAGTCTTTACTACCCCTTCAACTGCTATTTACTTACTTCTCTGGTCTTCACATTCATTGTGAAAAACCAATTTTTCTTCCTCAAATTAAACATGTTGCTGAACTCATGCAGTAACGGTTCGCTCCTTTTGCAGTGCCTCGACACCATTTACTATTTTTTTAGCGGCAGTGACTATTTTAATTCCTGCATAAATAGAAACCATAACAGAAGAAAGCATGACAAAATTCTAGGATAATAATGACTACTCCTCTGAATTACTAATCTGTCCCATAGTGCTCAGAGCCATTTTGTACTTTGACTCCGAAATTGTTTATCCAATCAAATGTTTTCCACATGATCTAAGTGATGTAAAAGAACATGTAAAATCGACTTTTGCCCCCGCCTGTATTTCATTTCTAAATTTGTTTGTTCCACGCACAAGCTCATTCTTATTCCGTGAAGGGCTTGACGTTGCTTATATTGTGGGCCCCAACAGATTTTAGCCGGCCGGTGTGGCCGTGCGGTTCTAAGCGCGTCAGTTTGGAACCGCGTGACCGCTACGGTCGCAGGTTCGAATCCTGCCTTGGGCATGGATGTGTGTGATGTCCTTAGGTTAGTTAGGTTTAAGTAGTTCTAAGTTCTAGGGGACTGATGACCTCAGTAGTTAAGTCCCATAGTGCTCAGAGCCATTTGAACCAACCCAACAGATTTTCCTGTTTTATCAATTTCAATTCCAGCACGTTCTCATGCGTAATTTGGAAGATTCCTATAGTCCGTCATAGAGCGAAAAGAATTTGTTGAACACCATTTTTTTTTATCGAGAGGCGGTGGGAATGTACCAAAACCTTCTGTCCTAAGTGGAATTAAGGGACCGATGACCTCGTAGTTTGGTCCCTCCTCTCTCTTTAAACCAACCAACCTACATACCTAAGTGGATTTGTCTAATCCTCACTTTCGTGTCAGCTCTTTCGTTCCTTTTCATGGTTGCCGCCGTCGAAGGATTAGTGCTTGTTTGGCAATGTTTTCGTGTCGTTCCCTTTCTCTCGGTGGGTAGTCCACTACTCCTTTCATCTGATCTCGCGGTTGGCGGCTCCTCAGTATCGGGGTTGGCGGAAGCGTCGTGGAACCGTGTGCCACCTTATTCATGACGTCTAGGAAGTCAAGGCAGAAAACGTCCCTACTTGTGTGCAATTTCGAGCAAAAAAACCTATAAAGACTTCCTAAATCATACATAGTACGTGCTGTAGGACTAGATGCAAGTCTGTAGCATCAAACGAAAATAAGTCTAATCCTATGCCATTTTAACCTTTCCACTCATCACTGCGATAGACACTGTGGATCATTATCCGAAAAAACCCTTTGCACAGGACCAGCCTTAGTGAATAAATCCCTCTCGAATTCTTTCGAAACCGTAACTGAAGCTTCTTTGAGCAATTACACGAGTGCCACATATTTTGAAGTGACCATAACAGAAACTTAGTTTTGAATTGGGCGTGGGCCATAGAAGCTCACAGACCGCAAACTGATTCAATTTCTTCCACATAATCGGAAACATAAATGCCTGCATACCGTGTGGCGAGGGTTTACCCTTTTGGCAGTCCTTGCAGTCAGCCAACACCCTTCTGATCCTCCGGTTCATATTCTTAAAATGAAATAATATCTTTGATTTCAGAAAGCATTTTCTTGGTTCGAAGTGAGCATGGCTCAAACGAACCTACAGTATCGTGTGATCAATAAAATCTTGTGGAAGGCAGAGCAGCTACAGTGAACAGTCTGTGTTCCTTCTATAGAATAATATCGCTTTTCTCAATAAGCAGTAATGCCTGATATTTGCTTGGTTCCTGTCCTTCCATGTGTCCTTGACAGCTAGTAGTACTCCGTCTTTATCTTGCCTTCTTGCAAACGTGCTTTTGTTACGTGGCTATGAGGTTTTCCCCTAATACATTTCTCAAATAAAACAAACTGAAGTTATAAATTTCAGCACCTTCGTTCATATCCTCCGTAAACCCCATTGGAGACCGTGATTACGCGCCTGTCACAACATTCGTCGAACCAGGTACGTATGTTATTGAAAAATCAAACTCCTGAAGATATGAGATCCATCTAGTAAGACGATCATGTCTCAGTTTTGTCATAAGCACGAACAGTAATGCTTTATGGTCGGTACAGATTCTCCCGAACAGATAATAACAAAATACCTGGAAGGCCCACACTACAACCTCCTTGACAACTCCTTCTGTACCGTAGTTGAATTCTTGAATATGAGTAAATAAATCTGGAGATATAATACATGAATTTTGTGCCACCATTTAAGGGAATGAGATAGATAATAGAAATATTTAGGTATAACATTATAACGTAAAAAAATAGAAAAAACCTTGTTTTCTGTGCACATTTCTTGTGCATTTGACACGTTCCACATCATAAAAGTTTTTCTTGCTATTGATCAATGGAACACGTAACCAACAAACTAACTAAGTAACTAACTCTAGTTCTGTCACAGAATAGTTTCGCTCACTCTTAGATAGCACCATACTGCCGAATGCTGTTATTTTCCAACCAATCTGCCATCCTCTTCATATTCTTGAAAGACCTCCTCACCAAGCTCCGTCCTTGACGAGTCTGTGATTATGTAGAAATCTTGCGACGGATCTGCATGGGTTAATTAACCAGAGCTGACTTCAAGACTTGCAGCTCTTCCTCTGCCGTCTCGTCTCGTCCTATACCCAAGCGCCTTCTTTCCTGTCAACGCACACGGTTGTGGGATCTCTAAGGTTTCCATCTTTACAATCTTTTTATAAAAGTTAATGACACCAAGAAAGCTTCTCAGTCTTTTCCTGGTGTTTGGAGAAGGGTGTTGAGCAATTGCTGCAATCATTTCCGGTTCAGGTTGCCGGCCGTGGTGGCCGTGCGGTTCTAGGCGCTTCAGTCCGGAACCACGGGACTGCTACGGTCGCAGGTTCGAATCCTGGCTCGGGCATGGATGTGTGTGGTGTCCTTAGGTTAGTTAGGTTTAAGTAGCTCTAAGTTCTGGGGGACTGATGACCTAAGTCCCATAGTGCTCAGAGCTCCAAATTGACAGTAGCGTCATGACTTTCCGGAGTTGGAAGGAGTGTCCTCAATACCTCATTGTGCTCTCTCCACGAACTTTCAGCTATCTGTATTTCATTCACGTGGCTGGTGATACGTTACTTTAAGTTATCATTCAGTATGCTATCCAAACAAAGGATAAAAGCATCAGTCGGTATATTTAATCCAAATGGTTGTTGTTGTTGTTGTGGTCTTCAGTCCTGAGACTGGTTTCATGCAGCTCTCCATGCTACTCTATCCTGTGCAAGCTTCTTCATCTCCCAGTACCTACTGCAACCTACATCCTTCTGAATCTGCTTAGTGTATTCATCTCTTGGTCTCCCTCTACGATTTTTACCCTCCACGCTGCCCTCCAATGCTAAATTTGTGATTCCTTGATGCCTCAAAACATGTCCTACCAACCGATCACTTCTTCTACTCAAGTTGTGCCACAAACTTCTCTTCTCCCCAATCCTATTCAATACCTCCTCATTAGTTACGTGATCTACCCACCTTATCTTCAGCATTCTTCTGTAGCACCACATTTCGAAAGCTTCTATTCTCTTCTTGTCCAAACTAGTTATCGTCCATGTTTCACTTCCATACATGGCTACACTCCATACGAATACTTTCAGAAACGACTTCCTGACACTTAAATCTATACTCGATGTTAACAAATTTCTCTTCTTCAGAAAAATCCAAATGGTAGATGTCTGAATTGTTAACGCCCACCGAAGGTAAGAAATGCCATATGTTTATGATAGCATGGGAGACGTTCTAGCTGCCAGAAGCTTTCTCCTAATTCGATAATCGTAAATAATGACATTCCGTGAACTTCCGTAATAAGGTCTCTAATTTCTTCAGCCTGTCTGTCTATGGTGTAATTATAGTGTTGACCTGCGGACAGTCCAGCACAAGATGGATTGATTGATCCTTCTTTACCACCACATGCCGGGGTTTGTTGTAAAGTGATGTTGCGTGCTCGATAATTTCTTCTTTAAGCATCTTGTTCAGTTCTTCACAAACTTTCTTGTTGTGTAAAAGTGGTACTGCATATGGTGTTGTGCACAAGTTTGATGATCATTGACTTAGAATTTGTATTGAATATTTATTATAGCTGTATGTCCAGAATATCTCCGCATTACTCTGTAAAATACCATATTATTCTTGCTTGTGTTGATGCTACAAGTCATTCTTTTCCTCCAATATTTCCTTAATACTCTGATCTATCTCATGCCCCATCTGTATCTCCTCTTGTCGGAATCGCCGCAGCTTGTTTCGAAAAGATTCTCCTTCCGATTCTGCCTTCGTTTCTGGTTCGAAGAGCAATCTTAGACAACTGCCTCGGACCAATGCCCTTGTAGCTTGGCCTTCAAAACGTAGTAGCACTTCTTTCTTGAAGCGTAATTACGCCACGTCCCATGTCTATGTGGCCTCATTTTTCCTCGTGAAATATATGTCGAATATCAATTCTGTGGCAAGCCTATGCACAATGACGAAGCTACACTTCAGCCCCTGATATTTAAATTCTATTCCAGCCTGCCTATTTACTTCTGTGTACTTGCCTACAATCGCCCCTTTTATACGTGTCCTTTTTAAAGAAAGCGCCGGCCACCGAGTCTCCTTCTCACATCTTTCAAAGACGACATCGGATTTCACTGCCACTATCAAATATTTCCTTCAGTCTTCCCTTCACCACTCTTATCATTACCACTGGGCGTAGCTCCTGACCGCACAAGGTTTCCTTTTCTTCCGACAGGATCTCCGACATGTCTTCGTACTTGAGTGAGTTTATACTGTTTATCAGTTGCTTTTTCACGCTATGCTCGCTTGATATTTCTGTTGTTCACCCCTTTGGTCGCAATTTACTTCTTTCTCATTTCTTCTGCTCTGACGAAGATTTTCCATTACCTTTGATCCAATATGTGTTTTCGAATGTCCCTTGTCATACTCAAAATTTTCTTCCCAAAGTCCTACATACAATTCTTCATCTATGTCTTGTCCGTCGTCTGGAATCGACTCCAAGTCTTCGTCGTCGTCTCTTCTCTCATTTTGCTCCTTCTCTAAAGCATGCCACAGCATATAAATGCTAATTCTAAAAATGGTTCAAATGGCTCTGAGCACTATGGGACTCAACTGCTGTGGTCATAAGTCCCCTAGAACTTAGAACTACTTAAACCTAACTAACCTAAGGACAGCACACAACACCCAGCCATCACGAGGCAGAGAAAATCCCTGACCCCGCCGGGAATCGAACCCGGGAACCCGGGCGTGGGAAGCAAGAACGCTACCGCACGACCACGAGATGCGGGCTGCTAATTCTCTGATCGCCGTCATTAGTCACATCTCGTTCCTCTTCATTACTGCCGTCGCCCTCATATTTTGCATCTCTCCCACTATTCTCGTCTCTCCTTTGCCGCTCCCCCTATAACATATTTATAGAATCTGCAACATAATTCTGGTCTGCTGCAAGATGTTCTTCGGGTGTTCTACTGACACATCCTGCTTCTGACATTCGTCATTGTCGATTCTAATTTGCTGCGTGACCTCTGTCACTATCATCTGGTGGCCTGAACTCTGATTTCCGCTTACTGTACCCTTTCATTAGGTTCTGGCCACGCTGCTATGAATCGTGGGCTACTGTTCGGTTAGAAGAAGTTTCCTGCGCGTGTGTTTCGTGGGAAAGGCCGGAACTGCTCACGCTCGTCGGGTGGTCTTTTCCTATTGATTCTTCTGTTATTCTTTCATCGCAGCGTCCCGCCAAAATTATTACAACTCTTCCTATTGTTCTCCGCTCCCCTCCTTCTCCCTTTCTCCTGATTCTCGTTGAAAACAAACTCCCATAATATGTTTCTGAATGCTTCTATGTCTCTCTCACACTTGCTGTTACCTGCTGGGTAATTTTACATAGCAAAATCGTATGATTTCGCTCGTGCTATATGGCGTGCCCAAGTACTGGTTCTTGCGTAGAAGACCTTCAAACAACTTCACCGGACTCCTCCGTTCTGATGGTTATAAGTCTTTGTCCATCACAGTTTCTTGCTTGATGAGCTCTTGAGTTTCGTTCGATCATTATATCGCAAGGAAAGCATCTTTAAACTCCTCAATACCAGCTACACCTTTGTAAAGTCTCACTCATTCGGACATTCGCCTTATCTCCTTTTAAATGTGCACACAAGAAGTCTACCTTGTGTTGCAGTGGTCGTGATGGTGGTATTGACAAATTGATTTGATATATCCATATCTGGTTCTTTCTGCCTCCTGCTTACTTTGTCCAGTTCCTTTCCCAGAACTGGAAGTTGTTGTAATTGAGTATTTATTGCTTGCTGTGCTTTCTCTCAGCCTTGTGCAACTGTTTAGCTGATTGCGCTACCTTCTTGGCTTCCGTAGCCTCACCCCTTTACTCCCATCGTTGATCCTTTTACATTTTTCAATATTTTTTTACATTTCTCGTTCTGGCTTTATTTCTTCGTAGTTACTTTCATTTCTTTCAACATTTCCTTTCTCCCTGCCTCGTTTTTCTGTTCCATTTACGCGAAAATTGCAATAAAGCAGATTCTGAGTTACTTTGTTCATCGCTTCTACTGTGGGCTGATGCTCCTGAACGCAACAGAGAATGCATCTGTAGTGGCGAAACTGCCCTGCTGCTCCCTTCTACATCGTAATCTCGGATATTTTAACGACGTCTTCGTGTGGTGGCTTGAGCATGGCGTCGTTTTCCTCGTTTTCCCTGTCATATCCGATCACACCCTGTGACTCAAAACTCTCTGTCTGTTCAGTTTGAAGAACAAGTGGACTTTGAATTGTTCATTTGGTGGGAAACATATCTGTTCCTCCCCCATACATGACAATTCACTATCTTGATCATTTTCCATATTCAAAAGTTCGGTTGACTTAATTAACTCCTCAGCTGCTCTCGTCTGACTCCTAGTCCCGATTCAAACACATATTCCAAACACCTCACGTACAGGTACACAAAATATTCTTAGACATAGGCAAAATAAATTCGACGCTGTACAAACGTTGATAAATTGATAGAATGTGCAGCAAAATCCACAAAAACCAGGAAAAGCTGAAATATCACACACATGTATTATTTAACTCACGCCAGCAGTTGTTCTACGACTAACGTGGACCTATGTCTCTAGAAATGTGATTGTAGACAAATCTAATTATAATTGTCAAAAATTTTACTTCTCTATTAGTTCTGTGTCCATTACGTTACACAGACCGTTTTAAAAATATTCCTAAACATTTAAAGAAACCTGTTTTTATTCCTCACAATATCACAAAGTTTTCAATTATTCTCATAATCCTAGCATAGATACGCCAAAAATGGAGTACCCCACTGCCTACGCCTTAAGGAATTAACCTGTATCAGTATGTAAATGCCCAATGAAGACTGTAAACTATCATTCGTTACGCAAAGGATATTTTAATTAACGCTAAATTACGAACCTACAGACATCAAAAGGGTGGTGGAATAATGGCATTGTAATTTAATTTTGTGACCAGATGAGTCATCTATGTGATGATAGTCAAAGTTACTTTAATTTTATTGCTCGTTACAAACCTCGCACAAAACGATAGCAGAGTTGAGCTGAAGTATAACATGAACATGTGTAATAAAATCCTATTCACCGACAGATTATGACAAGAACATGAAACAGTTGCAAGTCACTAAGGTTGGCAGAGATTCGAGACATGGAACCAATATGTACTACATTATTAGCACACTGATCATTTGAGCGATCTGACAACAGTGACTGCCAACATTTGATTCGTAAAATTGTGCATGCCAGAAAGGCGTATTCCTCCTTCTCATTAACAATCTAACGTCTACTAAATACATTGCCACCCATACACGCTGAAGCCGGTTACAGATCTTACAATTTCTTAAGAGCTTCGTTCTGTTGAGTGCCACAGCTGCTGCCAGTAGCCACTGGGTCAGATATGAGGTCTGTGAATCCTGGAAAGCTCCCCAACGGAAATCTTACATCACACTCCTGTTGGAGCTGAAAAATGGAGTGACTACTTCTCACACCGAATTCTGTGAGCAGAATTCGAAGTGATTCTCTCACTAGCAGTGGACGAAGTGTCACCTTAGTTCCTCCTGTCTTCCCTCGTAATATTCGCCCCTTCTTCAAGGGACAATCCTAGCATCTAACAAGCAGTCACCAGATGAAAAGCGTCCATTACCCTGGAACGCCTTCCCACTTCTCAAAAATTTTTCAAAACTGCTACGTCAGACCGGGATGAACAATGAAATTCTTGCGTTTTCCTGTGCTTTCCCAACGCCTTCTGCAACTGTTTAGCTGATTGCGCTACCTTCTTGGCTTCCGTAGCCTCACCCTTTGCTTTCGCCGCTAATCCTAAGGAAAGGAATTTGTTTTGACTCTAACCTGTCAATGCCTCAAAGGAGCACGTTACAGTGCTATAGCATGTTATTTCTCATGACCCTCCTAAGATTCCTGTCTGCTTTATGTATATGAGAGGCCAGCAATAGGTATTGTTGGGATGAGAAAATTGCAGTCTCACATAATATCCTAATACTTCGCCGATCATGTTTTGCTAGAGCATAGAGCCATAAATACCTATAGCTTTCACAGATCCTGCACAGTTCCCACTGGCATATTGCTTTCCTATTGACAGACTGGCCCCATCTTCTCTGCACTCTCTACGCAAGGCTCACTGTTGCTCACCTTCCAGCACCATTACGAAACCTTATAACGCCCTCGCCGCTAAAAAACGCCTTAGGGGCATAGAAGCAGCGGTCATTTTGTGCAGAATTCCAATGACTCCTCTGCGGCCGTCCGGACAGGTGCGTTGTTGCCTGCAGTCCGCAATGGGCCAGCTTGCGAAAGGTGTCCCTCATCCTGCCTTTGGCGAACGCTGTCCTATCTGGCGTCGACATCACGTTTTAGAACATGCGTTAAGTTAATGGCATCTTTCGACCTACTTTGATCTGCTGTTTGTCTGTGAAATTGCAGGCCCAGCCATATGTAATTCTCAAGAAATAAAAATTCTACTAGTACTTCATGTATTGACAATCCCTATTGGATAACCTTTAATAGAAATAAAGATACACTATTTCCATACCAAATTAATTTTATCTACAAATCACTCTGCATAACCTTCGTATCAAATATCGATAATGTGAAAGTCGATGAAACCGCCTGTCTCGCGGTCATTCAAGGAGGGCAATGAGGACTGAGTGGCCTCAATTTCCTCAGATGGATCAATCAGGCGTCATGCAGATGTGATCCGCATGGTGTTCCACATAAAGTGATCTGTCTTTGCTCTCTGAACGCATGTCAACCTGTTGTTGACTCAGTTTGCAGACTTAAAAATACGATTCAAATAGCTCTGAGCACTCTGGGACTTAACATCTGAGGTCATCAGTCCCCTAGAACTTAGAACTACTTGAACCTAACTAACGTAAGGACGTCACATACATCCATGCCCGAGGCAGGATTCTAACCTGCGACCGTAGCGGTCGCGCGGTTCCAGACTGAAGCACCTAGAACCGCTCTACCACAGCGACCGGCTTTGCAGTCTTATCACTGCATTCTTTCTGATTTTTGCTGTCTCTTTGTACATCCTCAATGTACATTACATGTCAGATGGTTCTTCTTCCAGTCCACTTACAACACTACAACAGCATTTACGTAGCTTATGCAATCAAATACCAAATGTGGTTTATCAAGTATTATGCCCGAACAGAACAAATAGTCCTGTTACGGAAAAGCCACGTATAACACTTGCGTCTGCTACTGCTGTACCACAACCTTAAAGCTGGAAACAGGTTGTGAAATAAAACTATTTTATTAAAGCAATTGTGGTACAACGCAACAGAGCAGTGTTACCCTCTGAGAGGAATTATGTTATGTTGACCGTGTTGTACCTAATGGAGGTGGCTTATCGGAAAATGAAAGTCAGAATTACGTAAATATTCGAACAGTAACAAACAAGATTTTTACCTGTCTACACTGTTTAAAGAAAAAGGAAAACGGTCGCCAGCCTAATTAGGCAAGAGAAAGATTAACGTTCTCGTTTAAGAAAGTAGGTATGCATAACTTTAACGGACAAACACAACCTAGACTTGTCCACACGCGAGTGCAATGAACTCTGACACCTGCATATGTTAACGTTAAGGTTGGAACAAACAGTTAGAGCAGCACAAACTATTTGATAAATTATAATAGATAACGAAACACACTATTACTTTCAGGGCTTATTCAAACTGAATGGTCTTTATAACGTTACTATTAATATTCACTGCAGAATCATTAATTGGACATAGGTTCAGTATTATTGTTCAAATATTTTCCTAGCTGACATAAAATTATAAATGTAGTTCACTGCAAAATTATGAGCTGATCACAGGGTAAGTCTCTCTCAACTAAATACGTTTCTATTAAGAATGAAAGTTAATTAGAATTCACTAACAGGTTTCTTCTCACTGTCTTTTGGATAAACATATTATTGTTTTCATAATTAGTGGCAAAGGATAACCTGTGGATCTTATTACACTATTAACATGCACTTTCAATACCCGAAAGAAACAAGTGCTTAGCAAGCTAATATAACTTTCCACAAATGTAATTTACAACTTTTGCTGCAGTGAGACACTATGTTGACAAATTTACAAGAAACTGAATCACCTTTTAACATTCACTACAGGCAGCACTATGATAATTAACTAAGCAAAACTTTATAAGCCTCAGTCTTAAGAACTTTTAATTTTGAAGTTGGCAACAACACTTTAATAAGCAATTATAATAGGAGAATTATTTTCAGTAAGCGTCATATACTTTAACTCACTCCCTTGCCACATTAACTTTAACTTCCTTTTTACTATGTTCAAGAGGCATTTATTAGCAAAACACTGGTCTTTAATGTTCTTTCAGTAGGGACACTCGGTAATCACTTTAGTTCAAACGGAGAGGAACCTGAGAGGTGTTATGATAAGGAAAAAATTCAGGTAGGTGCATAAATTCAGTTATAAGTTACCTTATATTTGTGCACACTAAATCGCCCAATAAGCTGATCCTTCACTGTAAATTACTATGGTACTCCTTTACAGTGATTGCGCAATGTGGTGGCAACTGCATGTTGGTAGGCGGATTTGCAGACAGAATTGCTGGACTCTGGCCCTTCTTGGTGGCGATGATGAATACCAATTTCAGAATCGTTCCAGCTATTTATTCATCCATCCGAGTCATTGGAAAAGTAACAGAAAAAGCCTCTCTCGGAACCAGCACAATATGCAACATTTACATGGCAGTGCACACTTTGGTAGCTCGTCCCCGACTGAATCTTGGTTCCACCTTTTCTACCTAGCCAACCACAATTTGTGCGCGCTACGCAGCTCCGTTCCCGAGGGGAACCACTACACCTTTTGCATACAAACTAACTAAGAACCCTAAGTGAAGGTCAGCAGTTTACATAACAGCAAACAATCATTTTAAACAAAACATAACATTTGCACATATTGGCATTTCTACAAAAAATTATTCACACAGAAATTACCATTATATACAGTAAGTTTTGTTCCCTCCAAATGGGACAAAGAATTTAAGTGACAGATATACTACATTGCATAGAATCAAGCCACGACATCAAAGTTTTAAAGAAAGAAAAGAGTATACAATTTTGTGTTATCGATTCAATCAAACACATTTACAGAAGCTCAATGTTACAACATTAAACCAAAGCAAAAGGCAAAATAAATCCGTACAGCATTAGAGCTATGGTGTTACACTCTGCTCGAATATTTAAGCGTCCAAACTGCATTTTCCTCGTCTGAACTCACCTCCCAAGTATTACGTTGACGCCGCCACTGCGAGCTAATCATTGCAGACGACAGACACCAAGCACGTTGGCGTCAGGCAGCCTCTACCTGGAGATGGACTATCCAGGAATCGCGGAGTTCAGCTGCCCAGTGCATCCCCTGAGAGCTACAGCACATTGAAGGTGAACGTGACACAAAACGGGAGTGACACATTGCATCTGCCACCCAAGCCTGTACGTACCACTGACAGTCTGAAGAGAAGTGATTAATCCAGCCCTCTTGCCTGCCCATCCCATCCCCCACCCCGTTCCCGCGCCAACTTGCTAAATTGTTGAGTCATGTCTCGTCCAGTCAATTGGATCTTGGGATTAGATTCCTGTCATTGTTTTGTAGGTGACAGTAGCAATAAATACGATTCTATTTACTTATCATTTTGGAATATAACTTAGTACATTTTGGTACTCAATATGGAGCGACCTTATTTGCTTATCAACCCCTGAATCAATTTATTTCGCCATATATTTGATACTCAGTACTGCGCGAACTGATGTCATAAAAGTCTCTTTATTTTTAACACATTTTTGGGCCCCACTTTGAACTATATTTGAGACAGCCCTAGTCTCTCAATGAATTTAATTTTCTCGTGCGTTATTAATATTATACTTTACTCATTAGACTGTTCATTCCATTCAGCAAATCCTGTAATTGTTCTTCACTTCCACCATGGATAGCAATGTCATCAGCGAATCTTATCGAACGGCCGGGGTGGCCGAGTGGTTCTAGGCGCTAGTCTGGAACCGCGTGACCGCTACGGTCACAGGTTCGAATCCTACCTCGGGCATGGATGTGTGTGATGTCCTGATGGCCTCAGAAGTTAAGTCCCATAGTGCTCAGAGTCATTTGAACCATTTGAATCTTAGCGTTAATATTCTTTCACCTCGAATTTTACTTCCATTCTTAAACTTTTATTTTTTTTACATCATTGCTTCTTCGATGTATAGATTGAGTAGTATGGGAGGAAGACTACATCCCTGTCTTACACCCCTCTTAATTCGAGCACTTCGTTCTTGGTCTTCCATTCTTATTGTTCCTTTTGGCTGTTGTCGAATGCTTTTTCCAGGTCGACAAATCCTATGAACGTATCATAATTTTTCTTTACCCTTGCTTCCAATATCAACCGCAACGTCAGTATTGCCTTTCTAGTGAATTTACCTTTCCCAAAGCCAAACTGATCGTCACCTAAAACACACTAATTTTCTTTTCTCTTCTTCTCTACATAAATCCAGTTAGCAATTTGGATGTATCAGCTATGAAGCTGATTGTGCGGTAATTCTTGGTCTTGTCAGCTGTTGGAATCTTCGGAATTATGTGGATGATACTTTTCCGAAAGTCAGACTGTATATCGCCAGGCTCATATATTCTACACACCAGTATGAATAGTCATTTTATTGCCACTTCCCCCAATGATTTTAGGAATTCATGTGGGATGTTACCTATTCGTTCTGCTTTATTTGATCTTAAGTGTTCACAACCTCCCAAATTCTGATTCTAATACTGGATCCCCTATTAGCTTCTGTTTCTTCTTCTATCACATCATCTGACAAGTCTTCCTCCTCATAAAGGTCTTCGATGTACTCTTTCCACCTATCCACTCTCTCCTCTGTATTTAACAGCGGAATTCCCATTTCACTGATAATGTTACCACCCATACGTTTAATTTCATCGAAGGTTGTTTTCACAAAGGTGATTACTTCTACTGTGTTTAAATTATATTTTCTTGGGCCTGCTTTCATAAATAATCGTAGGCTCATTTCTCTGTAACTGGGGGAACTTTCCGTGACTATCTATTATGCTCTTACACTCGACTGAAACTGTTTCCTGGTACCATTACGTGGCCACAAATATTATTAAAACACGCAAAGGGTCAGTTTAAAATAGGATATTGGAAGCGATCAGAAAAAGTTACGTGCTTTTCTTTAGCTAGAATTTTGCCAGGGATCTGAATTAGGACTTCGTGAACCTACGATCTTTGCCTCTTTGATATTCATTGTGTTATTAACATGCTTTCAAAAAGGGGATCTATTTCATTCAGTTGCTTTTAAACTGTGTGGGTGAGAAAGAACTGCTATTATTTTAAAAAGGAAGTTTCTGCCATCAGTAAATACAGTTAAACAATTCGCAAAGAAGTTGAGGAGTCTCAAAATATTTACATACATTTTTTACACAAAACTAATTGATAATATATTGACCTGTTGGCCTTATGTAGCACGGTCCTGCGGGGAAAAGGGAGGTATCTTGTGGGAAGCATGTGGTCACCATTCGGATACAGCAGCAAACCATCATACTCAATGTCGAGAAAGGAGCGGAAAGGCAAACTCTACAAAAGCTAAGCAAGACAGAACTACACACCACCTTTCGTGAGTTAGCCAATGAGCGGGATTCTGTGCCAGAATTTTACAAGTATGAAGCACCTCTAAAAATGTTGTTGGATTGAGCGGCTTGTAAACTAAAATTGTTACAGACGAGTACTAAAAATCAATACCCTTTCCAACAGATCGAAATCCAACGTACGCAATAGTGAAGCCCAGAAAATTTCCACGCACGTCGTTTTAAGCTGGCTAAATTTTGTAATGTCTTCCGTGAAGAGGCGGAAATTTATAGATAGTAATTATGTTAAAATGGCAGAGAGGCCCAATTTCGAAGTATCGGCAGTTTTATGAGGCACAACTACACTCCTTACAACGCTCTCGAAAGACGTCATTCTTTTTAAATAAATGAATTCAAAATTTTGTTAAAATGTACTTTAACATCGTTATACGATAAATGCGACAATTTAGATCCCGATAATATAGTAACTGAACAGGCTATTAAATATAAGAAGGGCGCAAGTTACAAATTGGAAGCCACGTCGTCTTGCTCAGCTTCCACATAGTGAAGTCCCTATTCTAACCAGAAAAATCGATAACAATCATGACCTGTATTCTCATAACTCACTAGCAATAATTTGTGAAAAAGAAATGAGTAAACTTCGTTACTAAATAATACATTCAAATGCCTTTGTCCAATAAGCGACACAGCCATTCTGAAGGAATGTCGGGTCGCTTACCCGCCTTCTTGCGACCTCAACGGCTATCGGCCTCGAGGGCTCTTCCCCAAGCAGCTGGAGTAGTGGGGGTAGCCCATGACCAACGTCTGTTCGCAAAACAGCATTTGCGCATTTTTGGCCCAGCCTTCTTTTCCTGCTCTTTGTTTACCCCGACGGAACTGACTACATACTTTGCCCGCATCTCGTGGTCGTGCGGTAGCGTTCTCGCTTCCCACGCCCGGGTTCCCAGGTTCGATTCCCGGCGGGGTCAGGGATTTTCTCTGCCTCGTGATGGCTGGGTGTTGTGTGCTGTCCTTAGGTTAGTTAGGTTTAAGTAGTTCTGAGTTCTATGGGACTGATGACCATAGATGTTAAGTCCCATAGTGCTCAGAGCCATTTGAACCATTTTTGACTACATACTTTAAGGAAAGTTACAAATGAAAAAAGACACAGAACGTGCACAATACGAAAACGAAAATAAACGCACTTGACCCTCCCCAGGCATCGTTCATTGAGCACACAAAACAACGAATTTGTAGTCATAATCAAATAACAGTTAAAGGTACGTAGCAGGAGCGAGTATGGAAGTGACGGTTTTTAAATTATAGAATGGCATCTCTTTCGACATTCCATGCATTTTCTTTTATCGATCAATTAAGTTATCTCCTCTGTTACCCATGGTTACTTCGCAGTTACCTCCTGTGTACCTGCGTTTTTCTTCCGTTATTGCCCTCTTCAGAGATGTCCATTCTTCACCCGCCGATCTGTATACTAACTATAGCATGATATATAGCCTCAGAGAACTTCAAGTGTATCTCTTCATTCGTTAGCACTTCCAGATCCCACATCTTTGCTCACTGATTCTTCCTGACTAGTCTCCTAAATTTCAGCCTGCTCTTCATCACTATACTAAATTGTGATCTAAGCCTATATCCGCTCCTGGATGCACCTTACAATCCGGTATATGATTTCGGAATCTCTGTCTGACCATGATGCAATCTAACTGAAATCCCCCTGTATCTCCAGGTCTTTCTCAAGTATACCTCCTTCTCTTGTGATTCTTGAACAGAGTATTCTCTGTTTCTAGCTAAAATTTATTGCAGAACTCAGTCATTCTCCTCTCTCATCCCTAGTACTAAGCCCATACTCTCCTGTAACCATTATCTCCATTCCTTCCCCTACAACCACATTACAGTCCCCCGTGGCAGATTTTCATTTCCATTTGCGTACTGAATTACCCGTTAAATATCCTAATATACTATGTGTATCTCTTCATCTTCCACCGAGCGAGGTGGCGCAGTGGTTAGACACTGGACTCGCATTCGGAAGGACGACGGTTCAATCCCGCGTCCGGCCATCCTGATTTAGGTTTTCCGTGATTTCCCTAAATCACTCCAGGCAAATGCCGGGATGGTTCCTCTGAAAGGGCACGGCCGACTTCCTTCCCCATCCTTCCCTAATCCGATGAGACCGATGACCAAGCTGTCTGGTCTTCCCCAAACCAACCAACCAATCTTCATCTTCTGCTTGCGACGTCGGCATGTAAACCTGAATTATCGTTGTCGGTGTTGATTTGCTGTCGACTCTGATAAGAACAACCACATCACTGAACTCTTAACATTAACACTATCTCTGACCTACCTTCCTATTCATAACGGCGCCAGCTCCCGTTGCACCATTTACTGCCGCTGTTGATATTATCCTACACTCGCCTGACCAGAAATCCTTGTCTTCTTTCCATTTCACTTCACTGATCCTCTCTATATCTATACCGAACTTTTGAAATTCCCTTTTCAGATTTTCTAGCTTCCTTACCACGTTGAATCTTCTGACATTCCACGCCTCAATCCGTAGAACTTTATTCTGTCGTTAGTTATTCAATTTTTTTGTCATGGTCATCTCCCACCTGAGAGTCTCCTCCCGGAGATTCGAATGCGGGACTTTTCCGGAATCTTTTGCCAATGGAGGGATCATAATGACACTTTAAACATATCCTTCTTACTTTTATCTCAAGCGTTTTTTATCTTAAAGATCGCTCGTAGACGAATATAATGTGCATAGTAAATGTAGGTTTTAGCTTATTACGCATAGACGTATACGTATAAATATTAGTAGTTACTATTCTGCATTTTATTACTGTTAAAGATACTCTCGTAACACACGTACACTACTGGCCATTAAAATTGCTACACCAAGAAGAAAAGCAGATGATAAACGGGTATTCATTGGACAAATATATTATACTAGAACTGACATGTGATTACATTTTTACGCAATTTGGGTGCATAGATCCTGAGAAATCGGTACCCAGAACAATCACCTCTTGCCGTAGTAACGGCCTTGATACGTCTGGGCAGTGAGTCAAACAGAGCTTGGATGGCGTGTACAAGAACAGCTGCCCATGCAGCTTCAACACGATACCACAGTTCATCAAGGACTGGCGTATTGTGACGAGCCAGTTGCTCGGCCACCATTGACCAGACTTTTTCAATTGGTGAGAGATCTGGAGAACGTGCTTGCCAGGGCAGCAGTCGAACATTTTCTGTATCCAGAAAGGCCCGTACAGGACCTGCAACATGCCGTCGTGCATTATCCTGCTGAAATATAGAGTTTCGCAGGGATCGAATGAACGTCAAACACGGATGCGATCATCATGATGCTGTAAACAGAACCTGGATTCATCCGAAAAAATGACGATTTGCCATTCGTGCACCCAGGTTCGTCGTTGAGTACACCATCGCAGGCCCCCCTGTCTGTGATGGAGCGTCAAGGGTAATCGCAGCCATGGTCTCCCAACTGATAGTCCATACTGCTGCAAACATCGTCAAACTGTTCGTGCAGATGGTTGTTGTCTTGCAAACGTCCCCATCTGTTGACACAGGGATCGAGACGTGGCTGCACGATCCGTTACTGCCATGCGGATAAGATGCCTGTCATCTCTACTGCTAGTGATACGAGGCCGTTGGGATCCAGCACGGCGTTGCGTATTACCCTCCTGAACACACCGATTCCATATTTTGCTAACTGTCATTGTATCGCGACCAAAGCGAGCAGCAATGTCGCGATACGATAAACCGCAATCACGATAGGCTACAATCCGACCTTTATCAAAGTCGGAAACGTGATAGTATGCATTTCTTCTCACAACAACGTTTCACCAGGCAACGCCGGTCAACTGCTGATTGTGTATGAGAAACCCGTTGGAAACTTTCCTCATACCAGCACGTTGTAGGTATCGCCACCGCCGCCAACCTTGTGTGAATGCTCTGAAACCTAATCATTTGGATATCACAGCATCTTCTTCCTGTTGGTTAAATTTCGCGTCTGTAGCACGTCATCTTCGCGGTGTATCAATTTTAGTGGCCAGTAGTGTAATTTGCTATTGTGTACAACAGTTACCCAGCTGTACTGTTATATCTGCCACGTACACTCATCGTAATATTTGCAGGCATCATTATATTTCTAAGACACTTCTCACTGGAATTGTGCTGGAGTTACCCATGGATGTAGAACACTGGATCATCTTTGGTTCAAACGACAAACAATAATACTCCAGTTCGTAATGTTAATGATGCCGGTTGATACATCACGAATGAGTGCACTGTTTTGCACATTTTTATGACTGAGAATGTAATGTTTTTAGTACTTCATAACAAATAACTCTGTTTAAACGTGATTTACGTATGCTTCCGTCATATATTTTGACAATGTCTATTAATCTGTTCTATGTGCCTTTAATTTTATTTCCAGAGAAAAATCCATGGGTTTTGCTGTTTGACACAATTCATTTTATTGCCTACTACGATGATATAAATGTTGTAGTGTGTGTATGTGACATTTCATTACGCGAGTATTTTTGGTAAAAGTGTACATCGGTTGGTGAGATGATGACAGTCAAGTTTTGTAACCTTCTCTATACGTTCTTACCTCTGGTATATAGGAACATGGTTATGTTATATTGACCAAATCTATGGACCAGACTTTTAGTTCAGTTAGGAAATTTTGTCATCAGTTTCTGGTGGTAAATCATGACGTTCTTCAGATATTTCTTAATCCTTTACTTGTTGACATGAGATAGAACTAATTTATGACCAGTCGAGCGCTAACGCTTTTTGAAAGGCCAACCAGTTGACTCTCAGCTTAAATAAGCGTAACTTCTTATGCCAAAATTAGCAGAAAGAGATTACTGTTCGTCATTCCTTTCCGAATGCCCCATTGGCTACAAATTATTAGAAACAGTAATAACAGTAAAGTATCTAGGAATATTCGCAAACTAAGTTTATTTATTAACGATGGTGTTCATTCCCAAGTAATACTTGTTCCGTTGGTGACCTATTCGGCAAGAGCGTCATATGCTGGACAGTGTTCATCAGTCAATAATGGGTTTCAAGAAAGGCACACCAAAGTGTTTAGTTATTATTTTACCGTGGTGTATTGCCAGAGTTTCAGTCTATTAAATTTTGTTAGGCGACCGAGTAAAATGGTTACCTAAGAAAGCCACGGCGCTTTAAAATCTTTCAGCACCTCTCCCGAAACTCACTAATCTCGACACGTTTGTTATAAATGAAATATACGGACATGTTACTTCTGTCACGAACAAAGCCTACGTCTTGATTCCTATACTAGGTACAAATCAGCTCCTGCTATTCACCTACATGTTTTAGGCTAAAGCTCAGAGTACTTCGACATTGTTTGGACTCAGAACTCATCACGAAATTTGGTCAGAACCGAAACGAAAGTCCTAGAACAATCGCTCAAAATACGACAGACTGATCTACAAAACAATTACAAGGACTTGACGAAAGCCTCCATTCATGACCAGTTGTGCATCGACGCTTCGTACAACGACCGACAGTTGACTCTCAGCTTAAATAAGGATAATTTGCAATGCAAAAACAGGCCGAGAGAGATTATTGTTTGTCATTACTGTTCGACTGCACCATTGGCGACAAATTATTAGAAACAGTCATAACGTAAAGTATCTAGGAATATTAACCCAGAGCGACCTAAGCTATAGGGATCACTTAAAATGCCGGCCGGTGTGGCCGAGCGGTTCTAGTCGCTTCAGTCTGGAACCGCGCGACCGCTACAGTCGCAAGTTCTAATCTTGCCTGGGGCATGGATGTGTGTGATGTCCTTAGGTTAGTTAGGTTTCAGTAGTTCTAAGTTCTAGGCGACTGATGACCTCAGATGTAAAGTCCCTTAGTGCTCAGAGCCATTTTTGATCACTTAAAAGCAGTTGTGTGAAGCTGTAATTCCTTAGATGAAATCTGAGAAAATGAAAATTTACCTGTGATAAAGGTGGCTTACAAAATTCTTGTTAAACAGACGTTTAACGTACTGAAACGGAAATCATATATATTAATGTTTATTAATCTACAAGGGGCGTTTGAAACAAGAATAATATACTCTAAAAAAAGAAGGTGCATTTAGCTTCGATATCCTTCAAAACATTAAACTCCACACGCTTTGCTGATACTGATTTGATTTCATATTATTCTTGACGAATGAAGTTTGCTAACATTTTATTCTTGAAGAAAGAAGTTTGCTAATATCTCTAGCTATTCTTTTTATTACTACACTCCTGGAAATGGAAAAAAGAACACATTGACACCGGTGTGTCAGACCCACCATACTTGCTCCGGACACTGCGAGAGGGCTGTACAAGCGATGATCACACGCACGGCACAGCGGACACACCAGGAACCGCGGTGTTGGCCGTCGAATGGCGCTAGCTGCGAATCATTTGTGCACCGCCGCCGTCAGTGTCAGCCAGTTTGCCGTGGCATACGGAGCTCCATCGCAGTCTTTAACACTGGTAGCATGCCGCGACAGCGTGGACGTGAACCTTATGTGCAGTTGACGGACTTTGAGCGAGGGCGTATAGTGGGCATGCGGGAGGCCGGGTGGACGTACCGCCGAATTGTTCAACACGTGGGGCGTGAGGTCTCCACAGTATATCGATGTTGTCGCCAGTGGTCGGCGGAAGGTGCACGTGCCCGTCGACCTGGGACCGGACCGCAGCGACGCACAGATGCACGCCAAGACCGTAGGATCCTACGCAGTGCTGTAGGGGACCGCAACGCCACTTCCCAGCAAATTAGGGACACTGTTGCTCCTGGGGTATCGGCGAGGACCATTCGCAACCATCTCCATGAAGCTGGGCTACGGTCCCGCACACCGTTAGGCCGTCTTCCGCTCACGCCCCAACATCGTGCAGCCCGCCTCCAGTGGTGTCGCGACAGGCGTGAATGGAGGGACGTATGGAGACGTGTCGTCTTCAACGATGAGAGTCGCTTCTGCCTTGGTGCCAATGATGGTCGTATGCGTGTTTGGCGCCGTGCAGGTGAGCGCCACAATCAGGACTGCATATGACCGAGGCACACAGGGCCAACACCCGGCATCATGGTGTGGGTAGCGATCTCCTACACTGGCCGTGCACCACTGGTGATCGTCGAGGGGACACTGAATAGTGCACGGTACATCCAAACCGTCATAGAACCCATCGTTCTACCATTCCTAGACCGGCGAGGGAACTTGCTGTTCCAACAGGACAATGCACGTCCGCATGTATCCCGTGCCACCCAACGTGCTCTAGAAGGTGTAAGTCAACTACCCTGGCCAGCAAGATCTCCGGATCTGTCCCCCATTGAGCATGTTTGGGACTGGACAAAGCGTCGTCTCACGCGGTCTGCACGTTCAGCACCAACGCCGGTCCAACTGAGGCGCCAGGTGGAAATGGCATGGCAAGCCGTTCCACAGGACTACATCCAGCATCTCTACGATCGTCTCCATGGGAGAATAGCAGCCTGCATTGCTGCGAAAGGTGGATATACATTGTACTAGTGCCGACATTGTGCATGCTCTGTTGCCTGTGTCTATGTGCCTGTGGTTCTGTCAGTGTGATCATGTGATGTATCTGATCCCAGGAATGTGTCAATAAAGTTTCCCCTTCCTGGGACAATGAATTCACGGTGTTCTTATTTCAATTTCCAGGAGTGTATGACTGGTTTCGACAGATCTACGCTGTCATCATCGGATCTTGTAGCATTATTAGATGTACGTGCTCGTTACAACAGTGGAAGTCACATAGTGATATTACGTCAAATTGTAACAAAAACTGGCCGGGAGCATCAACATGTCACAAGTAACATTCCACATAGTAAAAACATACAACATGTTCTACTGGGACATCAGCACATTATCTCGTATGTTTTAACTGTGTGCTATTTTATTTGTGACGCGCTGATGTTCCCTGCCAAATTTTTTTTTAAATTAGACGCTACATCGCTATGTGACTTTCAGTGTTTAGTATAATGATACACATTCCGATGACGACAGCGTAGATATGCCTAACCGGTCATAGTAATAAAAAGAATTGTTAGCGATCTTGGCAAAATTCATTCTTCTAGAATAATACAAATTTTAGATTGCTGCCAAAAGCAGACGCAGAGTCTAACATGCACTTGATTTGGTTTTTAAGAGCCAGATTGAACAGGTTACAACAGCTGTAAGTAGGTGGGCTCATAATTCGGCGAAAGTTAGTCTGAGTTCCTGCAGAAGTACTGTGAGCAGGTTTTCTGCAGTTTTCCGTATGTGGCTTACCACCTTGCGCAAGCCTTTCGACTTTACGTCTCTTCGGTGACGTATGTGTAAATATTGCGTTTAATTTATTCAAAGAACTTCTCCGAATCAATCACATTCCAGACCTTCCTGCTACAGAAAAATATGATGTGGCCGTTGGGAGTCGAATCTGACCTTCCGCATCAATAGTAAACTGAAACATAACTAACGATTGCTCGTATGAGTGGTTCCCAAGAAAAATCTGCTAATAGTTTCTACTTAACAAAGTTGCTGTCGACATCAGCTGTTTGCCTCCAAACCTACTTAATATCATTGCTTGTATGGTATGCAGTGATTTGCGACAGCAGTGGCACTGCAAAGACTTTTGATAATATGAAGAAAATCTGTTGTTTGCTACATTTGACACTCTCGTTAGACAAGTGCTAACCCAGAAAGCACCTAACGCAACTGCGTGAAATTTTTAAACTTAAAAGTACTAATTTGTCTAATATTTTAGTCGGGAGCTCCTTGAAAATCTTATAAATCATTATCATCACGACATTATGAAAGAAAACAGTTTACGTTTCTAAAACAGACACTCGGACAGATCATTTTTTCGTATTTCTTCCTTGAATTATATTGCATGTCTCGTGAATAAAGTAGGATATTAATTGGCTCCAGCAATGCACATCTCACCTTTAGTTCAAGCAGACTGATAGATAATTCGTTGCAGCAATGCATATATCAACCTTTGTTCAGTCACAGTGATACAGCTGGACTAACGCTTCGAATATATTCGATCAACGTGGCCTGGTATTCTGAAATGCGTGGATAAATTTTACATGAGCAATCAGAGTTGTAATGACCATTCTCCAATGTTGTGTATTTATTCAGTAGGCTCAAATCTCTTGGGAGTACGAAATGCGCAGCAACTTATCAATGCAGGAACGCTGTTTAAAAGAATGATGGAGCAGTGACACCAGAGTGTTTTGTCTGGGGACATAGTAGTTTGTGTTTGTTTTTCCGTTTAATCTCACGCAAAGAAGGAAAATAATTGGGTTATCGCCGATGAAAGACTACTTCCTGATCCGTCTGTTAGTAGCCTTGCTGTCTCACACAGAATAGGCATACTAATTTAGGAGTGCAACAGTGACTCTTTAGTATTTAGATGAGTTACTATGTAACAAAGTCACTGTATGTTAACTTACTAAGAAGTCGAAAGTGGTAATGACACCATCTGCGTGATTTTAGGTAGAAAAATATAATTAAGAAAATCTTGGTTTTGTTATTTGTTTCTGTTGCACTCATGACCGTAGGAAATCTCCCGAAAGCGTTAGTCGGAACCAGAAGATTGCATCTATTTTTATTTATTTCCAGCTCACCATATCTCAAACTGTTGCAAAAAGCTCACTCAGTGCGTTATTTTTGGCATAACATGATGAGATGTGACAACAATGACGCCTTCCTTGGCTCAATGTAAACCACTTAAAATGGTTCTCGGCAGACTTGGAGCAGGGCCAAAAGATGCTAGCGGACGTTTTAAATCCACTGGAATGATTAAAATATCCATCAGCCAGCTACAAGAACGTGCAAAGGGCGTTCAAAACGTTTTGCACTGGCGACTCCAATTTTTTTTTATTTTTTGCAGGAGGAGAATGAAATTTTTTGTGAACATACTTGGAACATTTAGCTATAAGTTGGTGTATAAAAGTATTTTCTTTTATTTACTGTTGAGCCATAACGGACCGTGAAGTAGAGGTCAGGTTGCGACAACGGTCGGTGATGGAGTTCCTCTTCAAGACTGGAGATGACTCTGCCACATCGATTGACAGGACGTTGCTCCCTGTTTATAGGGAGGACACAGTGGATCGCAGCAGTATCCAGCGGTGGTTGCACAGGTTTAAAGAAGGTGTGTGACGTCGCAGATTATTACGGGATAGCATTTATTGTAGTAAGATACCTAGACGTGTAGCCCAGTGAAAGTACAGGTGGCTGCAAACGTGTGTCTTAGCCATGACTCATAGCACATCTGTCGCTACTAGCCAGCGTGAGAACGGGCTTCTGTGTCACTTCGAACGACCGTATATATTCACGCCCCCTACGAATCTAAATACATCATATTGAATATTAACGGATTATTTTCAAACTTGGTATACTATTTATTGTTATTCAGAAGAAGATCTCCTCCAAATTTCAAACCTGTACATACAATAGTTTCGGAGATTCAGAAACACACCAAACCGACACTCAGGGTGAAAAATTCAGTTAGGAACGATTACAGTTTGTCTTTTGTTACCATTTGAAATCATGCACAGAATTTTCAATACATCAAATGAAAAACTTTAGATTTTTATTTTCAAAACTTTAATTAGTCTTCATTTTGTAGTATAAAAATTCCGAAAAAATTACTATCTGTTTATTATGTTGTTGTGTGAATAAATGAGAATGAGTGAGAGTGTGTACGGGGGCGTACGAAAAAATTCAATATTATATAATGCACAACATTACGTAATTGGAATGTGGGAAAGATGTAATTTACCACAATGCTGATGACGAATGTCTAGGGGTGATTGCTTTTGTAAGAAGACAGCCAGAATATCAGTTTAAAGTGCAATAGTTTTCTAAGTTCTTTTCAGGACTAATTTTGTTTTCGTTTTGTTGTATTAAACATTGTGTTAGTGTTTGCATTTTGGAAGACGCAAATGCCTTTCTGAGTAGTGATTGGCTTAGGCGAACTTTGCTGCGAGAATGATCTCGAAGGATCATTCCGATTTGTCAGTCAGACTGATCAGCCAATCAGAATTAAGTAGTTTCCACGCACAACTAGTTAGATATGCTGTGAGTGAGAGAGTCTCGGGACAGTCACTCGCCAGCTTCGAACACGCAAAGGTCATGTTAAATGTCTCAGTGTTCATTATGTGTAAGATGAAGAATTATTGAGTGCCGCACGTTTAAAACAAGTCGTAACGAAAGCCGTTTCATTTACGGGCAGTTTGATGAAATTTTGGAGTTTCTGAATTGTTTTGTTGGGAAGTTACCAGCGGTGAACTTTCAGCCTTTGTGAACATTCCACGTGGCGTAATCTGTAATCGTTTATTGAGTATTTGACCAGCAATTTCTTTTGAAGAAACCCACTGAAAAGGACCGAATGTGAACCTCATTTATAGTAGCGGATCTGTGACTGTGAGATGGCGTCTTCAATCGGGTCGCACTTGTGTAAAATTCTGACTGAGCATTAAGAATGATAGAATAGGTTTTCACTAAACGCGGACTTGGTAGCGCATAAACTCTTGTTATTCAGCAATAAACATTACTAGCCGAAAAATTGTAGGACGTTCATTTCAGTCATATGCATCATATTATCCGATAAAAGAGAAATTGCAGGACCTGAAATACTACTAGAGTTTACGCGGACTTCGCAGGATGGATATTAGGCGACGTCTTTCTTCAACGCTGCTTTTTCGACGTCTAGTCAGTATCTACACTTGCAGAGAAAATTTACACAGAGCAGAGACCGTACTGAGGTAGGCGGACATTCAATGTTGAGCGGTACAACGAACGAAAAACTACATAACCCGCCCAGCCGCAGTTGGTTTCTTTCTACTGGACAATCCACGGTGCGGTCGACCATCGATGGCAGTGAGTAATGTGAATAAGGAGACCACTGATCAAATCATCCGTGACGTCACGACAGCTTGCTGAAATGACTCGTTTGTCATTCAGTAGTGTAGTATCTCAGGTACTGTTACTGGGGCACAGAAAAATCTGTGCCCATTGGGTGCCTAGATTATTGACTAGAGAAATGGAAACGATGAGGAAGAATGTGTGCGAGGGTCTCATGAAGACCTTTACTGAACAGTGGGAACAGTGTTTTGACGGCGTCATTACCCAGGGTGAAACACGGTTGTTTTTGTCCGAACCTGAGAGCAAAACCCAATCCATGGAGTAGTGTCATCCAGGTTCCTCTCTGAAGAAGAAACCACGACTTTCACGAACGGCAGGCCGAAAGGTGGTGGCCTCATTCCTCTGGGATCAGTGTAGTGTCATTTTCATTGACTTTTTGGAACCTGACTCCACAATTAACCGGGACCGTTATTGTTTGTCATTGGAGAAGCTGCGACGTGCCGTCAAGACCCACAGGCCACAGCTTCATGGTCAGCTCATCAGACTACACCAGGACAATGCCAAACCCCATACCGCCCTTATGACGCAAGAGAAAATCAGGAAAATGGGTTGGGAAATTGTTCCTCATCCTCCCTACAGTCGGGACTTGGCTCCATCTGACTTTTACCTCTTTGGTAGTCTGAAGGCCCATCTGCACGCTAAAACATTTGATAGAGAGGAAGACCTTAGTTCCTGTGACAAGCGATAGAGTAAATGTCAATCCCCACAATTTTACCAAAGTGCACTTACATCATGGAAAGAACGTTGGGCCAGATGCGTCACAGCTGATGGAGGCTACATTGAGACGGCTCAATGTATAGCTAAATGTTTCAAGTATGTTCACAAAAAACATCATTCTCCTCCAGCAAAAAATAAAAAATTTGAGACGACTGTGCAGGACTTTTTGAACGCCCTTTGTGCTTTCCTATAATCTGAACGAAACATCCTCCGATGTAGCACACAGTTCTAGACCTTTCCAAACTGCACGACTAGTTATAAAGTACTGAGTCTGGCACAATGATTTTATTTGCTGTGTTTATTCTTGTAATAGTAATATAAGAGGCGATCGAAAACTTGTCATTGTAGCGTATGAGAAACTTAGCGCCACTCAGATCCCGGTATATAACCACCGACATGCAGGCAAGGAATTAGAGTGAAAATCGTATCTTTATGATGTGCATGTGGTGAATGTTTAAACATGAACTATAGTGACGTTATTGCCAAGTGAGTCCAAACAGAACCAACTATCTGTTATTCTTTTCTTGGCTACCGAAGAATAAACACCTGTAAAGATTCATTGGAGAATGCAGAATCTGTATGGGGCAGCACGTCTGTGGAAAACCTCCGTTATGGAATGGTGCGCCTAGTTCGCGATTCCACACAAGACGCCGGTCCATCTGGGAGCTACGCCGAACTTACGCTAATTCTGGTGGGAAACACTCGAGAACCTACCCTATAATTCTGATCTTTACCTATGGGATTATCACGCCTTCGGTCCTTAAAAAAGACCTCGAAGGGTGATTCGTGTCAGACGAGGATGTGCAGCAGGCTGTTATGGACTACTTCACGCAGCAGGACGCGGTGTTTTACCAAACGGGTATTTTAAACCTGGTGCGTCGGTGAGACGGTTGCCCCCAACGCTCACAGTGATTTTGCCTGATTGTCATACATATTGCAAACTCTACGGCCGTCGAACGGAAACTTTTTGGTTGCCCCTTAATAATAATAATAATAATAATAATAAATGGCTCTGAGCACTATGGGACTTAACATCTATGGTCATCAGTCCCCTAGAACTTAGAACTACTTAAACCTAACTAACCTAAGGACAGCACACAACACCCAGCCATCACGAGGCAGAGAAAATCCTTGACCCCGCCGGGAATCGAACCCGGGAACCCGGGCGTGGGAAGCGAGAACGCTACCGCACGACCACGAGATGCGGGCGAATATAATAATAATAATAACAATAATAATAATAACGATAATAATAATCAGTATATATTATAAAGTTAACTTGACAATGCGCATGCCACTGAAACCCATAAACGAGTCCCGGTACGATCGAGGGAATTACATGGTATGGAAAACCTCTGTCACCCATCCATGAAGGAGGTTCCCGTTTTTACCAAAAGGGCTCCCTTTTGAACATGGCTGTGAAGTTTCGCCCTCTAGAAATTTCTAGAACATTCCAGAACATTTGAGAGTATTCGAGAACATTCCGCAACATTCCAGAATGTTCCGGAATGTTCCACAACAATCCGGGATGTTCGGGAACGTTCAGCGATAGTCTGGAACATTCGGGATGATTCCATAATGTTGGAGAAATCCAGGAGCATCCCAGATCATTATCGATCATACCAGAACACTGTGGAATGTTCTGAAACATTGTGGACCATTCGAAGCCTTTTTGATATGTTCTGGAATTCGCCACCGAAGGGGCTACTCGTTGGTGGGCGTATACTGTATAGACAACGGCCTATCTGTGGGTAGTCCCACAAGTGACGAATTACAGAACATACCAAAAAGGCTTCGAATGTTCCACTATGTTCCAGAACATTCCATACATCCGAGAGTGTTTTCCAAAGTCCTACAACGATCTGGGATATTCCGTGATGTTCCCGAAAATTTCTGAAATCTTTAAGAATGTTCCAGGCTATTGCTGAACATTCCAGAAGATCCCAGATCATTGTGGGACATTGCGTAACATTCTGGAATGTTGTGGAATACTCTCGAATACTTTCGAATGTCCTGGAATGTTCTCGAATACTCTCGAATTTTCTGGAATGTTCGAGAAATTTCTAGAGAGAGAAACTTACTCACCTTTATGTCTCCAAAGGCACGCCCTTCATATTGATTACTTCTATACTACTAACGTTATTCGCAGCACATCTTACGGACAGTATGAACACGTGTCACGGAATGCATGTGCAATATTAGCTCACTGTGTGACTCATACTTCAGGAGATATGATGTCATGAACACTGAGCACAAGGGCGGATTCTGCGTGGTACAAGCGTGGACGCGCAGCTATAAATAAATTCCTGGCCAAGCCCGCTTTCTCCACTAGCAATAACAGCCCTAATGTCTGGAGAGAGATGAAGGAACTGTTGGAAAATTGTAACTATTTAGTACACTCGGAATTGCATTTAATCTTGGCGATTATCGGTTCCGGCTGCCATGAACAGTTTCAGATCTTTTCTACTTAACTGCAGTGTCATTGTTATGCATGACTATCTCAAGATTAAAATAATTGCTCAGTATTTTAAGGATCGAGAAATCATACACTGGGATGAAGTTGACGTCTCACACTGAAACTAAGGTGAAAAGATCTGAAATAGCCCATAACGGCCGAAATCGGTAAACTCCAAGCGTTAAACGGAATAGTGACAGGAATAAATAATAATTTTGCCTACATCAATGGTGTCAATGCATCTTCATTGAACTCACCCATTTCATTTCAGTGCACCTATTGAAACAGTGAATACTTCAGAACCCGATCTGCTCCGGAGTGCGAAGGCTGGGCCAATTCGTCGACTTGCAGAACGCTGCTCCATACTTCAGTATCTCCGTACTTGGGCTGCGCCGAGGTCACTGTTGGTCGGTAATGACATCTCAGACGACGCCATTCGTTAGCGGTGTTTGTAAGTCAGGCAGCACCTCGCCGCACCATTCCGGTTCGCATGGCTAGAGAAACATTGCCCATGCGGTAATCTTCGTCATTGTTTCGATCGAGCTCTCCGGCAAGCTTCCTAATGGTGACACGAGTACGAAGGTGTGTTTTCTTTCTTTCATATCAGCTGACCCTAATAAGTGACGTTCGTGTGTGTCTCAGCCGACACAGTTTACACCTGCAGCTACGTATACAGAGTCAACCTGAACTCCACCGACAGACGTGGTGGCGGTGTTCATGGATGGAGTATCTGGATAAGAGGCCGGTGCTATCCGATGGCTCGCTACATCATAATAATGTAATTGTCATATACTCTGTTTGTGTCCCCAGTTAGATTTTTTTCTGTGAAATTACCTTCACAGCAGTTAATAAATCTAATGCGGGGTCACCGAAACGTGCACAACGAAATGGCGACGTGCAGATGCAAAAGTACCGTGACGCGCTTGGCTTCGCTGACAGAACAGCAAGCGCAGCGTCATTGTGTTGCTCTCCCATTGTATTTATTGACACCACAAACGAGATGAGTATTGGCCAGCTTTCCCTCAGTAAACCTGTCCATAATGCAGTTAATGCAAACAGACATGAAAGCCGAAACAAGATGCGCAGTAGGCCCTATTCAGTAGATCGCTAGCGCCGGGCGTGTTGCATCGAGTAATGCTGTGCGATCCACTGCCAAATAGTGTGGGAAAACACATTCGAAGTTTAAGAGGCCACCAGCACAAAACAAGTACAATGGTAAAGTTCTTAAAAGTCGAACGCGCGAAGTAGTTGCAAATGTCTAACCAGTTTACGAACAAAGAATGTGCTAGGTGCTTCATTGAAACGAAAATCCACAATGAAGTGAGTGTCTCAAGCAACTGGCGTATTGTTTAATTTCTTTCGAACAATCAAAAGGGAAATGGAAAGAGTCCAGGGAGATAAATTTTTGGCATTTTCCACAACTCATGAGAAAAATCACCGAATATCTTGAAAAGTCAGTTTAGACAATTGAAATAAGAAAGTTCTTCGCCGTGTAGCTAATAATTTCTGCTTCACAGGTAAAAAAAAAAAATCCCCTTTATGGAAAATTCATAAAAATTAAAAAATTTTAATAAAGTTTGAAAGATCTCTAACACACTTCGTAAAATTCTTCGCAGTCTAGGGCTTAGGTGGAAGGAGACAGCGAAAACCCGAAAAGTTCTCCAGGAACAAAATATTATCAGGGCAAAACGGATAGATTACTTAAAAAAAACATCCGAGCCTACAGACGTGAGTATCGTCCAGTCATCTATATGGACGGGACATCCGTCACGTTCGTCACTTATCGTCATAGGGGTGGAGTGACAGTTCACCGGAGGATCTTTTGAAAACTGTTTCGAAAGGAAGCAGAATTATTGTCGTCTGTCCATCCTGGCACGGAGGACGATTTTTTACCGAATGGATATCATGAGACTAGTTGTATTCACTGGGCAGAATGAACATACCAGGGCACATTACCTATAAAATAGAGAGTATTTTAACCGAACATGGTCACACTGTGTTACATTCGCGTCTACATCTACATATTGACTCCGCTAGCCACCGTACGGTGCTTGGCGAAGGTTACTCTGTACCACTAATAGCCGTTTCCTTTCCTGTTCCATTTCTTATAGTGGAAGGTGGTGCCCCACAGGGTGATGCCAGGTAACCTGTGGCTGACACCCCCGAGAAGTGGCTCGAGCGCGATTGCTTAAAAGTAGGTAGAAAGGGGGAAGCTTGTCGTAGAGGCTCCTTAATAGGTAATGGACCCACCGTCCGTCCATTGAGCTGGAGGTGAGCGATGGATTTACCAGAAGGTCTTACTGCATGTCGATGATCGGGGGAATTCCTGTACGATCCATCACCTGCAGGACGAAGTTATGGAACACTCTATTGTGAGCCCCATAGAAATCGATGGAGACAATCGCTGTTCTCAGGCGGCATGCCAAGGTGATTGCTATTAAATCCCTGCAGTCAACGGTGACGACTTTTATGGTGGAATTTCACCCCTGCGATCTCTCTTCTGCGCTGACGTTCATTAGCAAACTCTTCTTAACGCGGCCTGCCAGAAGCCTGGCGAAGACTTCGTAGCCGGCTTTGAACATTGTAAGTGGACGGCAGTTAACTGACCGATTATCCTCCCGCTGACATGTGTACTAGTATGAAAAGTTTTTCGACTGAACTAGGACGTACAGTGCAGACCGGAGACATGAGTTAAAACGTTGTAACCTAGCAGGGCACCATGATGCTACGGAAGGTGTGGTAAATCTCTATTGGTAATGCATCGGGCCTTGGACACTGACTGATCACACCTGTGGCTACGGTATCTCCCAGCTCCTGAGACGGCACTTCTTCCATTAATGTTCTCGCTGTTGGCGTGTCGATGTCATCTATCGTAACAGATTCCGCACGAGTTCGTCACCTACGCTTCTTCCCGGTACAGATGACGATAATGTTTCTCCATGGCTTTCATAATAGTTGTTTGGGTAGCACAGACGTGTTATTAAATGTCGGTGGTATCGGTGCATGGCTGCCACAATGTGAGCATGGTGGGTGCCTCTGCGGCCGTTGGGTAGTGTCGTCATCTAACCGATACTTCATCAACGATGGTATGTGAGCCTTGACTATGTGTCGATCTCGTTGCCTGAACGGGTATGGGGGGTAGAGCGTCGAGATCGATGAGTGTCCAGAGTCTGCTGGTGCGACACATCCGGTGTCCTGACCAAACTGCGTAAGTGTCTTGTGGATTACTGGGTTGGCGCAGAGGAGCCACCACGCCAAAGTGGTATCGAGAGTGACATCGTTCACAGATGTCCCACGTTAAGGCGACTTGCCGACAGCAGTCGGTGTCCTAGAGATCCGTTACGTTCAAAACTCTTTAGCATTCCATACTTGTTGACATTGTAGATGCATATACAGATATTGCCAATTTGATCAGAGAAGGCTAGAGGCCATAGTTCGGCGGCCACCACTCCCTGTGTAAGACCTTGTGACATACATATGGGATCCATTTGGCATGCCGAATAACTGGTAAGAAGCGTCTGTCCACAGTTGTCACCGTGTATCCTTTCCCACGTGTCACATAAATGAAGAGCGTGAATCACCATACCCAGTCCAGGACAAGCCGTTGGGATGAAGGACGCAATTAAAATTGCTGGCGAAGAGGCTGTGTTCATACCATCCTAGTAAAATGGGGCGATGTCATTGGTGCGGAACCTGGCCCTATCTCAACGTTTGGTGGCACCCGACGGTGCATTAACATTCATCAGAGGGTTGTCGAGTGCCGTTACCGCTAATCCTCTTGCGGAGGATAGATACGCGATGTTACTAGCTTCGATACCGTTACGCACTCACGTACCTTACATAACCGTAAAAGTGCGGGAGTGCGGTCGTTCACACTTCTTGCAGGAATGCAAAGTCGACTCCTGTGGCTCGTATTGTTTCTCTCAAGAACTGAATCTTGGCAGGAAATCTAACCATGTTGATTCTCATAGTGGACAAGTGATAACCCTGGCGGTGCGGTGGTTTGGCATGGTTATCCATGGTGATAGTGGACAGAAGCGGGCAACGCGAATGACGTCACACCCCGCCGATCGCGGTTCGCGGTCCTGCCGGTGTTGGTCAGACCTCAGCGGACCCTGAATCCGAATCTTTCTAAGTCTCAATATCCTCGGCCTTCGATGTGGGCGAGGACATCTGTTCATGTTCCATGAGATCGTTGATGGAAAGGGACTGATCGGTTTTGCATCCTGCACTGGAACCTTCTTGCTGATCACTGTTCGCCGCAGAGGACAGACTGACTCTGCCCTCCCAACTGGCCACTCTTCAGAGGTGGAGATAGGGGCAATGGGTCGGCCTCATGGCCAGCGTCCCGCAGAATCATTCCTTTTTCCTCTTGCGACACGGTCCTAAAGCGTCATTTTCGGCTATCCCGCGTTGCCTTCCGTGTCGACCGATGGTGTTGACTCACGCCCCGCAACCAAGAAGGCTTGTGTTGATACGATAGTGGATTGCCATCCTACAGACTGCAGTGTTCGGTTGTATCGATGGCGTTCTACGGAATTCTGTCACTGGCAGGCGTCGGTCGGCAATGTTCTGGTACTAAAGGAACCCCGAGGCCACTGCAGCAGTCTATTGAATACTATGAAGCCGATATGAGCGAGAGTGAAGAATGGCGTTTCTGAACGTAAGGTGACATTCAGATTGGACACGTCATTAACATTTACAGAGGACAAACTTTCTTCCACAGCGAAAGAAGACTGGAGAGACGCACATCTGCAAAATTTAAGAGCAGTATTTTTCAAGTGACGGTTTCGTGAACCAAGCGTTGGAGATCATAATAAATGTGAGAACTGATAGAGACTCGAATCCTGAGAGGCATAGTGATTGAAGGTATACTGCTTACGCATGTAAAGATGGGAGTGAATCAACTGACACTGCCAGTGGAAGTGAAGCAGACACGGCTGCTGAAAATGAAGAAACGTAGGTTGGTACATTTTTAATGTGTTTTGTATGTGGAAAGAGAGACAGTGAAGGAGTTACAGTACTGTGTCAAACGATGAACTGTATTATTTGTAAAGTGCAACTGTGTCTGCAATTGCTCTAAAGATCTGTAAATACCTTTTTAAAAGAGAAACTACTGTTTACGACCAAAATGCACGTTTCCCATAGCTGTGTTTCTAAAATAAACCGGCTTACATTTCTAATTTATAGTCGTACCGTCTCCCTTTGCTTGTCTGCTACGCAGAAGTACATCTCCCCCTCCATTGCATTTCTCCTCCAGCACATCCGACTGTCCTCTGTTTCCTTTGTATCCCTGTTAACGTACAACTAATACTGACGAAGAAACAAAACCGAGATAAAACAGGGTGGTACTGATTGCAAGCTTCAGTACGAAAATGAAATTGGATATTACTGTTCCAACAGCAAGTGGTGTGACTCATCGGAGGAAGTCTGTTTCCAAACAAAAGACACATGGATACGCAGTTGATACATGCACTGTTGTGTATTGTTTTCTGTGCAGTACAGATACAAAATAAATTGTTGAAAGAAATGTAACGAGAGGCAATAACTCCTTATCAGATCACTGGAGAGTATGGGTCTCTTACACAAAAATACTCAGAAGGTAACTGAAAGTTTGTCGGTGGAGTTCTGGTTCACTCTGTATATGCAGAAAGCCTCCGAGCAGTGCAAGACAAGACGGAGGATACATCGTATATATTATCGATTTTATGTGATATACCAGTGGTGCATTGACAGAGGAAAAAATATCTGTAAGGCTCTGTACGTCCCTAATATGTCTTATTCTCACGATATCTACGCGAGATCTACATCTGTATCTACACAGATACTCCGCAAGCCACCGTACGATGTCCGGCGTAGGTTACCTTGTAGCACTACTAGCCATTTCCCTTCCTGTTCCACTTGCAAATAGAGCAAGGGAAAATGACTGTCTATATGCCTCCGTGTGAGCCCTACTTTCTCGTATCTTATCTTCGTAGTCCTTACGTGCAATGAATATCGGCGGCTGTAGAATCGTTCAGCAGTCAACCTCAAATGCCGGTTATCTAAATTCTCTCAACAGTGTTTCTCAGGGATTTTCGTTTGTGCTCCTGAAGCATCTCCGTAACACTTACGTGTTGTTCGAACCCACCGGTAACAAAACTAGGAGCCTGCCTCTGAATTTCTTCGATGCCTTCCTTCAAACAAACCTGCTACGGATCCCAAACATTCCAACAGTACTCAACAATAGGTCGCACTATCGTCCTATATGTTGTCTTCTTTACAGGTGAACCACTCTTTCCTAAAATTCTCCCAATAAACCGAAGTCGACCATTTGCATTTTAGGTCTCACATGCTCCTTCTATCTCACATCGCTTTGCAACGTTACGCCCAGGTATTTAAACGACTTGACTGAGTGGAGCGGCAACAAGTAATATTGTATCCGAACATTACAGATTTGATTTTCCTGCTCATCAGCATTAACTTAAATTTTTCCACTCTTAGGGCTAGCTGCCATTCATCACAACAACTGGAAATTTTGTCTGAGGGGTCGGGTGTATCTTTCTACAGGCACACAGCTTCGACACCTTACCATAAACCACGGCATCATCAACAAGAAACCGCAAATTGCTGCGAACCCTGTCCAAATAATGTAAATAGAGAACAACATAGGTCCTATCACACTTCTCTGTAGAACTCCTGAGGATACGCTTGTCTCTGACGAACACAAGCCAGCCGGCTGGAGTGGACGAGTGGTTCTGGGCGTTACAGTCTGGAACCGCGGGACCGCTACGGTCGCAGGTTCGAATGCTGCCTCGGGCATGGATGTGTGTGATGTCCTTAGGTTAGTTAGGTTTAAGTAGTTCTAAGTTCTAGGGGACTGATGACCTCAGATGTTAAGTCCCACAGTGCTCAGAGCCATTTGAACCATTTGGACAGAAGCCGTCGTGGACAGCATATTGGGTTCTATTTTTTAAGAAGTCTTCGAGCCATTCACATATCTGTGAACTTATTCCACATCCTCGTACCTTTGTTAACAGCCTGCAATGGGGCACCGAGTCGAGTTCTCTTCAAACATTTAGAAATATAGAATCTCCCTGTTGCCCTTCATCCATAGCTCGCAGTATATCATATGAGAAAAGGGCATGCTGAGTCTCCCAACAGGTGCTGCTTTCTAAAATCATGGTGGTTCATGGACATAAGCTTCTCAGTTCAAGAAAATTTATAATATTTTAACTGGAAATATGTTCAAGCATTCTCCAGCAAACATAAGTTAGAGATCATCATCATCTTGGACAGTTTACAGCCTCTGGCCGGGTCTGTTTGGAACATGAGCCTCCCTATCGTCTTCTGTGTTACCACCATCTCTTCGTCGTCACCTTGGTCGAGTCTTCTTCTTTCTTCTGTACGCATTCCTCCACTCCTTTCAGCCTACTGTATCTCGGTCTTCCTCTTGGTCTTTTCCAGATTCATCTCGCCTATCCTCCTGACTATCCTCTTCTCATCCATTCGCTTAACATGCCCATACCATCACAGCCATGATTTCTCTATCTCCTTCTGTAAGGATTCCATTTTCATTAACTCTCTGATCCTCTCATTTCTTAACCTGCCTATCTTTGTCGCTCCAATACTGTTCCTCAAGAATTTTGTCTCATTAGCTCGTACTTTGCTTTTGTCTCTTCCTTTCATAACCCAGGTTGCGGATGCATGTGTCAGGATCGGGACGTTATGTATGACTGGTATATAATCTTCTTACTGATTTTGGATGCGTCCTTGCTCCATATCATGCTTCTGACACTCTTTCGAAATGCTTCTGCTTTTCTCCCCCGCTTGTTTGTTTCTCTGTCGTTCTTTCCATCTTCCTGTATCAGGCTTCCTAGGTACATGAAACTCTCCACTCTCCTCAACTGTTCTCCACCAATTGTTATTCCCGTTGTTCCTCTCTCCTTCGTTCTTGCAGAGATAATCATCTCAGTCTTACAAATACTAAATTTTATCCCACATTTGTACTGTTCGTTCCCATACGTCCAACAGCTCTTGCACTTCCTCCTCCTTATTCCCCCAAATCATCAGATCATCTGCAAACTCCATAGCTTTCATCTTTTCTTCACCAATTACCTGTGCTACTGTACTCATTATATCATCCATTACTGCAATGAAGAGTAATGGTGAAAGTGTACTTGCTTGCCTCAAGCCATTCCTCTGTCCAATCCAAGCTGATCTCTCTCCTCCAACTTTCACACAGCTCACACTTCCATGATTTATTTCCCTTATCCTCCAAATAATCTGTTTTGCTACCTCTCTGTTCTCCAGGGCTTTCCACACTTTGCTTCTACGTGCACCTTCATACGCTTTTTCAATGTCCAGGAAGGTCATTAGTAGGTCTATCCCATACTCATAACGCTGTTACTGCAGTTGTCTTACAACAAACATTAGACCCACCTTGGACCTTCCTGTTCTGGAGCCATGTTGCTCTTCTTTCATTCCCCCTCCTAATTTTGCCTGAATTCGTGCCTCCATAATTTCCTCAAAAATCTTTGCAAAATGACTCATCAGTGTTATCCCCCGATAGTTCTTGCACCCTTTTCTATTTCCCTTCTTAAAGATCGGTACAATTATTCCCTTCTTCCAGTATACTCGGATCATCTCCTGTCTCCACGCAAACTTGATTACACGATATAGTCATTGTATCTCCACCTCTCCTGCTGCTGTCACCATCTCTACACTTAGCTCATCCTGACCTGGTGACTTCGCTCCCTTCATCTTGCCCAATGCCTCTCCCACTTCTCCCCACGTAAGGTCTTTTTCTGTTTTTTGTTCCTCCTCTTTTCTCTCCTCAGCTTGTTCCTCCTCAACCAGGTCTCCATTCGTATTCAGGAGTGTTTCAACATACTCCTTCCACATATTCTTGAGTTCCTCCTGATTCTCTACATATTGGCCACTTTTGTTCACCATTCGGACATGATCTGTCGTACCGTTCTTCCTCTTACTTTTAATTATCCCATATAACACCTTTTTTGAACCTTCACTATTCTCCTCCATCATTCTGGACCACTGTTCCTTCTACTTTCCTCTTTTACATATTTTTGTTTCTTTCTTTCTTGCTTGATACTTTTCTCTTATCTCTACTGTTATCTTCTGGAACCATACCCCAAAGGCTCTATTCTTCTTCTGTACTATATCCTTTGTCAGTAACTTTGCAGGTCCATTTTTTACCCTTCTTACATACTGGAATCACCTGTGCCTTTTTCCAGTCGCATGGGACTTAGTGCTGGGCGAGAGATTCGCGATAAATGCAAGGTAGTAAGGGGCCAGTGCCGTAAAGTACTCTTTGTAAAATCAAACTTGAATTCCATCTCGACCGATTGAGTATTTAATTTCCAATCTTTCAATTGTTTCTCTACGCCAGGGATGCAAATTATTATGTCGCCCAAACGAGAGTCGCTCGATAGTCAAATGACGGTATTTTTGTACGACTCTTCTATGTGATCGATTTCTTGAACGCGACATTTAAAATTTCAGCTTTCGTTTTGCTATTTTCAACTGCCACACCAGACTGGTCAACAATGGGCCGGATGGGGGGCTTAGACCGACTTAGCGATTTTACTTAAGACCAGAATTTCGTCGATTTTTCTGCCACATCTTTTGCTAAGGTGTGACGGTGGTAGCTTTTGTATGCTTCATTCTTAAATCTTTTCACAGACGCCCGAATCTGTACTAACCTTCGCTTGCTGTAATTTGTGCGTTCCCTTCTGAACTGATAGCGCAACAGCCTCTGCTTCCTCAGTATCCTCCGAATTTTGTTATTACACCATGGTGTATCTTTCACATCCTTATCCACTTACTAGGCACGTAACTCTCCAGACTTCCAACTTACTGGAAATAAGTGTTGCCAATTCAAAGTGACATACAAATAACTGCTTATGTGCACTACCTAGCAGAAACACTCTCCTAGCATTATTGATCGGTTTATTAACTTTCGTGATCTTAGTTGCTATATTGACATAGCGATTGCGAATCCCGGTTTCTATTCTGATATCATCGATAAGGTCTGGCTTATTTGTAGGTACAAAATCTAAGATAATTTCATTGCGTGTGGGCTGCCGAGCTGGCTGCTCAAAACAGTTGTCGGACAATGCCTTCAAAATTATTTCGCCTGATTGTCTGTCTGTACCCTCCGCAATGAATCCATAGACATCTCTGTCTATACCCAGTAGGTTAAAGTCACTTCCAACTTGTACTGCACGATCTGAGTATTTACGCGGTATTGACCCTAGACTTTCTTTGAATGATTCTAGAACTGTCACAGCACAATCGGGTGCCCGGTAAACATATGCAACATTTAACTTGGTTTCACCCGCGACCAGCTACCTTCAACTGTCATACTCAACTTCGACTCACTAGAGACAAATGTTTGTCAATTGCAGTGAACACTCCTCCTCCTATGGTCCCTAATCTGCCTTTCCGATATACATTCCATGACCCGCTAAATAACTCAGAGCTTGCTGCTTCAGGCAACTGTAGTTTCCAAGAATAATGTGAGATCGAGAACTTTTCTGGAGCCCAGTAAGTTCAGGATGTTTATTACGAATACTTCGACAGTTTACTAACAAAATTGTAACAGTCCAAATGTCTTTATTCTGGACGCCGTTTGGCTTGCCTTGCTACACATCGACCGGTGAGTGTTCATCAGAGCACCTCAAACCGCTGCCTAGCCTAAAAAACGCTTATGTGCACTCCACAAGTACTCTGCTACCCAAGTAGCTGCTTCCTTTGTGTAGTGCACCCGTGAACCATCAGGGAGAGTCTTACAATTCCCCACACAATACCTTGGGTATATAAATCTGCAGCCAAGAGCGTCACAGAGTCAACGAAACCTTTGGCTGAGACTCTCCACTCAGCTCCAAACCAAAGGACACCGATCAACTCTGGGAAGAATGCAGCAAATTGTGAACTATGCTCCTACCCTAAGTGTGAGGCCTGCAGGCTTAAGTGCCTCCTCCAGCCGCCTGCACGAATTGAGGATCGCCTCAGAACCCATGCGACAGGCGTCGTTGGTGCCCATGTGGGCCACTACTGGCAGACGACTGCACTCTGCACGCTCGACAGCGGAAGACATACCGAGTGCACACTGGCTTTCTTTCCAGCGCTGAATGCTACCTGCCTATGGGGCTCCATAGCACGCCTAACACTGTGCTCCCAATAACTTTCAAACCCATCCCCCGGTATGCCTGCTGGGACCCTGCTGAAGGAGCGGCCACCTGTCCACTTACAGGGTGAATGGGCGGGGCCCGGCGGCCTGTCACCGCCGTTCGCCTCGAGCGACACGAGCCTGTTACCATTCGCCACTGACCCTGCTGTGAGGGCACACCCACCGCCTTGGGTGCACTAGGATGTGTCTCGGAAGCAGAGTCCGTGGGCAAGCAATGCACCACATTCTTCGTTACTGCTATAACCCGAGGCAGCAGTCTGAAGATGACTGGCCGTAGTCAAAAGCGCATTCAGATGTTCGTGAACTGCGGCCAGCTCGTGCTGTGTACCCACACATCGTGCACGCATCCTAGCCATCCTATCGAGACTAACTGAAGAAGTAAACCGTAAAACTATACAGAATTCCTGATATGCTACACTCCTGATGTGTCACTAATGGTCACTGATGTTTTAATGAGATATGTAGCTGGTTGTTCAGTGAGCAACTACTACGCTACAGACAAAATGAATTTACAGCTACAAAAACGTGAGATTAATCTCTTAAACAGATAAATAAGCACGATATTTAATAAATAAATTACGACGAAAATACATATAAAGATAAACACTTAACTCTGTACTTGTCTAACAGGTGAGAGCCAGAGCTGGAGCCTGACCGGAATAAACTATGGTAGCAGCAGAATTGCCGCACAGTCTTCTTCGAATATTGATTCTCTGAATTTATTCATCGGTAATTGAGCACGTTACTTAGCAGTTGTCAGATGTGTGATATTTTTACCACAATGTGTTTCGGGACAACGTTACCCATTATCAGGTGTTGTAAAATAATGTAACGGTTACGTGTACTAACAACCACATAAAATATTGATGCTTTCATGTATTATAGCAAACCTTAAAACTTCTTAGACAGCAAACATACAATGTGAACGTAGAGGTGTCATGTTGGAGATTTGTACTATCGAGGCTTAGATGTAAATTAAAAGCAGTCGCGTTCATCTACCAAAGACAGTACTTTTTTACTTGCAACGCATATATCACAGCCTTCAAAGATAGTACTGTCCATCATAAAATCTTTCAACATAAGTCTTATTATATTCTACAAACCCCTACTGCACCTGTGTTGGAACATGAGCATCCATATAAAACGACCAAGCAAAACATTAAACCTAACACCGCTAATTCGAGGAACTTGGTAACTGTTTCCCAAGAAAGACATCGCTAAAGCTGGTACAGACGTGCCCCTTGGACACTTCTGTCCTCTCATTTAACACGCTGACTCATTTCTTTCTTAAAGCGCAAAAGGTGTCCACCTCCTCTAAATTGGTAACAACCACCCCTTATCCTCAAATTGCAGTAATCTCTTGCTGTCTTTGATCTCATCCAAAGAATGCTGCTCATACTTGAGGTACGTTCTCCAAAGCCGATGAGCCACTATGTACTTTCAACCTTACTTTAAAGCTCCTTTCCGTTTGCCGTTTGCTCCACGGCTCTCATTTCACTATCTTGACGATTTATTTCATAAGCTCCCACTTTCTCCATTCAGTTCTCCCCTTCGCCAATACCTTGCTGGAGCCTGTGCTGCAGTTTATGTCTGTCCTGAAATAAATTTTCACCCATTTTGTTATTAAATAATAATTCCCCAATATGACACTATATATGTATAGAGTATTCTCGTTTTGTTGGCTTCTGTGCCCTACCGCTCCGTCTATCCTGTGTATTAAACCTACCTCGAAACGGAATAAATTTTAAGGTTAGGATTAAAGAGCGTAATAATAAAGAGAATGGCTCATCAATAACGGAAAAACTCCTCAAGAATTAGCAGTGTTGATTGAGTAATATCAAAGACAGCATCAGGTTATCGCATTTTGAAGATAAAGGGCAGTATCTGTTAAATTCAGAGAAAGTGGACATTTTTTTGTCTTTAAGAAAGAAATGAGTCAGCGTGTTAAACGAGAAGACAAAATTGTCCAATGGACTCTCTGAGCCATCTTTAGCAATATCCTTCTTGGGCTGCAGCCACCAACGTATTATTACTAGCGGCGTTTGGTTTAATGTTTTGGTTGGTCATTTTATATGGATGCACATCTTCCAACACATATAGTAGTGATTTGTAGAATATACTTATGTTGATAGATTTTATGATATACATTAGAGTCGTTGGAGGCTGTGACATATGTGTTGCAAGGAAAGTACTATCTTTGGTAGCTGAAAGCGACTACCACTTTTAGTTTACAACTGAGTCTTGAGGTCACAAATGGTCAATAAAAGAAGTTCTAGGATGATTTTTATGTCTGACAACGCATTTGGTGATGGGATAACTGTTCCGAAACATGTTTTGGAAAGAATATCAAATGTTTGGCACTTGATACTTAAGAAGCTCAGAACCGATTCATGAGAGAGATGTTTGAAGGCTTCAAAGCAGATTATTGAACAGGTTTTCATGAGAACTACTTCTTTACGGGAATTACTTCTTCCTAAGATTCTCATTTCAGTTCCCCGGTCAGTTCTTTCACATTTGCATCTAAGCTACATCGAATAATCTCGTTCCTAGTAGGAATTCACGGAATTCGTTCGATGTTTATCGCCATGCGTCCTTAATACGGATTTCAAATGTTAGAACAATAACTATGCAATAGGCCGCACAGTCGTTTCGTGTGAAATTTCCCTTACAGATGCATTGCACGTTCCCAGAATCCTACCCAGAAACCCAAGTCTTCCTCTCCACTTTCATAATTCTGATTTTAGGTACTCATGTCTGTCTTGTCGATTCTTACGATTATTCCTACACATTTTACGATACAAAATGTTCAAGATGCTCACTACCAGTCATATAACTCTGTCGGCTTCTTTCTCAATGTTTTATTCATTATTTTGCATTCATCTACCTTTAAAGAGAGGTTTTATCCATTCCACCGAGTGAAAATTTTTTCCATGTCATTCTTCATACTTTTATGATTCTCCATTGCCGACATTTTTCTGCAGACCTACATCGTTAGCTATTAATCTTGTAGCTTTGTCAATCCTATCTGATATACTTTGAGAATATTACGCTTCCTTGGGGCATACGCTATGTTCGTTTCTGCAGAATATTCGTCATCCAGTCTAACGTAATAGGTTGTATTAGTGAAATATTCTTCGAGCTACTCCATACATGCAAAGATATTCCGTGTGTTCGTATCCTGGTTACTGCACGACGATGTTATGTAGTCTCGGAAGTCCTTCGGAAATCTAGGAAGATGCAGTTTACCTGTTCACCAGCAGCCAGTATTTCGAAGATGATGTGTCTGAATAAGGAAACATGTGTTTCATACAAGAGGTCTTTCCTGAACCCGTGCTGATTCTTTGCAAGAAAATGGTTACCCTTCAGAAGCGACACATTATTTGAGCCTAAATTATGTTCCAGGACCCCATAAGAAACGGACATCAGTGATTTTGGTCTGGTTCCTTTGTCGCTGTTTGTAGTCTTAACTGTTTTTAAACACAGCGGTTGCTAATACCGATATCTTTCATTTGAGTATCTGAGGACCAAAATTTTGTACGGCAGTATCCTCGTGCGTAAATAGATTATTAAATGAGTCAAAGTGGATGTTCACTGATCCACGTATTGTGCATCGAGTACTACTATCATTTCGTAGTTCCTATATACATAATAAAGTATATAAATTCAGTGAGTGACTTAATATTTTGTGCGACAAACACGCTCCTCTGAAAACGGTATGAGTAGGGAGAAAACCTGCAGCATAAATTATAGACCACTTTAGACATCCTGTAAGTGTCAAAGATGCAACATAAAGACAGCATCCGGCTTCGGATAACCATCACACTTACTAACTGCCGTCTGCTTCACGTCTGCTGTGCAGCGAGCTACCTTAATTTAAGTATTAACTGTATTTTTCTTACTTGTCACTTCTTCTTCCGTGTGTATTTGCTTTTAGGAAGCTTTAATTGTCGGGTGCTATTAATAGTGTTCCATAGATTTCGTGTTTGTTTTGAATACAGTCAGAGAGAGTCCCTTTAGTCAGCCATAGTGCCAGTAGTGCTAGTGTTTGTTTTCAATACAGTCCAGAGACAGGTAGTGCTATTTTCATTGTTTTCTACAAGAAGTGCCTAGCAACCACAGTTTAGTTAATAAACAGCCGCCTTTAATGAATTAGCAGACTAGTTAAAGGTTGATTAACTCTCTTCAGTAAATTGATTCCTTAGGATGGATAGGATGTGTGACTGCTGTGTACGGACGCAGGAGCAGCTGGCCACTGTTCGCGAACAGCTGAGCGTGTTGATGGCCGCGGTCAGCCGTCTTCAGGCTGCTGCCTCGGAGTGTAGCGGCAGTGGGGAGTCTGGTTCGTCGCAAGGTACACCCCAGGTGTTACATGCTTCACCCACTGTCCCTGCTGTCGAGACATCTTCGCGTGTACTGGGCGCGGTTGGGCCACCCTCTCCCCAAGGGGAGTGGCGGGTTCAGCGGCGTTCGCGGCGCACGAGGCGGAGGGTCAATGTGGAGGCTGGCCGTGTGGCATCGCCCGCTCTGCCTGTGAGTGGACATGTGGCTGCTCATTCAGCAAGGTCCGAGCAGGCACGCGGGGGGAGGGGCTTATTAGTTATTGGGAGCTCCAACGTTAGGCGGGTGATGGAGCCCCTTAGGGAAATAGCGGGAAGGTCGGGGAAGAAGGCCAGTGTTCACTCTGTCTGCTTGCCAGGGGGTCTCATCCGAGATGTGGAGGAGGCTCTGCCGGCGGCGATAGAGAGCACTGGGTGCACCCGACTGCAAATTGTTGCTCATGTCGGCACCAATGACTCCTGCCGTCTGGGTTCAGAGGTCATCCTCAGTTCGTACAGGCGGTTGGCGGAATTGGTGAAGGCGGAAAGCCTCGCTCGCGGGGTGAAATCAGAGCTAACTATTTGTAGTATCGTTCCCAGAACTGATCGCGGTCCTCTGGTTTAGAGCCGAGTGGAAGGCTTAAACCAGAGGCTCAGACGATTCTGCGGGGATCTGGGGTGCAAATTTCTCGACCTCCGCTATCGGGTGGAGAAATGTAGGGTCCCCCTGAATAGGTCAGGCGTGCACTACACGCCGGAAGCGGCTAGAAGGGTAGCGGAGTACGTGTGGCGTGCACCCTCCCTAGGCCCGACAAGACGCCTCCTGAGACGCAGCGGTAGGAGTAGGCAAAATGCAACAGGGAATAACAATATTAATGTGCTAATAGTAAACTGCAGGAGCGTGTACAGAAAGGTCCCAGACTGCTCGCATTAATAAACGGTCACAACGCCCAGACTAGGGACAGAAAGTTGGCTGAAACCAGATGTAAATAGTAATGAAATCCTAAACTCAGATTGGAATGTATACCGCAGAGACAGGCTGGACAGTGAAGGGGGAGGCGTGTTTATATCGATAAGAAGTGCAATAGTATCGAAGGAAATAGACGGGGATCCGAAATGTGAAATGATTTGGGTGAAGATCACGGTTAAAGCAGGCTGAAACATGGTAATTGGATGTCTCTATAGGCCCCCTGGCTCAGCAGCTGTTGTGGCTGAGCACCTGAAGGATAATTTGGAAAATATTTCGAGTAGATTTCCCCACCATGTTATAGTTCTGGGTGGAGATTTTAATTTGCCGGATATAGACTGGGAGACTCAGACGTTCATAACGGGTGGCAGGGACAAAGAATCCAGTGAAATTTTTTAAAGTGCTTTATCTGAAAACTACCTTGAGCAGTTAAACAGAGAACCGACTCGTGGCGATAACATATTAGACCTTCTGGTGACAAACAGACCGAACTATTTGAAAAAGTTAACGCAGAACAGGGAATCAGCGATCATAAAGCGGTTACGGCATCGATGATTGCAGCCGTAAATAGGAATATTAAAAAGGGTAGGAAGATTTTTCTGTTTAGAAAAAGTGACAAAAAGCAGATTTCAGAGTACCTGTTGGCTCAACACAAAAGTTTTGTCTCAAGTACAGATAGTGTTGAGGATCAGTGGACAAAGTTCAAAACCGTCGTACATAATGCGTTAGATGAGTATGTGCCAAGCAAGATCGAAGGGATGGAAAAGAGACACCGTGGTACAACAACCGAGTTAGAAAACTGCTGCGGAAGCAAAGGGAACTTCACAGCAAACATAAACATAGCCAAAGCCTTGCAGACAAACAAAAATTACGCGAAGCGAAATGTAGTGTGAGGAGGGCTGCGAGAGGCGTTCAATGAATTCGAAAGTAAAGTTCTATGTACTGACTTGGCAGTAAATCCTAAGAAATTTTGGTCTTATGTCAAAGCGGTAGGTGGATCAAAACAAAATGTCCAGACACTCTGTGACCAAAATGGTACTGAAACAGAGGATGACAGACTAAAGGCCGAAATACTAAATGTCTTTTTCCAAAGTTGTTTCACAGAGGAAGATTGCACTGTAGTTCCTTCTCTAGATTGTCGCACAGATGACAAAATGGTAGATATCGAAATAGACGACAGAGGTATAGAGAAACAATTAAAATCGCTCAAAAGAGGAAAGGCCTCTGGACCTGATGGGATACCAGTTCAATTTTACACAGAGTACGCGAAGGAACTTGCCCCCCTTCTTGCAGCGGTGTACCGTAGGTCTCTAGAAGAGCGTAGCGTTCCAAAGGATTGGAAAAGGGCACAGGTCATCCCCGTATTCAAGAAGGGCCGTCGAACAGATGTGCAGAACTGTAGATCTATATCTCTAACATCGATCAGTTGTAGAATTTTGGAACACGTATTGTGTTCGAGTATAATGACTTTTCTGGAGACTAGAAATCTACTCTGTAGGAATCAGCATGGGTTTCGAAAAAGACGGTCGTGTGAAACCCAGCTCGCGCTATTCGTCCACGAGACTCAGAGGGCCATAGATACGGGTTCACAGGTAGATGCCGTGTTTCTTGACTTCCGCAAGGCGTTCGATACAGTTCCCCACAGTCGTTTAATGAACGAAGTAAGAGCGTATGGACTATCAGACCAATTGTGTGATTGGATTGAGGAGTTCCTAGATAACAGGACGCAGCATGTCATTCTCAATGGAGAGAAGTCTTCCGAAGTAAGAGTGATTTCAGGTGTGCCGCAGGGGAGTGTCATAGGACCGTTGCTATTCACAATATACATAAATGACCTTGTGGATGACATCGGAAGTTCACTGAGGCTTTTTGCGGATGATGCTGTGGTGTATCGAGAGGTTGTAACAACGGAAAATTGTACTGAAATGCAGGAGGATCTGCAGCGAATTGACGCATGGTGCAGGGAATGGCAATTGAATCTCAATGTAGACAAGTGTAATGTGCTGCGAATACACAGAAAGATAGATCCTTTATCATTTAGCTACAAAATAGCAGGTCAGCAACTGGAAGCAGTTAATACCATAAATTATCTGGGAGTACGCATTAGGAGTGATGTAAAATGGAATGATCATATAATGTTGATCGTCGGTAAAGCAGATGCCAGACTGAGATTCATTGGAAGAATCCTAAGGAAATGCAATCCGAAAAGAAAGGAAGTAGGTTACAGTACGCTTGTTCGCCCACTGCTCAGCAGTGTGGGATCCGTACCAGATAGGGTTGATAGAAGATATAGAGAAGATCCAACGGAGAGCAGCGCGCTTCGTTACAGGATCATTTAGTAATCGCGAAAGCGTTACGGAGATGATAGATAAACTCCAGTGGAAGACTCTGCAGGAGAGACGCTCAGTAGCTCGGTACGGGCTTTTGTCAAAGTTTCGAGAACATACCTTCACCGAAGAGTCAAGCAGTATATTGCTCCCTCCTACGTATATCTCGCGAAGAGACCATGAGGATTAAATCAGAGAGATTAGAGCCCACACAGAGGCATACCGACAATCCTTCTTTCCACGAACAATACGAGAATGGAATAGAAGGGAGAACCGATAGAGGTACTCAAGGTACCCTCCGCCACACACCGTCAGGTGGCTTGCGGAGTATGGATGTAGATGTAGATGTAGATGAACTATGCAACCGAGTTAGTCTGTGAGAAATGCAACGCTCAGGTATGGTCACTCGTTAACTGAGGGCTTACGTAGACCTTCCACAATGTGGAATACCTAGGAAAAGGCTAATCTACGTCTTCAGCTAACCTCTTAGATCCTGTTAAGTATCTAAATGACTATTTCCCCACACGGTCAACTTTTCTTGACAAACGTACAAAGGTGTGCAAACCATCGACTTCCTTAAAGCATCATTGTCTGGTATAAACGATTTTTTTTTCAGCCAGTAAGCCCTAACACAGTCAGGCTGTCCACAACTGCAGGACACGATAACATAACAGTTCAAATGACGAGTTTTCTCGTCGATCCACTATTGCCCAAAAGACGGGCATTTTTAACCATGCTATGACAAAATGCATCTTCCCAACAGCCTGGAAGCAGGGAATCGTAAAACCATTACCAAATAAAGAATCTCCCAAACAATCTTGCACCTACAAATCCATTTGCATTCCACCAGCATTTATCCAAGTCTTTAGAATACAAAGTCCACGAACAGCTTATTAATGTTTTAAATCAAATAAACTTTTAAATTAATATCAGTATGGTTCTGGCAATATCGTAGCACGACGGCTGTTCTGATAAAAGCGTGATGAACTGAAACGCGCTATGGACACACAAAGACGACTATTTTGTGGTTTTTGGATATTAGCAAAGCTTTCCACGCTATCGACTTTGACATTCTACTTATTAAACTCACAAGTTAAAATTATCCTCAGACTTCTGTATCATGGTTCCGCTCAGTCTGACATCCCGGCAAAAATGCGTAATTATTGGAACTAAAAATCACAATGGAGGGATGTTCTATCGGGGGTCCCACAATGATCAGTACTGTGCCCATTACTCTTCTCAATACATGTTAATGATGTGTCAACAAGTCTCTGCCACTGCAGGTATCACTTATAAGCTGACGACCTTCAGTTATATCCAAGCGCAAGTGCAACAAGCATGCACACAGCCACCCAAGGCGTAAATACTGATTTACTTGTCTTCTCGAAGTGGATGCAGAACGTAGGTTCGAAACCTGACCCATCCAAATGCAAGTAAACTTAGTCGTTCACAAAAGAATTATTACCGGACGGTTCACAGAATCTCTTCCACCCTTAATCCTATACGACACAGAAGTAACCTGTTCTTCATCATTAATGAACTTGGACTGGATTGAGCACAAACTGCGATCAGCAAGAGTGTCTCAGCACCACATCATTCACTACAGAAATATAAAAAAGTATTTCCTTTAGATCTTAACATTCTCGTTGAATCACTAACATTCCCCGTACTTAAGTAGGGTGATGTTATTCTTCAAGGGCTTTCTTACGAAAGCTCATGCTGGCTGGAAACTGGCAATGAATGCTTTTGTACGACGTATTTGTAACGTACGCTACTTCGACCATTTTACTCCTGCCTACGTACATTATCTTGGTTACGAGCTGATAAGTGTAGAGATTATCATACGGTATTCTTTTTCTATCTTTATCAAAACCGTGGTTCTCTTTATCAGGGACGACGTTGGAACGACTTTCCTCAAATATCAGAGAAATTAAATTCTTTCCAAACTTCAGAAGGCAGTCAAACACCCACTTTCTATCTCAATAGCGATCCCACCCATATACAAGTCTGCAGCTCCCTCTCGTCAATCTCCCTCCCTCCACAACATTTCCCTCCCGTTGTCGACAGAATTCATTATTTAAATCATGTTCTTTCCCAGCCCCCAGTTACTGTCATTCCCATCTCCTTTCTCTACCCCTTCCGCTTCTCAAATACTAAACATGGCCTCAAATGTGCTAAACTAATCTGTATTATTCTTAATGCCCTTTATTATTATTATTTCTATTTTTCTCAGACCTTAGGTCTGGTTAAAAATGGAAAGTGACGCGAACCTTCATCAAGCGTGACTTTCTTTTAACTGTATGGTATATGTTACATTGTATTTAAAAACTTTCGGGTTATTGAACACGTATCAATAATTACGGATTTCTGTAGTTGTATATATACGTTTGGATGTAGCTGTATTGCATTGATGTACTGGTGGATATTGTGTGGTATGACTCCTGTAGTTGATAGTATAATCGGTATAACGTCAACTTTATCCTGATGCCACATGTCCTTGACTTCCTCAGCCAGTTGGATGTATTTTTCAATTTTTTCTCCTGTTTTCTTCTGTATATTTGTTGTATTGGGTATGGATATTTCAATTAGTTGTGTTAATTTCTTCTTTTTATTGGTGAGTATGATGTCAGGTTTGTTATGCGGTGTTGTTTTATCTGTTATAATGGTTCTGCTCCAGTACAATTTGTATTCATCATTCTCCAGTACATTTTGTGGTGCATACTTGTATGTGGGAACGTGTTGTTTTATTAGTTTATGTTGTATGGCAAGTTGATGACGTATTATTTTTGCTACATTCTCATGTCTTCAGGGGGTATTCTGTATTTGCTAGTATTGTACATCCGCTTGTGGTGTGATCTACTGTTTCTATTTGTTGTTTGCAATGTCTGCATTTATCTGTTGTGGTATTGGGATCTTTAATAATATGCTTGCTGTAATCTCTGGTGTTTATTGTTTGATCCTGTATTTCAATTATGAATCCTTCCGTCTCACTGTATATATTGCCTTTTCTTAGCCATGTGTTGGATGCGTCTTGATCGATGTGTGGCTGTGTTAGATGATATGGGTGCTTGCCATGTAGTGTTTTCTTTTTCCAATTTACTTTCTTCGTATCTGTTGATGTTATGTGATCTAAAGGGTTGTAGAAGTGGTTATGAAATTGCAGTGGTGTAGCCGATGTATTTATATGAGTGATTGCTTTGTGTATTTTGCTAGTTTCTGCTCGTCCTAGAAAGAATTTTCTTAAATTGTCTACCTGTCCATAACGTAGGTTTTTTATGTCGATGAATCCCCTTCCTCCTTCCTTTCTGCTTAATGTGAATCTTTCTGTTGCTGAATGTATGTGATGTATTCTATATTTGTGGCATTGTGAGCGTGTAAGTGTATTGAGTGCTTCTAGGTCTGTGTTACTCCATTTCACTACTCCAAATGAGTAGGTCAATATTGGTATAGCATAAGTATTTATAGCTTTTGTCTTGTTTCTTGCTGTCAATTCCGTTTTCAGTATTTTTGTTAGTCTTTGTCTATATTTTTCTTTTAGTTCTTCTTTAATATTTGTATTATATATTCCTATTTTTTGTCTGTATCCTAGATATTTATAGGCATCTGTTTTTTCCATCGCTTCTATGGAGTCACTGTGGTTATTCAATATGTAATCTTCTTTTTTGGTGTGTTTTCCCTTGACTACGCTATTTTTCTTACATTTGTCTGTTCCAAAAGCCATATTTATATCATTGCTGAATACTTCTGTTAACTTTAGCAATTGGTTGAGTAGTTGATTGGTTGCTGCCAGTAGTTTTAGATCATCCATGTATAGCAAATGTGTGATTTTGTGTGGGTATGTTTCAGTAATATTATTTCCATAATTTGTATTATTTAGCATGTTGGATAGTGGGTTCAGAGCAAGACAGAACCAGAAAGGACTTAATGAGTCTCCTTGGTATAATCCACGCTTAATCTGTATTGGCTGTGATGTGATGTTATCTGAATTTGTTTGGATATTAAGTATGGTTTTCCAGTTTTTCATTACTATGTTTAGGAACTGTATCAATTTAGTATCTACTTTGTATATTTCCAATATCTGTAGTAACCATGAGTGGGGTACACTATCAAAAGCTTTTTGGTAATCAATGTATGCGTAGTGTAGCGACCTTTGTTTAGTTTTAGCTTGATATGTCACCTCTGCATCTATTATCAGTTGCTCTTTACATCATCGTGCTCCTTTGCAGCAGGCTTTTTGTTCTTCATTTATAATTTTGTTCTGTGTTGTATGTGTCATTAATTTCTGTGTAATTACTGAAGTTAATATTTTGTAGATTGTTGGTAGGCATGTTATGGGGCGATATTTAGCTGGGTTTGCTGTGTCTGCTTGATCTTTAGGTTTCAGATAAGTTATTCCATGTGTAAGTGTATCAGGGAATGTGTATGGGTCTGCAATGTAACTGTTAAATAATTTAGTTAGATGTGAATGTGTTGAGGTGAACTTCTTTGGCCAGAAATTTGCTATTAATATCATTTCCAGGGGCTTTCCAATTGTGCGTAGAATTAATTGCTCGGGTGACTTCATGTTGCAAAATTATCACTTCAGGCATTTGTGGTATCATCTTGTATGAGTCTGTTTCTGCTTGTATCCACCGTGCATGCCTGTTATGTTGTACCGGGTTTGAAGATACGTTGCTCCAGAAGTGTTCCATGTCTGTTATGTTTGGTGGATTGTCTATTTTAATGTGTGTGTTATCTATTGTCTGGTAAAATCTCTTTTGGTTTGTGTTGAATGTTTGGTTTTGTTTCCTTCTATTTTCACTTTTTTTGTACCTTCTAAGTCGTTTGGCCAATGCTTGTAATTTCTGCTTCTTTTCATCTAATTGCTCTGTTGCTTCTTGTTGTGAGATTTTACCTAACCTTTTTCGTTTTTTGTCTGATATTTCATTTCTTATAAATTATGTTAGCTGTCCGATGTCTTTTCTCAGTTTTTCTATTCTGATCTGTAGCCTGTGTTGCAATGCTGGTTTTGTGGGTTTCTTCTGTTTGTTGGTTGGTTCTGATCTCTGCCTAGTGTGTATATTTAGTGTAGTGAGTGCTCCTACATAAACCAGTAGTTGTAACTCTTCCATAGTTGTATTTTCATTTATTTTGTTGTGTATGATTGTGTTGATAGTTGTTATTGTTGTTTCGACTTGTGGGTTATTTGGTGGTCGATGCAAGAATGGTCTACTGTCTGTATTTGTGTCTTTGTATTCTATATATGTCAGTTGAAATTTCTCTTCTATACCTAACATGTGTGTCACTTCGTGTTCTATTTGTGCTTGTTCTGGTGGCTGTCTTATTATTATTATTATTATTATTGTTAGTAATTGTAGTGTCATTATTATTATTGTTATTGCTGGTGTTACTATTATTCATTTGAATGGTTTCGTAATAAACTTGGTATGTACTGTTCCTGATGTAACAGCAGGCACTAAGGTCCTAACGTGGTCAGGCTAAATAATCAATAAATTTAAAAAAATATCATATTCGTGAAGGATGTTGCAGAACTCCTCTGTGGCCTCCCCGTGAGCGCAAATTTCGGTAATTTTCGTTTACGCTGATTAAGATATTCGCCGAATCACGCAATTTGATTTCTAGCTGTCTTGATACTCAGTAAAAACTTCAACTGTAGGTCTTCATGTGGATCAAGGAGCATTCATTTACACCTCCTTCCACTAGAGACTATTGCGTATAGAGGGAAGAGAAACATGACGCATCAATCGTGCATCCACAAAAATTGTAAACTATATTTTCCTTTCTCCATGATATGCATGAAGATTATGAGTATATGTAGAGGGGCGTTTGAAAAGTCCGAGGAAAGTCCGAGAGATGGCACAACCGGTGCGTATCTAGGTCATGTTTGGTTAGTAGCATCTTTGGAAAGAACGTACACCAAGTTTCAGCCATATTGGTCTATATCTTTGTGTTTTGCATTCGTTTGAAACAAAGATGTCGAGTGGTTCTCAAAAAATGGACGAAAAATAACTTCGTGTGGTGATTAAACGTGAATTTATGAAAGGCAAAATGCCTCAGGAGACTAAAGAGAAGCTTGATAAACATTACGGTGACTCTGCACCTTCGATTAGAACAGTTTATAAGTGGTTTCAAAATTTTCGGTGTGGCCTTATGGGCCCAAGTGATGCTGAACGTTCTGGACGCCCTGTGGATGTTACGACTCCAGAAATCATTGATAAAATCCATGATATGGTGATGGATGACAGAAGAGCTAAGCTGTGTGAGATTGCTAGTGCTGTGGGCATCTCTAAAGAACGGGTACATAATATTTTGCATAAACATTTGGACATGAGAAGCAAGATGGGTTCCGCGATTGCTCACGCTTGACCAAAAACGGAAACGTGTGAAGTGTTGCAAGGGTGGTTTGCAGCTGTTCAGGAAGAATCCGCAGCACTTTAAGCGTCGTTTCGTCACTGTGGATGGAACATGGATATATTACTATACAACAACAATCTGAACAATGGTTACCAGGGGAGAATCTGCACTAAAAAGGCGAAGACCATTCCTTCGGCCGGAAAGGTTATGGCGACTGTCTTTTGGGATTCGCAAGGGATAATCTTCATCGACTATCTGGAAACGGGTAAAACTATTCCAGGTGCATATTATTCATCGTTATTGGACCATCACTTAACAGTTCGCCCATTGTCCTCGGAGGATGCCTTCCGCAGTCGAACTGCAGTTCGCCCATTGTCCTCGGAGGATGCCTTCCGCAGTCGAAGGTGAAATGTCGGGGGAGAGTTTTAAGTATGGACCACTTCAGCTCAGCCCGGAAGTGTTAAGTGATAACATCTAACGTGAGAGCCTTCATAGGTTATTGGACCGTTTGAAAACCGAGCAGCAAGAAAAACGCTGGTGATTCGACCGCAAAAATGTCCTTTTCCATCACGACAATGCACTAGCATACACCTCAGCAGTTGTGGTCGCAAAATTAATGGAAATAGGATTCCAACTCGTTTCACTTCCCCCATATTCTCCAGACTTGGCTCCCTCGGACTACTATTTTTTTCCCCAGTTTGAAGAAATGGCTGGCGGGACAAAGATTTTATTCAAATGAACAGGTGATTGCAGCAACTAATAGCTATTTTGCAGACGTGGACAATTCATGTTATTCGGAAAGGATCAACAAATTAGAACAGCGTTGGACGAAGTGTATAAGACTAAAAGGAGACTATGTCGAAAAATAAAAAAAAGGTTTACCCCAAACACGTAAGTAGTTTTTATTTTTTCACGGACTTTTCAAACGCCCATCGTTTGAATGAAGACGCATTACTCTGTCAGTTATAATCTTGTTTTACTTGCTTCGTCAGAAAAATGCGTTTCGATTGCAACTTCCTCGTCAAAATGTGGTTCCACATTAAATTACTCTTTTCATAGTTACTTTCCGCCTGAAACAGTCAGCCTTTGGTTTATTTTGTGAATCAAATTTTCGTCCTTAGGCTATTTTCAAGCACCTAAATACATTTGTTGACAGTATGGTCATCATCTGTTGTGGCAAGTACAGTCATGCTGGGCTCTAGGACGCGTTGTACGCTGGCCTGAAGTGTACTATAGTACAGAAATTAAAGAAACAAAAAAAATTGATAGTTGCGGCAGGATGAGAATCCAGGTTGAAAGAAAATCATTCAGTAATGTGACATGGTAGACATTCTCCTGTACCTGTGGCACATTTGGTAATGTAAACTAGTTCTAAGGATGAAACTCTTCGGTGAAATTATCTTGTAGAAATCTACTGCCCTAGAAATTGATTCTTAAGGGAGAAGGAAAAAGTGGGCTTTTTTACATCTTCCTCAAACTTTAAACATGATAACGCCACCGATGTGGGGTGTGTACACAGGAAACATTGTTGGACATTAAAAAAGAGGATTTAAAAATGCAGTGTGTGACCTAAGACTAACTAATTCATGGATGATAGATCGTACATAACTTGTAAGCTATGAATCAAAGGTTTCATGCCGATTGAAAGTAAATGTACTAGAGCCATGTAGTGAAGTTGCTTCTGAAGAGTTTAGTTGAGTCACTTAGTTTTTTCCTTGATAATTTTTTGTTCGTGTTGTAGAAAACTGCAAAATATGTTAACCTCTTCATACAAGTTCATTCTTTCGCTTATATGTCCACATCTGTTTCTTTCGTGTAACTACTTGCTACAAGCGAGACCCTCCATATTTAAAGACTGGGTAATGTGTGTTATTTGGCGAAAAATGTGGAACATTTCTGATGTAGTTTCCTTCTATGAACAGTTTAGACTATAAAACAGTTTTTTACTACCAAAATAGGTACTTGTTTGCTGAGACGATAACCATGAAAAGATAAATCTAGAGGCTCAAAAAGTGTGAAGTCCTGGTCAGCAAACTGAAAACTGAATAATGAGTGTCACGTTTTCCGACATCATCACACTAGAACTATTTCTGTCGCAAACATTTTAATCTCTTAAGTATGAGGTTCATTATGTTTACGTTGCCGTACATATCCAAGAATCACAAAAAATAATTAAATAGAAATGTGCTGATTATCAGTCATCTAACCTGGCAAAACAGTTTATATGCAAATTCAAATACATTATACACTGGACTGGTTACGCGTTTGTATGGCCACGACCTGCTTTCGATGTAATCGCCAGCAAATGGTCATTTGTTCAGTTGTTTATTATTAAAATTCAGTTTATTTCTCCGCAGGCGTGTTAACATGAAACGATCCCAATGAATTAAAGATGCCAAATTTTCCTCCACAGAGTTTCGTAAAAATATTACACGCATATTATTCTCGTTCCGAAACAGCTGTCTCATACGACCTTCGAACTTAATTTGGATTTTCGTGTGTTCCCTAGAAGCAAAAAGGTAGAAAACCTAAGCCTCTCATGTTCCATAGAACTTTATAGTTATGGAATAAACTTGAACGTAAAAATCAGAGTCCGACGTGAAGAGAATTTCTGCGATACACTGCTACCACTCTTCTCTCGTGTGTTACAGACATGAGAATTCTCCTCGGAACAGTAGCTGCTATAATATGGCTGAAATTGTTCCTCGATACAATTAAATATAATAACCTGCATCTAATTTGTAATGATGTGTGAATTGGTATTTTGATTGACTTTCTTTATGATGTAGGTGCTACAATTCTGGTGTCTATTCGAGCGCAGCCTATCGAGTAAATAATATTTCTACTGTAACTTATAATATACGAAAATCAAGGGAGATGAACGAAGAAATTCATTGTTCAATATAAATATCATGGTCAAAATGTATGCCAATGAATTCAACATCAACTCCTTCAGGACATTATAGTGCTGTGTTTATTGAATGTCTTCGAGGACTGCTATTATGAGTTAGTGCAGTGTGAAAGTATCTATCTAGAACGAATAGAATATCTGAGGAATCTTTCTCGAACTTTATTTTACTCTGAACTACAAACTAACTTTGCTCTTCAGTCTTCAGAGCCTGTGGAGAGAATTATGTATGTATCAACGTGTCAAGAAGCATTAGCAATCTATAACGCAGTACCAGAATAGGTATTTCGGTTTGTTCATTGAGCTTCAGAAGTGATGTGGAGATTTCTCCCTCGATTTCATTGCTTAAATTTTAAGATTAAAGACATAGGTAGGTTGATAGGTCGGGCGTTTGATCCCGGACCAGCACCAGGGTTCTTCTTTCGCATATGGCATTGTTTGTTGACGTGAAAAATGCCGAGTTGCACCTTGGTTCGGAATCAACGTTAAACTTTAGGTCCCCTACAACCGGTTGGGTAAGTCAAGTCAAAGACTGGTGTAAGGCAACGGCATACCATCTTCAGTACGACAGTGCACAGTAAAGTACGTTGGTTTTGGAGCTAACCTTCAATGATGATTTTCTTTATTTAAGTAAAGAAAAGCACAACTGAGTGAACTATAAAGTATCATCTTTGACACAGTCTATGACTGTAATTTCTGTCATAATTTATGGTAATTCTGCTTCTTGGTAAAGGTTGCCCAGGATGACTCCATTGGCTTTATGCAAGTGGCAACCACAGAAAATTGGATTTAGTGTTAGTTCAGAGAGCGTGCATGAATAGAGAGGAAGTCACATTATTGATCGATTATGTTTAGACTATAAATCACTGGAAGCAGTAACAGCCGTAATAAATCTGGGAATAACCGTCGGGATTAACCTAAAATGAACTGAGAACACATAATTAGTAGCAGCTGGAACCGGTTCATATCAGTCTTCACTCACGGGCATTTAACTGGTAGGACTAAAAGTGAAGACAGAGTAAACCGAGAAGCAACGGCACGTTTTGTCACAGGTTCGTTTAGTATATGGGTCTATCAGGAAGTTTCCGTTCGAAGGCCGTAAGTCCAGTGTAGCCGTGAGCACCGAGGTAACCATCCTACTGACTGAAGATACCCCTTCAGTGAACCGCCGTGTCTTTCTGCGAGAGGAAGTCGGTAACTACAGGCTGCATATCCTCATCCGACTATAATCGTCGGTCCTTCAAGACCTTTTTTAAGGACTCAAGAAGTGATAACCTAAATAGGAGACGGATCAGGACGATTGGGAGAGTGTTCGAGTGTCTCGCACTTGAGCCGGCGTAACTTCCGCGTTACGACATTTGCGATGTGTCGACATGCGTTATCAGGAAGCAACAGCACCCTTGGCGCACCATTGCACTACAGTGGTTTTCGGCAGACCTGCTGCCCCATCAACATTCTTCAGTCGCCGATGAATGTCTACTTGTGATTGTCCTTCGGTAGCCAACGAAAGAACAATAGCACGTTCGTCCTGTGAGGACGCACTTGGTAATAACTTCACCGTAGTTTGCGTTTCCGCATTTACCGCACGCGTGCCGGAAAGACACAGACGCCACATTAGACCCTTGCCTACATTCGATGCTTATTAAACTTCTGTTTGCTCATCAAACTTCTGAAGCATACACAGCAAGACATGCACTGTGATTTACCGAAAGGTTTACTGCTCAAATTCCTAGCGCATTAATTCCAGAAAGTGTCAGTTGGCGGAACGCTTAGAAGATGCGACAAACCCACTAAAGAGACAGCCTACATTACACTTGTCCGTCCTCTGCTGGAATACTGCTGCGCGGTATTGGATCCTTACCAGGTAGGATTGACGGAGGACATCGAAAAAGTGCACAGAAGGATAGCTCGATGCGTGTTATCGTGCAATAGGGGTGAGGGTGTCCCTCATATGATACGCGAGTTGGGGTGGCAGTCACTGAAACAAAGGCGTTGAGATCTATTTACGAAACTTCAATCACCAACTTTCTCTTGCGAATGCGAAAATATTTTGTTGACACCCACCTACGTAGGGAGAAATGATCATCATAATAAAATAAGAGAAATAAGAGCTCGCAGGGAAAGATTTAGGTGTTCGTTTCTCCCACGCGCCATTCGAGAGTGGAATGGTAGAGAAGTAGTTTGAAAATGGTTCGATGAACTCTCTGCCAGTGTGAGTTGCAGAGTAACCAAGTAGATGTAGGTGTAGGCACTATATATTTAATCCTCCCAAAGAAAATCGCAAACTTTGTATGACCGGACGATCAGATAAATTACATCTCATGCTGAGGGTTACCAATCTACATCTATCTACAACTACATCTACACGTCACAAGCCACATTACGGTGTGTGGTGAGGGGTACTTTGTGTACCTCAGTCATTCCACCTATCCCTGGTTAGTTGGAAGAATAGCAAAGCCCCTGTATGGACCTGAATATGTCTAATTTTACCTTCTTAGTCTTTTCGCTAGATATGCGTAGGAGGTAACAACATATTAGATTCTTCTAGCAATGTACGCTCTCGGAATTTTGACAGCAGACCACACCGTCATTCTGAGCGCCACTCTCGCCACAGCTGCCCTGAAGTTGATCAAGCATCATCGTGCACCACCGTTGTCGCTTTCGTGCTTTCTAATTGAAGCTGTAACGAAATGTGTAACCCTTCTTTGGTCCTTCTCTATTTCGTCTGTCAATCCTATCGAGATCTCAACAAAATATGGGGCATAACATAGTAGTACTGCAAGAATCCTTCGAGATGTGCCTCATGGTTTCTCGCATTGAGTAGAAGCAAATGTACACTATGTGAACAAAAGTATCCTGACGCCTGGCTGAAAATGACTTAAAAGTTCGTGGCGCCTTCCATCGGTAATGCTGGAATTCAGTATGGTGTAGACCCACCCTTAGCCATGGTGACAGCTTCCAATCTCTCAGGCATACGTTCAGTCACGTGCTGGAACGATTCTTGGGGAATGACAGCCCATTCTTCACGGCCTGCTGCACTGAGGACAGGTATTGATGTTGGTCGGTGACGGCTGGCATGAAGTCGGCGTTCCAAAACATCACAGAGGTGCTCTGTAGGATTCAGGTCAGGACTCTGTGCAGGCCAGTCCATTACAGGGATGTTATTGTCGCGTAACCACTGTGCCAATGGTCGTGCATTATGAACAGGTGATCGATTGTGATGAAAGATGCAATCGCCAGCTCCGAAATGCTCTTCAACAGTGGGAAGGAAGGTGCTCAAAACATCACTGTAGGCCTGTGCTGTGATAGTGACTCACAAAACAACAAGGGCTGCAAGACACCTCCACGAAAAACACCACCACACCATAACTCAACCGCCTCCGAATTTTACTGTTGGCACTACACACACCAGCAGATGACGTTCACTGGGCATTCGCCATACGCACACCCTGCCATCGGATCGCCACATTGTGTACCGTGATTCGTCACTCCACAAAACGTTTTTACAGTGTTCAATCTTCCAATGTTTACGTTCCTTACATCAAGCGAGGCGTCGTTTGGCATTTAGCGGCGTGATGTGTCACTTATGAGCAGTCGCTAGACCATGAAATCCAAGTTTTGTCACCTTCCCCCGAAATGTCGTAGTACTTGCAGCGGATCCTGATGCAGTTTTGAATTCCTGTGTAATGGTGTGTGGTGTGGATAGATGTCTGCCTATTACACCTTACGACCCTCTTCAACTGTCGGCGGTCTCTGTCAGTCAACAGACGAGGTCGGCCTGTACGCTTTTGTGCTGTACGTGTCCCTTCACGTTTCCACTTCACTGTCACATCGGAAACAGTGGACCTAAGCATGTTTAGGAGTGTGGAAATGTCGCATACAGACGTATGACACAAGTGACACCCAATCACCTGACAGCGTTCGAAATCCGTAAGATTCGCGGGGCGCCTCATTCCGCTCTCTCACGATGTCTAATGACTACTGAGATCGCTGATATGGAGTACCTAGCAGCAGGTGGCAACACAGTGCACCTAATATGAAACACGAATGTTTTTTGGGGTGTCCGGATACTTTGGATCACGTAATGTCTATATAAGCAGTTCTGGAAGAGGCTTTGTGCGGTAGGTCAAATGGTTCAAATGGCTCTGAGCACTATGGGACTTAACATCTGAGGTCATCAGTCCCCTAGAACTTAGAACTACTTAAACCTAACTAACCTAAGGACATCACACACACCCATACCCGAGGCAGGACTCGAACCTGCGACCGCAGCAGTCGCGCGGTTCCGGATTGAAGCGCCTAGAACCGCTCGGCCACCGTGGCCGGCTGTGCGGTAGCCACATGAGTTTGTATAATTCCTTACTTCCAAACGGTTCAGTTGATTTTAAACGACGTCTGCGAGAAACGGCTGTATTAAAGCGTCGAGCAATACTCCTACCGAGCGAGTATAATGTACTGTGTATGCCGCCATAACCATAATGGAACCGTCACGTGTTTATGTTGTGCGTCAAGATCTAAGCGCTTATTTTCCCAGGTTTTACACGTTTATTTCTTAGTAAATGCTATTGTGGGTTGTTAATGTTGCTACGGCTGCAAAGGAAATAGGTGTAATTATAGCTATCTTTCTAGTAAGAGGTGCTTCATGTTTGAAAAATATCGAGACACACTGCGATAAGGACATAATATCATCCAGGTTTTATGCTTGTATGCCGATATATGTGCAAACCAAATGTTACATAAATCCGGCATCTTGGGAGCATAATGTTCAACCCATAGACATTTCGGTTTGTTTCCACCTGTAGATGACATTTTTACTGCTACATGGAAGTCTAAGCTGTTACTGTCATATTTATTAAAAACACAAACCAATCTATTGAAACACAGAAAACGAGGAAAGAAATTACGAGCAGCTAATTAATTCCCAACAACACAACCGTTAGTAGATATTACATAACTTTCAGAAATGTGTGAATGTAATTAAAAAGAAACTACATTTTGACAACAACATTAAGTTAAAGAATTGCTAGATTCTTAGCACAGAGGTCTAATCAGATCAACAGAGGTCTAATTAGATCACAAGTCTATAAAATTAATCTGCATATTCCACTTTACAAGTTTGAATAAGGTATTGAAAATAGAGCTAACAGGTAATTAACAGCAGCCATCCAGTAACATCTGTCTCTGTGCAGATAACTAGAAGGAAGACCACTGCTTCCAAGAAAGCCGTATAATCTGAGAAATACAAAGTACTATACAAGTGGGAGTTGTAGAGTCAAGCAATTTGTCTTTCTTCACGTAAGTGTGGATGGCCATAGCCACTCTCAGTAAAGGCATTTATAGCAGCCTGGCCAATTTAGCTGGACCCACTATATAAACAACAGATATAGCAAACTCTCCTGTAACATACGAACCACTGACTAACAATCTGCACTTACAAAAAAAATAGACACACTTGAAAAAGGCGAACGTTGCGCAAGAAGCACCTGATTCGAAAATAACGACAAATTTTAATTACAAGTACGGGAAAACTTAGTCAAACAGCACTAACATCAGTAGTCCTGTCATTTACATTTACGGAAACGTAATTTGAGTGAGATCATTTAAAGTATTCTTGAATGAAGATGTTTAAATATCACGATGGATACTTAGGATGGCGAGATAGAATAGCCACTGCCCGGCAGACCACAATCATGCACACGATTATAGGAAGCTCACCATAATTTCTTGCAGGTCGAAGGGAAAGTTGAGTACCCCTGGATCAAAGGCTGCCATCAATTAGGCGTTTTGACGAGTTTGCTAAGAATCAGGACCCAATGGATGCTATTCATCAAACGCCCCTGCAACCCAGCCATGAATTTGGCAGACAGGAACCCCATCCGGCACGACAGTGGACACAGACTTCTTGCAAATTAAGATGCCGATAAAAGGTCGCAAACAGTGCAACGCGCAGAGATAGCGTTTTCAACGTGCGATCTTCGTGGCTCCAGCCGACACTGAGTCCCACTGAACCCGCAGTGACCAGAACTACAACTTTTAGCAGCTGTCCAAGGATACTGCCGGTCACGATGTCACGTCATGTTCTCCCACCGCTGTCAAACACACCGCTCAGTCGCTCGTCACTTCTAGAGCGCAGCGACGGCGCTTAAGCGGTAGATCACAGAGCTGATCTCTGCAGGTGACAAACCACTCGAGAACCTATTGAGGCCACAGAGGCCAATAACGAGCGGGAACTAACGACATCAAAACTTGCCCGCACAGCACATAGATTTTTTTAAAAAATAAGAGAAATTCTAACTCATTCAGAGATCGTTACGGAAAATGAGGTAAATCGTAATGGCACAATATGTACCCTTCGTCAAAGTCAATATAACCTTAGTCGCGAACAGCAGATGCAGAGTCACATGAAGGGCGCTTCCGTGATGAAGCTACAAACTTTCGGGATGATGGAGTAGAGTAAACCCATAAATTTGAAATGAGCGGCGCTGTCTGGAAACGACCGAATCGAAAGTTATAAGTTACATTTACTCTGATACCTCTGCCAGATAAGTACAAAAATGGCTCTGAGCACTATGGGACGTAATAACTGAGGTCATCAGTCCCCTAGAACATAGAGATACTTAAACCTAACTAACCGAAGGACATCACACACAGCCATGCCCGAGGCAGGATTTGAACCTGCGACCGTAGCAGTCGCGCGGTTCCGGACTGAAGCGCCTAGGCTGGCCGGAGTGGCCGAGCGGTTAAAGGCACTACAGTCTGGAACCGCAGGACCGTTACGGTCGCAGGTTCGAATCCTGCCTCGGGCATGGATGTGTGTGATGTCCTTAGGTTAGTTAGGTTTAAGTAGTTATAAGTTCTAGGGGACTTATGACCACAGCAGTTGAGTCCCATAGTGCTCAGAGCCATTTTTTTGAAGCGCCTAGAACCGCTCGGCCACCGTGGCCGGCGCAGATAAGTACAGGTCACGGTACTGTTGTACCCAAGACTCTGCGGCAGGCAATCCCGACAGAGGTTGGGCGATAATGTCAAATAATCCATTGCTGATGGCATACTGCGTATTGACATGGGTAGTCCTGGTGTAAAGTTTCTGTACTTTAGTAGACTGCAGTCTGGTTTACAAGTTGAAGTACTAACATCGATCAGCCCTAACGAAATGGACCTGCACTAGGTGTCGGATATTGCAGATATTATTTTCGTGTATTGGAAAGCAAATGGAGCAGAAGAGAAGAAAAAATGACCAAATAGCCGCGTAGAAGACTCCCGATTCACGCCATGTTTCCAAGACTGTTCCAACGATTAAGTGTACTAAAACGGCGCAGTTGGTGCCAAAGTGCAACGGTCATGGAGGACGACGAAATACACGAATTTCCAACGTAGAAGATATACTGCTTGCTCAAGTGGATGAGGCATCCGCTATCAGAACTCGATCAGTTACATGTGAATTTAATAGAGAGCTATGTGTCGAATATTACGGAAAATACATCTACAGCCCTACCATCCACAGAAAGCGTATGCTTTACTCCTGCTGACTTCGTGCTTCTTGTCGTGTTCGTCTAGTGGCTTTTTCAGCCCCTTACAGTCGATTCTCACTTTCCCGTTCTATGCCTGTCATTAACGAAGCCCATTTCACCAGTGACAGAATGGTAAACAGTCGCTATAGGTATGCTACGGACGATGAGTACATCAACATCCGTTAATTATTTGTCCACGTGTATGCAGGCATAGCCAATTATTAGACCATAGGTACTACGTCTGCTTCTTCGCCTTTCCCGCTTAAATACACCAGTGCACACCGTGTTTATCAGGGACACACGACCCAGGTTCCTGGAATATATTTCGCTTGTTATTTGTTAACAGACGTGGTTCCACCATGATGGAGCCCCACCTCATATTGGAATGAGGATTCATGAACAACTGCATTAAGTGGGTAAGCATAGGAGGTCCTGTCTCCTGGGACGTGTAAAATATCTTGTGCACAAGATACTTGTCGAGGCGAATTCCTGGCAGGAATTCCCGCTACCTTCGACACTCTTCAGACAACACTTGGGACGTTAGAATGCATACGACAGAATTTTGTGCGACGATGTTATGCCTCCACCCGCGCTGAGGGTCGTCTTTCCCAGCAACTGTTGTAATGTAGTAGCTTGTGAAACTTGTGCAGGTAAATGGAATCAGCTGTTACTCTGACATCAAGTTACCTGTGCGGTTACTATTCCATCGACAGGGGAAAGTTCCTTACGATGTTGCTATCTTATAATATTGCGGAGTTTTCAGTGCGAATTCTGTAAGTCGTGATCAGGGTTCTAATATTACGATCCATAGTTTGAGCGCTGGGCGAGGTTGAGGCGCAAGAAGAGTAGCTTTCCGATTACACACTCGACTAGGTATTTCCCTGAGTAGGGTCCTTTACCTCAGATTGATGCATTTACCCTTCTTCCTCATCCTCAAATTTGTAATATCACCACGGAATCACCCTGCATAAACAGTTTCGGAAAGTCAAAAATCACAAAGTAAAACCGGAAGAATTTCGTTCCTAAAATTTTTCAGTGTGCGATAAACCACTTATTTTCTGAGAGTCTGAGCTCGATGTTCTTCTGGACGCTTCCACATTTGTGTGCTAGGAAGTGACTAAAACTTTTTTCTGTACACAAGCGACATTTGGGTTACGACTCTCGACGGAAACAAGCGAAATGCTCTACCATTTACCTCTTCAAAGTTATGCACCAAATTATGAATTTTTAACACCTGTATAAATAATTCACTGAAATTTTGATTGAGGTTTTTGTCTTCAATGGGGTTTTTGTGTACCATCCATGTAATGACCTTTAAAATGTGCACAGCGGTTTTGGAGAAGCGCTAAGCCATATAGTAACGCTTCTTTGGGTGCAATGTACGCTGGCGATAAAATTCTATTCTGTGCTTCTGAATGCTCGCTGATATACTTATTCTATGTACTGAATACGAGACCGAATCACCATGGAAACGTTTAAATTATAAAAACATAATTTTCACTCAAATTATACGCTACTTTTCAGCAAACAATGGATCAACAGACATACAAAAACAAGAATTAGGAAGTACTCTATACTGGTAATGTCTTTCTTCGCAGCAGTGCTCTACGACGTCATTCACGATGTTCAACTGTCAATCGTCTGTTAACACTGGAAACAGGTGCCAAGCAGTTGTTTGTCACAATGGTACTGAAGTTCAGTCAGTGGAGGACTCAAAATGGTTCAAATGGCTCTGAGTACTATGGGACTTAACATCTGAGGTCACCAGTCGTCTAGAACTTGGAACTACTTAAACCTAACTAACCTAAGGACATCATACACATCCCCGAGGTGGATTCGAACCTGCGACCGTAGCAGTCACTCGGTTCCGTTCTGAAGCGCCTAGAACCGCTCGGCCAACGCGGCCGGCTAGTGGATGATTCCACTTTGGTTTTCAGTCATCCAAAACAACGAATCAGTGCAGCTGAACTTTGTTTTGCATCTGTACACGTGTCTATAACTTTTACGTAGCAGGTGCCGAATCATTCAGTAGTTATCCTTCGATGTACACCAGTTACCCTCCAACGTATACCGAACATCCCTGATAGATCTATTTTATATAACACCTACAGCTGTAACAGACTGAAGTACAGGGTGTTTCAAAAATGACCGGTATATTTGAAACGGCAATAAAAACTAAACGAGCAGCGATAGAAATACACCGTTTGTTGCAATATGCTTGGGACAACAGTACATTTTCAGGCAGACAAACTTTCGAAATTACAGTAGTTACAATTTTCAACAACAGATGGCGCTGCGGTCTGGGAAACTCTATAGTACGATATTTTCCACATTTCCACCATGCGTAGCAATAATATGGCGTAGTCTCTGAATGAAATTACCCGAAACCTTTGACAACGTGTCTGGCGGAATGGCTTCACATGCAGACGAGATGTACTGCTTCAGCTGTTCAATTGTTTCTGGATTCTGGCGGTACACCTGATCTTTCAAGTGTCCCCACAGAAAGAAGCCACAGGGGTTCATGTCTGGCGAATAGGGAGGCCAATCCACGCCGCCTCCTGTATGTTTCGGATAGCCCAAAGCAATCACACGATCAACGAAATATTCATTCAGGAAATTAAAGACGTCGACCGTGCGATGTGGCCGGGCACCATCTTGCATAAACCACGAGGTGTTCGCAGTGTCGTCTAAGGCAGTTTGTACCGCCACAAATTCACGAAGAATGTCCAGATAGCGAGATGCAGTAATCGTTTCGGATCTGAAAAATGGGCCAATGATTCCTTTGGAAGAAATGGCGGCCCAGACCAGTACTTTTTGAGGATGCAGGGACGATGGGACTGCAACATGGGGCTTTTCGGTTCCCCATATGCGCCAGTTCCGTTTATTGACGAAGCCGTCCAGGTAAAAATAAGCTTCGTCAGTAAACCAAATGCTACCCACGTGCATATCACCGACATCAATCCTGTGCACTATATCGTTAGCGAATGTCTCTCGTGCAGCAATGGTAGCGGCGCTGAGGGGTTGCCGCGTTTGAATTTTGTATGGATAGAGGTGTAAACTCTGGCGCATGAGACGATACGTGGACGTTGGCGTCATTTGGACCGCAGCTGCAACACGGCGAACGGAAACCCGAGACCGCTGTAGGATCACCTGCTGCACTAGCTGCGCGTTGCCCTCTGTGGTTGCCGTATGCGGTTGCCCTACCTTTTCAGCACGTTCATCCGTCACGTTCCCAGTCCGTTGACATTTTTCAAACAGATCCTTTATTGTATCGCTTTTCGGTCCTTTGGTTACATTAAACCTCCGTTGAAAACTTCGTCTTGTTGCAACAACACTGTGTTCTAGGCGGTGGAATTCCAACACCAGAAAAATCCTCTGTTCTAAGGAATAAACCATGTTGTCTACAGCACACTTGCATGTTGTGAACAGCACACGCTTACAGCAGAAAGACGACGTACAGAATGGCGCACCCACAGACTGTGTTGTCTTCTATATCTTTCACATCACTTGCAGCGCCATCTGTTGTTGAAAATTGTAACTACTGTAATTTCGAAAGTTTGTCCGCCTGAAAATGTACTGTTGTCCCAAGCATATTGCAACAAACGGTGTATTTCTATCGCTGCTCGTTTAGTTTTTATTGCCGTTTCAAATATACCGGTCATTTTTGAAACACCCTGTATGTGTAAAACGGTAACAGCATTGGTAACGAACAGTTTCGAAGTCAGAGAAAACTGAATAGCGGATTGCATCAGTTTCACAAAAATGCTGGAGAAGCAGGGAAGTTGTTCATTCTAGAGCAATAACCACTCTACGGTTTGTGGGATGAAGAATTCAAAAATGCGATTGAGGAACTAGGATCGCACTGAAATAATACAAACGACAAGCGACAGTAGGATATTACAGTGCTATCGACAGAGTGCAGATGAAAGCGAAAAGGCTGTAAAAGAAAGAGAAGAAATTTGGCGGGACTGTATAAGCAAGTACACCCATTTAGTATGTGTGGAGAAAGATTAAACGCATGAGAGGCACTAAGTTGCAGGTATTCAGTTTCACGATTTTTCCGATTAGTTTGATGAAACTATTTCTACAACGTCTCACCACTGGCTCTGTAGACACTGCTGTTAAAAAAAAACTGATGTAGGTGTCAGTTGAATTTTTTGGACGAGCCCATACCAGGTACAGAAGTAAATCGACCACTTTCAGTTGGCTGAAGTACGTCACCGGTTACCGACAGCAACTTTAATTCGGATCGTATAATTTGATAGAGAAAGGAAAAAAAACTCTCCTGTGCAATATTTTAAGTAGCTCTTGGTCAACAAGTAAGTCCGTCCTTGAAATAAAGACAGCGCGATATGTTACAGTTTTGAAGTCGTCCAAACATCCAGATGATTTGTCGTCACACAAACCTGTTGCATTACAGGGACCTTACTAGGACGTATTAAAAAGAATAATAAAACGTTGAACGGAATGCTGATAAAAGCATGTCGGCTTGTTACAGATTTGGCAGATGAATTTCTGAAAGGAAAGAGGACCCTATATACACTAGCACAGGTTATTATAGTCATTGAGCTTCGCCTCAACAACGCGTTGTTAATAGTGGTCTGTACAAGATGTTGAGCAAGCCTATGGTGCAGCTGATCTATGGATACTAGACTGGAACTGCAGAATAGGCCTCTTGCCTTCATTGACAACCTTACTTCCGTACTTGAGGAGAGAGAAATTTGTATGAAAGTTGATGTTGCACAATAGGACCCAGAACGGTGCGTAAGGGAATCGCACAAGGGTCAGTTCACTCACCAATACGGTTCAATATCTACATTGCTGAAATTCACACGATTTTCGACAGCCACTTCAGCATAGTTCAGTACGCTTATGATTTGAGCATGCAGACGACAATCAGAAAGAGGGAAGCATAAAATGAATGCAGCGATGGCAGTTCTTACCTACTGGCTGGAGGAAAATGGCTTAACGATGTCACAGGACAAGTCTGCTGTGACCATCTACACCAGACAAGGGATGCAACAGAGCCCCTTTATCACACTAAGCTCTGTGTTTTCCCTATGATGCAGTGGTGAAATATCTTGGCTTATGTATCAGCAGTAAATTGCTGCTGATAGCATGTATAAATCGCGTGTCAGCAGAATGAGAGAGAAATGCCAACGTTAAAAAAGCAGCGTCAGACGTCAATACAACACCTGGATAAACACATATAGTGGCCAAGTACTGCCACAGATAGACCACAGAAGCATACGCCACCGGTCAGCGACAGACACCTTACTATAAAAACTTAGGTGCAATACGAGGCGCTTAGGGTAGGTTTTGCTGCCATGAACACCAAGTAATGCGTTACATGTGAAAAATATAGAAACACCCCTACATTTGTGGCACCAAGATTTAAGCAGACAATTCTTAATGAAGGTGTTTCAGTTTTAGAGGATGCCATGTTATCCTCCATCCAGAAACTTCTCCCATATGCCACACTTATACAATGGCTGTCTAAGAATCTGCCTCCACCAGCCAGGGAATAAACAGAGCAGGGGCGGCCAGAAACTAGGCACGCGGGTGGCATTTTGGTACGTGGACCGCTCTCTCTTATCCGACTGCACGCTTCTCTCACCGTCCCGACATTCTGTCCAAGCAGGAATGCTGGGAAACTGTAAATGCGCCTACAAAAATAAAACAAAAGAAATCTAGGTTTGCAATTGTATTACATCAGTAATATTGTACAGGCCACATTACTCCGCATAAAATTGTTACAACATTTCAGCTGAGATCCTGAATAAAAAGAAAAACAAATAGTCTCTATGGCACGTCGTTAGGGATGAAACAAACCATCATAGCTGCTCGTGAAAGAAAAGTAATATTATTACATAACACTTCTGTGCCGACAGTATGACTAAAACTCTCAAAAAAAAATATACTCGTATTACAAACAAAACAAAACTTTTATCATAATTTAATTATATTTGATTCGCTGAAGGCATAATGAAACTGATTCCTGCTACAACTTGTTAGCACACTCACAGGCGCAGGCAGTTTATCGTATTGTCGTCACTCAGGCTGCTACATAACCGTGACATTTATTTTCATTATCGACAAAAATCTTTCACAGACCTAAGCTGATCCAAACATGGACATCACTTTACCAGCCTCATTATGGAGACGTGCAAACTTACCGAGAGAAACATTTGTACAACAGTTAAACAATTTTAACGTAAGAGAATTTATCTTTTACTTGGTAACTACGCTGCAAGTCGATCAGTTCCCCTGCAAATGGACGGAGGAGCTTTCAACCGATATGGCCAATAGTCTTGAAAACGTTTCGAAAACAGATCAAAGTTATGAGTGACCTGCAAACCATTTGAAAATTGTTCCCGTATTTCTTCGAGTATCGAAATGAATTGTTAAAAATTCCCATTTTCTGTAACACCACAATGCTTAGGAAAATGGGCGGTGTTCTTGTTCAGAAGTTTTCTTTTCCAGAATGTGAATTCCACTTTGAATTCATACACTTTTCTCACTGAATCAGATATTAGTTGCTTCTCACCTTGTAACATCATATTGACGGCATTCGTGTGTGCTGACAAGTCAACTAAAAGTGCAAGGTCGGCATCGATTCCGGATGTTTTAATATTGTTTCGTGCTTTCCATTTTCCTTCCTAGGTTGAACAATAGAAGGTCTTAAATCGAAAAATCATCCCAGGCAAGCGCCTAGACTTAATCAACGTACTTCGTAGAAGTAAATCACTTCTTTACAATTCCCACAGTTCTACCTAAAACTGTTGAAGCTGACTGTTATTAAGCTATGCGATGACAAACTACCACGAAGTGCATCTTGACGCACGAAACAATGAATCCGGTACAAATTGTATGTTGATCGTTGTCGATTTTTGTGCAACAATACTATGAGCCATTTTGTGCTCCTCGCATCGCTGACACTTTGACAGTTTTCAGCAAGTCGATTTCTCTCGATGATTCTTGGCATCAAATGTGGCTTCTTCTGTCAAGTGCAAATTGTTGTCGACTCTTCGAACATAAATCGCAAGTTGTGCCGTGTCCGAAATGTCGATCAACTATTCCAACGCAATCGAGAATGCAATGAACTACCTCATGTTGTCAAAAAACTCCCATAGGCATAGGCTGCCATAACAGCTTTGCGGCGACATGTTGTTTGCAACGAAAGGCTAATTTCGGAAACCTTCTTTACCTTGAATCTCCTTACGAGTTCCATTGCCTCAGAAATGCACTCTTTAATGAACTCGCCATCATTGAAACGTTTATTATATCTGGAAATTTTGAGTGCTATTTTTTAATTTACTTTTAATGACTACCTTGCAGTTGGTTGCCGGCTAAAAATAAAAAAATAATTGAACGGACAGTAAACAAATTGGATTTTTGTGTACAAATACAAACAGCATAATCACAATGACTTTCGTGGGTTATTCATGTTGAGATCGACTCGCTGTGCAATACTGTACCCTCTTAGGTCCGTCAATTTTTTTTCTGTCATAGCCCACTAAAATTAATGTTTAAGTTTTTTGTGCATTGTGGCGTAAAGCCGCCTTTGAGGTGCCCGGCTGTTATACAGCTGCATAATAGACATTAAAAATTTTCTTCTTTCTCTTCGAAATTGCCACAATAATTGCCACTCATACTTAAATTATCGTGACAGGACGTCGTTAGACAACTTCGATTTGAATGTATGTGCCATTGCAACAATCAATGTTCTTTTACACTTCTTTTAAATCACAAGCAAATACGAGGCGTGATTTTTGAGTAAGTACCGTTTTGAAATTAAAAAAAGACTTGCTAAGATATCTCAATAATTTTGTTTTTACATGAAAGCCTGTACCTTAATATACTTTTCTACATAATTTCCGTCAATATTGAGGCACTTGTCTTAACGTGTTTTTGAATACCCTCCTCATAGAAGTCTGCCACCTGACTTTTTAACCACTGTATCGCCACTGTTTTGACTTCGTCATCGTCCTGAAGACGCTGACCGCCCAGGTGTTTCTTCAAGTGCACAAACAGATTGTAGTCACTGGGCACAAGATCGGGGCTGTACGGAGGATGATCTAGAGTTTCCCATCGAAAAGATGTGATGAGATCTTTGTCTGATTCGCCACATGTGGACGGTCATTGTCTTGCAGCAAAACGATGCCCTAGCTTAACTTCCATGGACTGTTGCTTTGATTCTGGTGTGACGTAGGCCACCTATGTTTCATAGCCCGTAACAATTTGGCTTAAGAAGTCATCACCGTCATTGTGGTACCGCTCAAGGAAAGACAATGCACTGTTTAAACGTTTGGTTTTGCGCACATCCGTCAACATTTTCGGTACCGAACTTGCGCACAATTTTCGTTAATTCCAGTGCTCGATCACAATGCCAAAACACTACGAGAAACATTAGGAAAGTCATCCCGCAAGGAGGAAATCGTAAAGCATCTGTTTTCTCCCATGTTATTCCTGCACCAGACTTTCATTAACGACCGAAGGACGCCAACTCCGTTGTTCATCATGCACATTTGTGCGGCCATCTTTAAATGCTCTCACCCACTTTCTTACCATTCCATCATACATAATGTTTTCTCCGTAAACTGCACAGATCTCACGATGAATATCGATCGCTTTTAGGCCTTTAGCACTAACAAATCTTATAAAAGCCCGTACTTCACAGTCGGCGGGACTCACGATTATCGGAGGCATCTCAAACAGTCAGTACACAACGTAAACAAGGAAGAATCAGACTGTAATGCCGTCAGTGCGTAGATAAAGATACAGGCTTTCATGTAAAAGTAAAATTATTAAGATATCTTAGCACGTCTTTTTTTAATTTCAAAACGGTACTTACTTAAAAAACACGCCTCGTAGCAAGGAATACATAGTGTTGGCACTTCGAGAAATACCCCCGCATATGGCGAAGAAACAGTGCCACACCTCATTATTACATGAAATGTCGCTCCGTACCGACCACTTCAGAGAAGAGACGAACAAAGCCCAAACAGTCCGAACCTCGGCCGTCACGCGACCCGCACATCGGTCATTGGCGCAGTTTAGCACTCCACAGCCGCCCGTGATATTGAGACAGCGCCGGATATTGACAAACCTTCTCATGTTTGAGCAAAGTTATTTCTGTACTTGAAGGTTTTTAGACTGCGTCATGTTATTCTTCGAATTTATTCTTCACAATCGACACTTTGACCCATTTTCTGGGATCTTCTACAGGATCTCCTGGTGTCCCCGTATACCCGAGGACTGAGATGGCCCAGAAAAAGCAAATGAAAACCCTTGTCATAACCGACGGATTTGTCCTATGTTAATTATGTTCTTCCACAATATTAGGATCACATACAAATAAAATTTGGCCTAGTGTGTGTGTTTCTGTATGTGTACGTGCAAAAAGAAACAAAGAATCCAAGTCGATATCTTTGCATTTAGATAAACAACACAGTCACGAACTTCCAGTTCAACATCGTCAGGCGCTACTAGTGGAGAGGATACAGTGCATATTTACCCCTTCATCGTCAGTGGCGTTAAAATGCCTTACTGTCCGAGAATTAATGTCAAATTCCACTGGAACGAATATGAGATCTTCCGAAAATGACACCCATTCAGTCAGCATGCGAAAGTGGAGAAACTGGGTATTCCGGTCCACGGTGCTATATAATAGTATCATTCTTTGCACATTGTTTACTATTCCCCACGAGAACTGTTATTGGGTGACTGAAACCGAGGAAGCGGCCGTGCAATGTTGTATTTTGTGTTTGTTCTTTGACATCCATCTGTTTTTCTTACTTAGATACTGTACCTAACACGAAGGAGAAAATACGGTACTGGCCCTTTACCTTTATTTATTCTGTTACCCAGTTTCCACCTGGTGCACAAATCATCTTCAGATTTTGGGGAAACAAACTAAATGATCGTTTAGTAAAAAAACTTTGGGTGTGCGACATTAAAAGGAGTACAAGTAGCGATTCTAAGAAAATTAAACTAATGAAAATAGTCTTGTCTTGTGTTTCTAATCGCATTTTGTACAGCAGGGTAAGGATTCAACAGTAAGCTATGGGAATACAAGTGACCCATAAGGAAAGTTATTCGGTTAGCCATTGACATGACTACAATACTGTGAAAGGACCCATTCTGGTTATGTTATGAAATTCATTTGATAGTCCTGAGGTTCAACACTCACCTACAGAAAGTGCACATTTGGGTTGTTACGTAATGCAGACAGTACGTCCAATATTAGTTCTCAACAATTACACTTGCTTATTTCTTTGTGTAAGTATGGCTACATAAGTATTAACAAGTGCATTACATACAAGGCTAACATATATGTTATGTGTGAGATTACGAAAGGAAGTTATAATTTACCTCGTTTTACGTTATCGACCTGCATAAATTTTAGCGATGTACTATGTTGGTTTCTACACAGTATTAAATGGTTCAAATGGCTCTGAGCACTATCGGGCTCAACTGCTGAGGTCATTAGTCCCCTAGAACTTAGAACTAGTTAAACCTAACTAACCTAAGGACATCACACACATCCATGCCCGAGGCAGGATTCGAACCTGTGACCGTAGCGGTCTCGCGGTTCCAGACTGCAGCGCCAGAACCGCGCGGCCACTTCGGCCGGCTACACAGTATTATGATATCACTCGTATTAATCTTAGGTTACGATGCAAAGAATCATTCCATACTTCCTTCGAATAGCTAGAGCAAATACTAATCCTTAACAGTTACAAAAATAGCCGGCCGGTGTGGCCGTGCGGTTCTAGGCACTTCAGTCTGGAACCGCGAGACCGCTACGGTCGCAGGTTCGAATCCTGCCTCGGGCATGGATGTCTGTGATGTCCTTAGGTTAGTTAAGTTTAAGTAGTTCTAAGTTCTAGTTGACTGATGACCACAGATGTTAAGTCCCATAAAGCTCACAGCCATTTGAACCATTTTTTTTAGTTACAAAAATATTATTGGAGGATAAGCTCTTTTGGACAGAGGTTTTCCTCTAGATGAAATAACGCATATAGTATTTCATCATTGCGAACATCGATGGATGACTGAGCAGTACGTCTTAATTCTTGGACACATAAATCATCGAAGTATACGAGACAGCGCTCTACATATTTCTATCACATTATGCTTAGTGTTTAATTTACGATCTATCTCTCAGTGTATGGGAGTCACAGAGCATTCTCCCCATCTTAGAGTAAAAGACTAACCTCACACAGTCATTGACCTACCCACCCTGCAGCACCATTAGAGAATTAATCTCCAAGCGATCAGAAGAAGAGCGCTACACTCCATGTCTCGTGAATGAATATAGCTTACGAAGTCCCAACCTATCCAAGTCCACGAGATTTCTGGAGATGTGACCATTTGGAGGAGCTTAGAACTCCTTATCGATGTATGGCAACAGATTTCAAAGTGTCGTAATGTAATAGCACACAGTTAAGAAAAACAAGAAAAGACTTATTTTTATAAGCGGTGGAGTTCGAGACGAATTGAGTTGCACACATTTTCACCTAAATCAACGAATCTATCGACTCTAAATTATTGTAGAGTCTAGGATTTGTACCTGGAAGGTATTGGTAAGATAGAGAACATAAACGCACACACTCCTAAGATTACAACGTTCTGCACTTAAAAAACAGGCTATAATGTTAGATCGAATACTTTTCCGGCCTATCGGACATACATCCTTCTTCACAGTTCCTCTATGCTGAACGATCTTATCGAATCGTAAAACATTTGCTTTGCATGATACGAGCACAATATAGCTTTGCGGAGACGTATAGTGGCCATTGTTCACATCCAGTCATGGTTCAGAGATTATTCGATGCCTGCATAGGGCCCACATAAAATGATGGTTAGAAGCGGGGGATACATCCTATAAGGAAACAGATCACTAATTCTGTAAACAGAACATCAGTAGGACAAATGTGTACACACGGATTGCAGCGCATCGCAAGCTGTTACCGCTAAGTTAGTTATGACCCTGAAGTTTCGATTTTTCACCCAAGATGCGACAGGGGCGATTGCATAAATCAACGCTCCTTTAGGGGAGTGTGTCAAGTTTCTTCACACATGAGATGGAAGTCTTTTGATGACCAACAGGTTTACCGTTAACGTTCGCAAGTAGACAGTGCTTTAAAACACATATGGAACACGTAGCTGTATACGAGTATAACGCAGGCTATGTCACGTGACTGATGCATCTGGAATCACTGGTACCTCAATAGACATACTCTATAATGCAGCATACTTGGTCCCATGTACAAACTGTCCGGCGCGAATCAGAAGATAGCAAAGAACTTCCGCAATTTCGCCGAATTAGGCTCTATATTCGGTCAATATATACCTATTCCCTCGTCACGTGTCTCAATTCTATCGATTTGAGGTCAGATCTATATATGCGATCATAACATCTCGTTCTGTGTTCTAAAATTGATCGTAAATGTAGCACAGCTGCCACAACCTAGCCCAAACGCATTGATAACGACGTGTAATATAGCACTGCACTCGACTGTATCCAGTCACCTTCACATTCGGAGAGCATTTGCTCTGCTTCTAGGGCTGGGGGGAGTGGTCGTGGTGGTGCTATGTCACGAATGAACTCTGTGCTGATAGTGGGAAAATGTGGAACCCCTCATTTGATCACTGAATATTGAAATTGTAAATTGAATTATTTAATATGATTATAATTGAAATGGAATTAAGTACTTAGGTAATAGATAGGTTAGATGCACGATGTGGGTATTTCTTTAGTTAGCATATTTACAGAAGACTATGTCTGACGTGTGTATGGAGGTGGCGGCCGAGGGTGTGTAACGTAAGCGGTCAGTATTCCGCGGGCCAGTGGCGCGGTGTGTTTCCAGTTATAATGCGCACGCACTAGAGAGAGCAGACGCTCTTGTGTCATCAAGTGACGTTACAGTAGGGTCCTCTGGTGGCCACGATATGAACTAAGCCAGCTGAGCTATGGAGCTCGTGGTGGATATACCGGGTGCAGCCATCTTGAATGACAGTACTTGCGTCATCCCCTGACGTCAGAAGAGCGCCCTCTGCCGGCACCAATATGAACTAAGCCAGGGGCGAACACATCTGCTTGAAATTGGTTAAATAATAAAGACAAGTCCGTTTTTCCTGCCATTATCGTAGGTGTACCACATTATCATGCCATTTTTCTGTGTGTGTGTGGGGGGGGGGGGGGGGGGGGTTAGGTTAGTGGAGGTAGGCTAAGTGCCAATCTTACACCACATGGTGGATACACTGGGTGCAACCATCTTTACTGACGTCACAGTCGCCATCTTGGATGACGTCACGGTGGTGCTCTCTGGTGGCGACGATATGAACCAAGCCAGTTTGAGTGCAGCCCCCGTGGCGGACACATGAGCTTGAAATTGGTTAAATAATAAAGACAAGTCCATTTTTCCCGCCATTCTCCTAGGTGTGACTCATTATCCTGCTTGAATTTGAAATTCGCGGCATGTTTCTGGGCGAGGGGGTCGTGGCACTTTCCCGCCAAAATCCGCCATCTTGAATGACGTCATCTTGGATGACACCATCGCCGCCATCTTGGATAACGGTACTTTGGGGCCATACTCTCCTTCTTCCAATACTATTGTCGACGTACCACTCTGCAGTAAGGGTGCCGCCTGTGACAACCAAGCAGCGCTGCTGTGAAAAGACATGGGATCACATTATCGGGACGTATGGCGGGCTACAGTCAGGATTGTGTCCCACCGTTGTCCGGAGAGTCTCCAGACACATCTTCGGTCACTGACCAGGATAGAGTTGCCTTCAGTGATGAATAACGCTACGATCTGAGTTCCGATGACCATTTGAAATGATGTAACACGCCCATTGGACAGAACTTCACACGATATCCATCCGGAGGACATCCAGCAACTCCTCCAGTTCACTCAAAGCAGATTAACTCCATACATAATGGGTAAACGCGTTATTGACTTGCTCAATCTGTGAAGCTCTTTCTCTTAAATAAATTCTTGTGAGCATTTGTTTCTGTCCCATTCGAATAGTTTCTTGGTGGCACTTTTTTCTGTTTAAGTTATTCGATGAAGTCTTAACAGATGCCCATCATCCTGTCCCTTCTTCCTTTCAGTGTTTTCATTATGTTCTGGGGAGAACCTCATTCCTTACCATATGAATCCATCTGACCTTCAACGTTCTTCTGTAGCAAATGCTTCATTTCCTATTTTCCCACAATTCATGTTTCACTACAATACAAAGCTATGCTCCAAACGTACATTCTCAGATATTTCCTCCACATATTAATGCCTATGTTGGATTCTAGCAGATTTCTCTTGGACAGCAACGCCATTTTACGGGGTGCTAGTCTGCTTTTTATGTTTTGTTTGCTTCATCGATTATGAATTGTCATAATGATAAGCTTCTCGCTGTTCTCTTTGCCACTACTTCTCCTTACTTTCATCTTTCTTCAATTTACTCTCAATTCATATTCTATACTACTTAGACCTTTCCATTCAACAGATGCACCTTACTTTCACTGAGGATAATAATGTCATCAGCATACCTTATACTGATATCCTGTCACCACGAATTTTAATAACATCCCTGAACCTTCCTTCTATGTCCGTCATTGCTTCTCCGATGTAAAAACCGAACAGTAGGATCGAAAGACTACATCACTGTCTAATACCTTTTTAATCCGAGGACTTCGTTCTTGACCTTCTTGTCTTACTGATACCTCTCGGTTCTTGTACATATTGTGTATTACCCGTCTTTCCCTATAGCTTAGCTCTATTTTTCTCAGAATTTAGAACAACTTGCAACATTTTACATTGTCGACAAATACTATGAACTTGTCTTAACTTTTCTTTAGTCTTGTTTCCATTATCAACAGCACTGACAGAACTACCTTTCTGATGCCTTCATCTTTCCTGGTGACAAACTGATCATTATGTAACTGATCATCAGTTTTCTTTTCCATTCTTCCGTACATTATTCTTGTCAACAACTTGGATGTGTTAGCTGTTAACCTCATTGTGCTATAATTGTCGCACTTTCCGGCTCTTGCTATCTGCACAATTGTGTGGATGACGCTTTTTCAGAATGTCAGACTGTATACCGCCAGTTTCATACATCCTACTCACCTATGTGAATAGCCGTTATGTTGCCACTTCCCCAACGATTTTAGAAATGTCGACGCTATGTTATCAGTCCCTCATTACTTGATTTTAAGTCGCCCAAAGCACTTTAAAATTCTGATCTTCTATCTTTTCCCTATCGACTATTATTTCTTCTTCTATCACGTCGTCACACATGACCTCCCCCTCATAGAGGCCTTCTCCTCTGCGTCTAACAGTGGAATTCTCATTACACTCCTAATGTTATCGCCCTTGCTTCTAATTTTACCGAAGACTATTTTGACTTTTCTCCATACTGAGCCAGCCTTCCGATAATCGTTTCCTACAGTCGTTTCCTGTTCGATTTCTTCACATCCTTCATGCAAACATTTCACCTTGGCTTTCTTGCACTTCCTGTTTATTTCGTTCCTAAGTAACTTGTATTCTGGTATTCTTGAATTTCCATGAACATTTTTTACTGCCCTATTTCGTCGATCAACTGAAATATTACTTCTGTTATCCATGGCGCTTCGCAGTTACCTTCCTTGTGCCTAAGTTTTTGTTTTGTACTTCTGGTATCGCTCTTTTCAGAGACATCTATTCCTCTTGAACTGCAATGCCTTCTGAGCTATTCATCATCGCAGTATCTATAGCCTCACAGAACTTCAAGCATATTCCTTCATTCCTTAGTACCTCCATATCCCTCTTCTTTGCGCATTGATTCTTCCTACTTGTCCCTCAAACGTCAACCTACTCTTAATCATTATTGAAGTATGGTCTGAGTCTTTATTTGCTCCTGGGTACACTTTACAAACCTATATCTGATTTCAAAATCTCTTCTGACCATGATGTAATCTAACTAGAAGCTCCTTGCCTCTTCTGGCCTTTTTCACGTATGTCTCCACCTCTTATGATTCTTGAAGAGAGTATTGGCTATTATTGACCAATATGTATGGCCGAACTCAGTTAGTCTTCCTGCCCTGTCGTTCCTACTACTACACCCATATTCTCCAGTAACCGTTTCTTCTGCTCCCGCACCAATGACGAATAGTGCAAGGAGGACATCAACAGCGACTAGCACTGGCAAAAAAAAGCTTTCCTGGCCGAGAGACGTCTATTAGTATCGAAATTTCTGAGAATGTACGTTTGGAGCACTAAATTGTATGGTAGTGACACATGGACTGTGGGAAAACCGGAAGAGAGCAAAATCGAAGCATTTGAGATGTGGAGCTACAATTCAATGTGGAAACTTTGGTGGACTGAGAAAGCAAGGTTCTGCACACAATCGGAGAGGAAAGGAATATGTGGAAAACGCTGACAAGAAGAAGGGACAGGACGGTAGGACATCTGTTAAGACATCAGGGAATGACTTCCATGGTACTAGAGGGAGCTGTAGACGGCAAAGACTGTAGACGCAGACAGAGATTAGAATAAATTCAGCAAATAACTGAGGATTTAGGTTTCAAGTGCTGCTCCGAGATGAGGAGGCTGGCACAGGAAAAAAAGTAGGAACGAGAGAAGGGAAAGAATACCTGAGTTTTGCAACAAACGTCATTTACACTCCTGGAAATTGAAATAAGAACACCGTGAATTCATTGTCCCAGGAAGGGGAAACTTTATTGACACATTCCTGGGGTCAGATACATCACATGATCACACTGACAGAACCACAGGCACATAGACACAGGCAACAGAGCATGCACAATGTCGGCACTAGTACAGTGTATATCCACCTTTCGCAGCAATGCAGGCTGTTATTCTCCCATGGAGACGATCGTAGAGATGCTGGATGTAGTCCTGTGGAACGGCTTGCCATGCCATTTCCACCTGGCGCCTCAGTTGGACCAGCGTTCGTGCTGGACGTGCAGACCGCGTGAGACGACGCTTTATCCAGTCCCAAACATGCTCAGTGGGGGACAGATCCGGAGATCTTGCTGGCCAGGGTAGTTGACTTACACCTTCTAGAGCACGTTGGGTGGCACGGGATACATGCGGACGTGCATTGTCCTGTTGGAACAGCATGTTCCCTTGCCGGTCTAGGAATGGTAGAACGATGGGTTCGATGACGGTTTGGATGTACCGTGCACTATTCAGTGTCCCCTCGACGATCACCAGTGGTGTACGGCCAGTGTAGGAGATCGCTCCCCACACCATGATGCCGGGTGTTGGCCCTGTGTGCCTCGGTCGTATGCAGTCCTGATTGTGGCGCTCACCTGCACGGCGCCAAACACGCATACGACCATCATTGACACCAAGGCAGAAGCGACTCTCATCGCTGAAGACGACACGTCTCCATTCGTCCCTCCATTCACGCCTGTCGCGACACCACTGGAGGCGGGCTGCACGATGTTGGGGCGTGAGCGGAAGACGGCCTAACGGTGTGCGGGACCGTAGCCCAGCTTCATGGAGACGGTTGCGAATGGTCCTCGCCGATACCCCAGGAGCAACAGTGTCCCTAATTTGCTGGGAAGTGGCGGTGCGGTCCCCTACGGCACTGCGTAGGATCCTACGGTCTTGGCGTGCATCCGTGCGTCGCTGCGGTCCGGTCCCAGGTCGACGGGCACGTGCACCTTCCGCCGACCACTGGCGACAACATCGATGTACTGTGGAGACCTCACGCCCCACGTGTTGAGCAATTCGGCGGTACGTCCACCCGGCCTCCCACATGCCCACTATACGCCCTCGCTCAAAGTCCGTCAACTGCACATACGGTTCACGTCCACGCTGTCGCGGCATGCTACCAGTGTTAAAGACTGCGATGGAGCTCCGTATGCCACGGCAAACTGGCTGACACTGACGGCGGCGGTGCACAAATGCTGCGCAGCTAGCGCCATTCGACGGCCAACACCGCGGTTCCTGGTGTGTCCGCTGTGCCGTGCGTGTGATCATTGCTTGTACAGCCCTCTCGCAGTGTCCGAAGCAAGTATGGTGGGTCTGACACACCGGTGTCAATGTGTTCTTTTTTCCATTTCCAGGAGTGTAGTAACAGCAGGTATTGTGTACAAGGATCACGAGGAGGTATACTTGGAAAATGCGGGGAGATGGAGAAAGATTTTATTTGGATTACATCATGATCAGACAGAGATTTCGAAATCAGACATTGGATTGAAAGGCAGCAGATAGTGACCCAGATCACAGTTTAGTAATGACACAGAAAAGGCTGAAGTTGAAGGGACTAGTCAGGAAGATGCAATGCGCAAGGAAATGGCATACGGAAATACTAAGAAATGAAGGCGCACACTTGAAGTTCTCTGAGGCTATATATACTCCAATAATGAATAACTCAGTAAGAAATTCAACTGAAGAGGAATGGACATCTCTAGAAAGGGCAATCACCGAAGTTGGAAAGGAAAGCCACAAAGAAGATAACTACGAAGAGACCACGGGTAGCAGAAGAAATACTTCAGCTGGCCGATAAAGAAGGAAGTACAAAAATGTTCAGATAAATGCAGGAAATTCAGGAATACAGAAACAGAAGTCGTTTAGGAATGAAATAAATCGGTTGTGGAGGGATGCTAAAGAGAAATGGCTACATGAAAAATGTGAAGAAATTGTAAAAGAAATGATTGTCTGAAGGACTGACTCAGCAAAAAGAAAAGTCGAAACGGCCTTCCGTGAAACTAAAAGCAAGGGTGGCAGCATTGGGAGTTCAATGCTAATTAAACTGATAAATGCAGAAGAGGGAGGAGATGGGAGCGAAAAGTACAATACGTTATCTGTGAGGGGACGACTTGTCTGATAATGTGACAGAAGAAGAAACAGAAATCGGTATAGAAGAGGTGAGGGTTGGAATGCTAGAGTCAGATCTGAAAAGAGTTTTGGAAGACTTCAGATGAAATAAAGTTGAAGGTATAGATAAGAATCCATCAGACTTTCTAAAATCATTGGGATGAAGTGGCCGCGAAACGACCATTCACGTACGTGTGTAGATGGGTATGACAATATACCATCTGACTTTCGGAAACATACTCTACACAATCCGAAATTTGTAAGCGCTGACAAATGCGACGGTTATAGCACAATCAATTTAATAGCTCATGCATTCAAGCTGCTGGCATCAATAAATACAGCACAATGAAATACACACCTGAAGATGTAATAGATGACGATTAGTTCTTCGTTAGGAATGATGAAGGTAATAGATAGCCAGGTGTGAGGTTGCCGTTTATAATGGAAGCAAGTCTAAAGAAAAACGAAGACACCTCCATAGGGTTTGTAAATCTGGAAAAAGCGTTCCACAATGCAAAATGGTGCAATATGTTTGAAATTCTCAGAATGATAGGGGTGAGCTATAGGGAAAAACTGGTAGTATACAGTATGTACAAGAGCCAGGAAGGAACAATAAAAGTTGAATAGCAAGAACGAACTGCTGGGATTAAAAAGGGTGTAACGTAGAGACAATGACAGAAATAAAAGAAAGATTCAAGCGATAATTAAAATTTAGGGTCAAGGGATAGCAATAATACGATTCGCTGATGACATTACTATCGTCAGTTACAGTGAAGAGGAATCACATGATCTAAATTAACAGTCTAATGAGTTGAGAATATGGACTGAGAGTAAATCGAAGAAAGACGAATGTAATGAGAAGTAGCAAAATGAAAACTACGAGAAACGTAATATCTAGGTTTGTGATCGCGAAGTAGATAAAGTTAAAGAATTCCGCTATTTAGACAGCAAAATTACCGATGGCGGACGGAGGAAGGAGGACACAAACACACCAGCGCTGGCAAAAAGGACATTCACGGCAAGGAGGAGTCTGCTAGTATCAAATTCCCAGATCTAATCTTGTTAAACATCACGAAATTGAGTAATGCAGCTCCACCACACCGACGCAGATGAGACTGACGATACTGGATATCAATTTTCATGTATCAGTAAAGGTGGCTCTTTTACATTCACAGACCAAAGGTTAATACATTTCTATAAAAGAGTATCTTATATTGGATAAGTTAAAAGTAACCCACTGCTTCTTTCTTATGAGTACTAAAGTAGCAGATATTTGGTGAAAAATTTTTGAAGCTCTATGGTGAACTTAATTTATATCCGAGGCGACTGAAAAGTTGTATCAGAAAGGATTTCTGAGTTTAAATAGCAAAATCACTTCGCGATATACCAACGATAAGTCTGTGAAAAGGATACCTCATTTTCTCGGCCATTGTAGGGGATAAACATACTGTATTTTAGGTGCCTCTGATTCCCATCTGATCGTCGAAAATGCTGTCTGGCCATAGGGATTCGAGAAAATAAAGTGCAGTGTCAGGCCAAGTAGTTGTCACTTCAGTATTGCTTTTCTTTAATGTTGTCAGATATGACGACATAATTTTGTCTGTAAATATTTCTGTAGGAGTCTCTGTACTGTCACTTGATTTCGCTCTTAGCTGGTCCTAAGTTCGCCTTTGCAGTCAATGTGGTCATCAGCGGTTAAACGGCAGGTACGTCCATGGTCACTAATGACATTATTCAGCGGTCCGTATTGTGTGAGGCTGTGACGGTCAGCGAATTCCTCTTCCCCAATTGCATTACATGCCGCCTGTCAAAGTAATTGCGCCAATGCGCCTCTACCAGAGAACTGATCCAATGAACCTTGAAAGACAAAGCGTCGGTTTGATGAGAGGCAGAAATGGTACTGACAAAGGGATACCATTTGAACCGAACCGAAAGCACAATCACCACTACAGACATTCGCTCGTCTTTCAAATAATATTAATGAAATCAACTTGTCTGGCCATCACAAAGAGACGACTTTATTGTCCCCTGATTAGTGCATAATATTTTTAGCAACATTAAGAAATGCTTGTTTTTGGGCGCTCGTTCATCAGCTTTCTCTTCCTCCTCCACTTTCCAGTTATTTTCACACACACGGCAAAAATTTCCTAATTATATGCGTATTGTTGTCGTTTTGACTGTCCAAGTGAACGCATGTACCGTACTGCTCTGTGTACAGGGTGGTCAGAAACAGTCTGAAAAGTTTGTAAGGCAGCCACCTGCAGACGGTGTCACCAAACGTGTGCTCTGTTTGGTTACCTAAAATCGAACGAGACAGCGATGCAAAAACTCGATGTGGGGCGGCAGTAAGGAACGAATCTGAGACGAAGGCTGAGTAGTGTAGTGTGCTATCTTCTACATCACAAGAACTACGGACACTAGTTGTATGTGGCGGACAGTTTGAAACTGCGCGCAATTACCTGATTGTCTAACTTCAATGCTAATTAACTTGGAAACGACAAATGTACGGAATTTTTTTCGTAACAGTTATTTATCAGCACAACCTACCTTTAATACTTTATCGATCGTCAGCAGCTGTATTTGTATGTGAGAAAATAGTAAGCAACCAACTGCATAAAAGAAATTTAATTTCTGTACCGGTTTCAATAATAAGGTGTGTGTGTGTGTGTGTGTGTGTGTGTGTGTGTGTGTGTGTGTGTGTGTGTGTGTGTGTGTACATATATACAGAAAAATGCCACTGTCATGTGCTTCGTAGTGTCTGTACAAGAACTGAGACTGGCAAATAATGCGGCAGATACAAGCTTCTGATGAAGAGCACTTAGTGCCCCAAACCGGTAAAGAAATTGAATTTCTTTTATGCAGCTGACTGCTTATCAATTTGTTACAGACAACCTCCCCTACAGTACATTCACAAGTTTTTTATGCGGTTTATAACCAACCTGTATAACCGAGGGCCCTCAACCCAAATATGATGCATATTCCTTTATGCAGATGCTCCTTCTGATGTAACGTTTCTAGTGAGCTTTAAGCGCTGTCCAGTGAGCACTACGTTAACGGTGACGAAGAAAATGTATGAGTATGACCGCTGAGGGAAGCGGACTGGTTTCTGTTTTCAAAACCTGTTGACACTGTTTGAAATAACTGTGCGCAAAGGATGTGGTTGTTAAACCTGTAGGGTTTCAGGCAAATCCAACACCTTCCATGAAAACCCTGATATGACAGCAAATCCGGCAATATGTCACATAGCTCCGAATAAATCCTGACATTAAATTAACCAAAGTAATACGATCAATGAGTGAGCAAATGGAATACCACAAACTAACACAAGAACGCCTAAATGCATGTCATATCTTTCCACTATGAAACAGACGCCGTTCCGAGGGGAGAAACGAGAACAGAAGCCGAGAGCAGAGCCGTGTAGGCTAGAAGGCCCTACGATAAGAGCAGGACAATGGGACACCCACATCACTGGCCGACCGCCGATAGGTCCATCCCCCAACCCTTGTTAAAAGATAGAACCCTCCAGAAGAACAGTATAGATCTTACAATAACACTAAAAGGGCCACACCAGCTGCAAGTTTTAACGTGAGACTATACGCATCTCTGTTAGGTAGCAAATTTAAAAACATTGCCCCACCACGAAAAGTATAACGTTTCTCATTAGATAGACAAAATTTTTGTAGGCGGAGCTTAAGGTTAACATTGAGACGCTGATTGGTCAGTTGAAGACACAGCCAAATACCTTTTTCTTAAATCTACTTTGGTAAACACTAGTAAGGAGAAGTTTGAGAGAGTTGCTACTGAGACAGCGAGGTGTATGGAGCTGCACTGCCCGCCGCCCCTGACGCTGCCTAACCACCAACAAGGTATTGAACGCACGCGATGCCACATAAGAGCGCATAAGGCTTCGCTCAGAACTGCAGAAGTCTCATCTGTTACATCCCCTTTTTACGTAATACTAGTGTCGATCGTCAATTAAACTTCGTGGCATTCACATTTGCTACCTGAAGTTAAAATCTGAAACGCGATGATTTTTCTGTTATATATTTATTGAGAAGCCACATCATCCACTGTAATTTATAGCAATTTAAATAAGTAATTAAAGATAATTGAGGGTCACTGTAGACCATTGTTGATAGTTTTCTCTTTTATGAAACTTAATTTAAACCTAGATTATAGATGTGATATGGCGTAGGTCATCCTTCGATCCGTTATAGAACTTGGAAGCCCATTCAGGGAATATTGGTCCACATTTTTGTTGAACGCAGTTGGTTTTTATCATCCTGTATTAAAATATTTCCTTTTATTAATAGTGCAATTTATAAACAATGTTTTGTGGGTAGAATAAAAATTCCAATGGTAAACTTAACTGCTTTTTCGACGTTATTTTACCAGGTAACTAAAAATAGGAGAGCATTGAACCCCTTCCACTAAATTTAGTTTGTATTAAGATTATTTTACAGTGAGTGCAGTGGAGCTGACGCTGATATAATTAAGTATTTCATTATATCATCGCTATTCTCACTAAACTCTTCTCAACTCTCCATGTCATGTGTGGTCTGGCGTCTCCTTACCAGCAACAGGTCCCAGGTTCAAACTAGTCAATTCCCTAAAGTACACACTCAGAATGTGGTTGCCCGAAAGTGGCAGGGAGATACAACTTAGAACAATCAGACACCACGCAGAGTGTTGGAAACCGCTAAGAAATGTGTAGCAGTAAAGATCATTGTATAACTACTAAGAGATTAATTTGTCTCATAATTAAACTTCACAAGTAGTAAATGTTTATATACCTAACAGTTCTTTCTCTGAAGGGATTAATTTGCTCATAATTATACATCAGAAGTAGTACATGTTCATTTTCCTCACTATTCCTTTACCCACTCGTCAGAACTAATAACACTGGTGGGAAAAAAAATCGCAAATCCAATGAGGAGCTGTCAACATATACGAAAATGATGCCTACTCAAATTTCGCGCCGTCACGTAAGAGCGGCCCTAGTAGCGTCACTATGAGGATACAACTCAGGTAACGCTGCAATAGCCGTGGGCGTTAGTCACTTTTGCCGTTGGACATGGTGAGTTATTACCAAAGGATGCCTTTAAAGCGACGAAGACACAATTATCAACAACTCACTAAGTTTGAAAGAGGTCGTGTAATAGGGCTACGGGAAGTTGGAAGATCCCTTGATGATATTGCAGAAAGGCTCAGCAGGAATGCAGCCATTCTACATGACTTCTGGCAGCGGTGGTCACGATAATGTCGCAAGAAGACCGGGCTCCGGTCGGCCAGGTGGAAGACCATCGTGATCGGCGTATGACTCTGGCACATCGTACTGTATCTGCAGCAGCAGTTGGCACCACAGTGACACAACTAGCTGTTACAGATCGGTTACTTCAGGAACAACTCTGAGCCAGGCTCCCTGTATCGTTCATTCCACTGACCCAAAAGCACCGCCATTTGCGAGTCATTGGTGTCAAGCAAGAGCTCATTGGAGGGTATGGTGGAGTTCTGTTGTGTTTTCTGATGAAGCTGGTTCTGCCTAGGTGCCAGTGATGGCCGTGTGTCGGTTAGAAGGAGGTCTGTTGAGGGCCTGCAAGCAATCTGTCCTGGTGCTACACTCACTGGACTTACACTTGGAGTTATGGTCTGCGGTGCGATTTTGCATGACACATGACAGCTGGATCACTCTCGTGGTTATCCTACGCATCCTGACTACAAATTTGTACGTCAGTCTGACGATTCGATTGTTTGCGCTACCATTCTTGAACAGCATTCGACGGAGCCTTAACCAACGAGATAACGCCTGCCTGGATGCCGCTGTTGTAACCCATCATGCTCTACTATCGGCATGTTGCCTTGGCCTGCAAGATGACCAGCTCTGTCTCCAATAAAAAACATATGGGAACTGACCAAAGAATAGCTTCGTCCACAAATAGCATTAACAGTCCCTGTATTGACCAACCAAGTGCAACAGTCAGTTGAATTCAAGCCACAAATTGACATCCGGCACCTGTAAAACACAATGCATGCACATTTGCATGCTAGCATTCAGCCTTCTGGCGGTACACAGGTTATTAATGTGCCAGAATTTCACATTTGTGATGCCTTATCTCGCACTTATATTGACCTGTGATCGTGCAATATTAATCATTTAAAGATGTTATCAAGACAAATGTATTCCAGAAATTTTATTTCTCTACACTAATAACTTTTTGGAGTTGCGGTTTTTTCCCTTTCGTGTGGTTCACAAAAAATTTCGTAACTAGTGCCGGGTAACACGCTGTTAAAAAATAACATACTTGGAGAAGGCAGGGAGACATGGCAATATTTCACCTGGATAACACAGTAGTCAGAGAAAGACTCTGAAATCATATATTGAATTGTAAGGCTTACATACGAGAAGAGATAGACTCAAACCAAAATATAGTAATAGTGAATGGAAAACTGGATGGCCTGAAGAAGCAGTGTGGAAACTGGAAATAAGTGGGATAATGAAGCACTGAAATATGGGTACATGCATTTGTAGTTCTCTGACGATATAGATGCTGTGATAATGAAGAACACAATACGATTTCAGGTGAAAAAGCATGATCATCAGTAAAAGGCGATCACAAAGATTAGACAGACAGATGTAAGTACAGAGAAGGTAGATGCGGAGAATACTTTGATAACATAAAAATACTTCAGTTGATCGATTCGACTAGGGAAGGAAGTACAAACTTTTTAGAAAACGCAGAAATACACCAATAAGTCACGTAGGAATTTAATAAACAGAAACTGTAGAAAAGATGAAATAGCAGCAGGAAAAATTCTAGGAAATCAAAACAGAAGTGTAGTGATTAAGCATGCAGAAAGTCACGAAAACCCTTTGTGAAATTAAAAGCAAATTATTCGGTTTATACATTGGAGGCCTCTGAAAGGTGGAGGGTCTGTCTCATGACGTGATAGAAGAAAGAAATGCGAATCGATTTGGAACACGTAAGGGATCCTGTAATACAGCCCAATAGAGTTTTGACGCCTTGCTATGAGATAATGTGGCAGCCATCTACAACATAACTTCAGAATTCATAAAACTGTAATTATTAAAATTAGTTTGTGGTATCTGCGAGTCCAGAGAAATCACAGGACTTTCGAAAAAAATATCATTCAAACAAACCCGAAGATAGCAAGATGTGCCAATATTTGTCTGAAAGAAGTCTATTTGTATAAAACATTTGCCTTGAATAGAGAAAGAAATTTCTGCGAATGCACGTTTGGAGAACAGCATTGAATGGAAAGGAATCTTGGACTGTAGAAAAACCTGAAAATCTGAGAAATGAAGGGTTTGTGAGGTGCTGCTGTTGAATGATGTTCAGTCGCAGGTTGACTGATAAGATGACAAATGAGTTTGTCTCCGTAGAATTGGCAAGTAGAGAAAGAGTGGAAAACGTTGACAAGAAAAGGGGATAGGTTGATAATTCATAGAATGTGCCGTAGAAGCTGCAGAGCAAGGCAGAGATTAGAATATATGCAACAGCTAATGAAAACGTAGGTTGCAAGTGCTACTCTGAGAGGATTCGTGGTGGGTCTTATGAAGCCGTTCGGAAGACTGATGGCTCAAAAGCCCTTGAGGCTCAGGGTTAAACAGTTTTTCGTCCTGGAACAGCCACCAACCAATGTTTCTCAAACAGATTACCTTATTTTAACATCTCTCTGGCAGCACTCATGCTCCGTGGATTACTTCCTGTGTTCCGATATCATCTTCATGAAATCATCTGAAATGCAATATCCTTAAAGCTATACGTATCGTCGAAATCCCTTCTTTACTGCGTCATATATTGTCGCTGCTTTAGCTACAGTTTAGGGAGTCCATTAGGAATACCAGTGTGAAGACTTCACTTTATGAACCTTGCTAGACCTGCCGCCGTCGCTTTTTTTTTCTTAGTTCCAGACAACTGCTTTCGTTCCACTCTGGATTTTAACACAATATTTAAGATCTTCTAAATTTTGGAAACTTCCACTGTCTCCTCCATTCAGTTGTTAAATAACGTGTTCTGAGACGAATGTTGGCGTACTATCCGACCGTCATGTTTCGAAATTGTGCCTGCGAGACCGGGTACAACACCCATTGTTTCTTTGATTTCATGTAACGTTTACATTCTTCTCACGTCATTAATAATGTCTAGCATTGTTCACATCCCTGAAGATAGTATAGGATGTATAGACGTAACTTCCTAAAATTCCTACTTCCTCAATATCAGTTTGACAGCTATGCTGTTAATACTGATATGCGACAATTTCAATAGCTACTCAACAGTTTTTCATGTCTTAACTGCTCTAATATCAATATGCTTACATGAATGCACTACCAAAAAAATATTTATTGAATTCTGGTTAAAAGACACATTCCTAATAAAAATTCTTTGGCTTCCACCTCCCTTTCTGTCCATACCGATTTAATGTTTACATTTTGTAATTATTTTGCTAATATACACAATGTTTTGCGGGCTATCGTTGATTTGCCTTCTATCTTTTCTCGTCACATCGCTCGTTTCACTTACGCCCTTCTCTTTTTTTTTATAATTTGTACCTTCATGTATCTTTCTATACATTTGAGGAGAAAGTTATTTCGGTTGTGAGTCTCCCTAAGACTATTTAGTCACTGATTCGGGGGGTGACAAATATTTCTGAGCAATTTATTCCCTATTAAATTCGTCACACCTGCTGATACTTTCTTATCGTGATTTGTGGTGCAGTAGATAAGTGTACAGTCCGTTATAAATTTTCCCTCTTTCCTTTTTTTCGAGGTATTTTGTTACTTTCCGGTAAGACTGGCAGTAATTCCCACGTTTGTTTCTCGCATCTCTCGTACTGAAAATGACCTCAGGGGAGACACGTCTTATTTACGAATATAAAATTATTTAAAGACTCTTACCCGCACGCATAGGCGCTCGCGTTAGCCCACCCATTCCTCAATTCTGAGAAGTTTCTCGCTGTTATCATTTCTGCTACTTTCATTACTTTTTCTTTCTTCGATTTACTTTCATTCCATGCTCTGTACTCAATAAACAATTCATTCCATTCAACATATCCTCCAACTGTTCTTCAGTTTCACTGAGAACAGCAATGTCATCAGTGAATCTTAAAACTGATAGACTTTCACCCTCAATTTTAATCCTATTCATGACACTTTCTTTTATTTCCCTCATGGCTTCTTCGATATACTGGCTGAAAAGTAGGAGCGAAAGACTACGCTCCTGCCTTACGCCCTTTTTTGTTCTTGGCGTTCTAGTCTTACTGTTCCCTCTTGCTTCTTGGATATATTGTATATTACTCGTCTTTCTCTGTATCTTACCCTATCGTTATCCCATTATTGAACATCTTGCTCCGTTTTGTATTGTCCAAAGTTTCTTCCAGGTGTACAAATCCTATGAACGTGTCTTGATTTTTCTTTAATCTTGCTTCCATTACCATTCTTAACATCAAAATTGCCTCCGTGTTGTATTTACCTTTCCTAAAAAAAAAAACTGATCAGCATCTAACAGATTCTCAATTTACCTTTCCATTCTTCTGCATATTATTCTTGTCAGTATCTTGGATGCTTGAGCTGTTAACCTAATTCTGCTACAATTATCGCAGTTGTAGGTTCTTGCTATAACCAGAATTGTGTGCATCATGTTTTTTCCCAATGTCTGATGGTATATCGCCAGTCTGATACAATCTGCACACCAGCTTCAATAGCTTTTTGCTTGCCATTTCCCTCCAATAATTTTAGAAACTCTGATACAATATTATCTATTCCTTCTGCCTTATTTGATCTTAAATCTTTCACTACTCATTTTACATTCTGAGTCTAATATCGGATACCCTATCTCTTTCCTGTCGACTCCTGTTACTTCTTTTATCACGTCATCAGTGAAGACTTTCCCCTTCCTAGACGCCTTCAATGTACTTCACTGGGAACTGAACCGCATAATAATCCTGGTTTTGGTGTGGGGCGGCTGTAGGGTGGGTGGACTGCTGTCGCCGGTTGTGGGGCTGTAAACCACTGAGGGCTACGTGGGGACGAAGCCTTTCCTTCGTTTCTGGGTCCCCGGTTTAATACATACATACAATGTTAGACAATTATGAATTCCATATAGCTAACCCCGTTATTGCCTTAGCAGAGGAAAATGGTGCGAAGACATTCAATCCACACGCCAGTCATAAAGTGTAACCGCTTGACAGCGGGGTGCCTGGGCCATTCAAAACATTCTATAACCAGGCAGCTAACATTTAGATACTGGGAAACTCATAACAATTTGTGACGTCTATATATATTTTAAATGTATTTAAGTGGCAGGTTTTCTTCCTCTAAACGACAATATTTTCACAGAATATCAGTTCCTTCTGCTATATCCGCGATATCCGCTATTAGGTGAATATCGGTGTACACGTCAGAAAGCAGAAAAAAATCGATGGTAACGAAAGGCGGGAAGACAGCTTGCGGACGGGACTCAAACCCACGCCGGGGTCGAGCAACAGGTCTGGCCGAACGGCGGATCCACGGACCTGACACAAGAGCAAGTCAATAGCAGCCTTTTCAACAACGAGGTGCAACGAAGTTTCGACACAACGCTGTCAACAGGTCATGAACGAGCTACAATCCAAATAGAGACCAAAAGGGAAGACCAAGAGTAGTCAGTAGTACAGTGGAGACAGTAACGAACGCTATCACACGAATTACACGCCTGACTGAGTTGTCTTTCTTTTTTCCTTTATTAGATTTCGATTCACCCCAGAGGGTGTGGGGGCTGGCAGCAACACAATACGCCGCCCTGCAGCCTACAGCAAAAAAGACTAAATTAGGAGATATCATAACAATAAAATCAGGCGATAATACAGTGACTGTTAAAAGCCGGCCGTTGTGGTCGAGCAGTTCTAGGCGCTTCAGTCTGGAACCGCGCGAACGCTACGGTCACAGGTTCGATTGCTGCCTTGGGCATGGATGAGTGTGATGTCCTTAGGTTAGTTAGATTTAAGTAGTTCTACGTTCTAGGGGACTGATGACCACAGAAGTTGTCCCATAGTGCTCAGAGACATTTGACTGTTAAAAACTGAAACATTGAGAAAAAGTTGCGAATAAAATATAAAATCAAAAGGTCAATGATGCTGATTAAAACATATAGTAAATAGCCAGGTGTAATTAAAAAACTCAGCGACAGTCTGGTTTCTGTTAGGAACAGTTAAAACACACCTAGAAACATTATGGGGGCTGTTTGCAACACTCAAAAACGGGACGCAGAACACTGAACACTCAAGGACACACTGCATTACAGAGTACGAAGGCATATGGGGGGGGGGGACCAGGACGGATGAGATGAGAGGGGAAAAAGTGGGGGATGAGAGGAAAGGCAAAAATTGGGGAGCCGATAGAGGGAGAGGACACAGAAAAGGGGCGCACAGGGCGGATACGAGTATGAGTAGAGAAGGCAATGGAGGGGAAAGAAAAAGAACACGGAGGGGAGAAAGGTGTCAAAGAGAAGGCAGGCAGGGAAAACACAGAATGTAAGGAGGGAGAGAGGGAGCCTAGGATAAAGACAGTGGGAGGGAGGGGGAGGTGAGGATCATAGTTGATTGGAGGGATAAAAGGAGTGAGAGAGGGCATCATCCAGGACGGGGAGTTGATGAAAGCCACCTTGGGAAAGGAGGTGATGTGTGTAGAGGTGGAGGGTAGGGGAGACACAATGGTGAAGGCGCATCAGAGGGCGGGGATTGGAGAGGAGAGAAGCAACAAGGTGATTAGGGGGATCAAGTCGGAAGGAGGTGTAGAGGATGCGGACATGTTCGAGGAAAAGGTGCTGATAGGGGAAAGGAATCAGGTCATAGACGATCCACACGGGGCGCAGGAGGCGTATACAGGAAGGGGGGCGGATTGCATTGCGTTGGAGGATGTGGAGGGACTACTAATAGAATTTTGGGGGGGGGGGGGGACACTGAGTGGTCAAGATGCGGCAGTACTTATGCCAGCCGCAAGGGACACTATTGGCTGGTATACTCAGGTGGCGAGATAGTGGCGCACTCACTAGGTAAGTGCAGTGCTGCAGCAACACTGCTCTCTACAGCCCATCGAGGTCCATTTGCTCCAGCTGGCATTGAACTTTTGAGCAGCCGCATACCAGACCTTCCATCGCTAATGACCTATAAAATATTGCGCCAGGAGAATGAGGTAACTGCTGAAAATACTTCTGACACTGAAATCACCACACGGCCAAGAGACCAAATTCGGACCAGTCCCGCCAGAGATGGAAATATGTAAAAATATAGAATTGAAAACTAAATCTTATCTAAAGAAAGTAAAAGAATCGACTGTTTGTCGACGATTCTGCGTGAATATTCATCAGTGGAATGTGTTTTCGATCTTTCAGATCAATGCCGTGAGTTAGAGAAGGAACTGAACTTTGAAAAAAAAAGAGTTAGTTGAAGAAAGCTATATCCTTGTCTGCTGGCCGGAATGGCCGTGCGGTTCTAGGCGCTTCAGTCTGGAACCGAGCGACCACTACGGTCGCAGGTTCGAATCCTGCCTCGGGCATGGATGTGTGTGATTTCCTTAGGTTAGTTAGGTTTAATTATTTTTAAGTTCAAGGCGACTGATGACCTCAGAAGTTAAGTCGCATAGTGCTCAGAGCCATATCCTTGTCAAGCTGACAACAATAAAACCTAGAAAAGGAAACAAAATGTGATTATTTTTAAGTGAAATATTTGAAAAAAAAAGGTACAGAAGATGCGAAATTTATCCAAGAAGAGAACTGTGGTGTCACCGCCAGACACCACACTTGCTAGGTGGTAGCCTTTAAATCGGCCGCGGTCCATTAGTATACGCCGGACCTGCGTGTCGCCACTGTCAGTGATTGCAGACCGAGCGCCACCACACCGCAGGTCCAGAGAGACTTACTAGCACTCGCCCCAGTTGTACAGCCGACGTTAATAGCAATGGTTCACTGACAAATACGCTCTCATTTGCCGAGACGATAGTTAGCATAGCCTTCAGCTACGTCATTTGCTACGACCTAGCAAGGCGCCATTACCAGTTTCTATTCAGTGTAATAATGTCTAAACAAGAGCGATGTTCTCCAGTTGTGGATTAAAGTTAAGTATTCGAAGAACTACGTTCTTTTCTTTATAGGATAATTACTTTACCTTGTTCCAGACCTCACGCCAATCTGCGTGAGCTTAACGCGTGCCTTTCGGCTACCTCCGAGTGGCTTGGCTGTCTTGACACGCCACGACAATAACCAGCCCTATGACATACCCACAAGATATTGTGGCCAGACTGCCAAATCCAACCACTGCTGGCGGCGCATCTCGACTAAAGGAATATCTCTTCAGTTAATTTTTCATTACAAAATGTAAACGGACGGGAGTAATTAATCCATAAGAAATTAATTCGTTAGAATTTATTTAATGTTCATGTTTAGTACCTCTCACCAGAAAGTATAATTTTCTTCTAAAATAAAAATATACCTATACTCAAAATATAACGTATAAGACACATGCAGTTGTTGGCAAGATAAGTGGAGATCACGTGTATCCATTCAGGTAGAGATTTATTTGAGTACAAAAATTGGAAAATACATTTAGTGAAAAGTGATCAACGGTGCAACACCTTCCCCACAGTTGATACCAGTTTAATGTCCGTTGCTTGCCTCCATCATGGTGTTGAAGTTCTTGTGGACAGCGGTGCAAAACTGTCTATGAGAACTACACGTACTGGCCGGCCAGTGTGGCCGTGCGGTTCTAGGCGCTACAGTCTGGAACCGCGCGACCGCTACGGTCGCAGGTTCGAATCCTGCCCCGGGCATGGATGTGTGTGATGTCCTTAGCTTGGTTAGGTTTAAGTAGTTCTAAGTTCTAGGGGACTGATGACCTCAGATGCTAAGTCCCATAGCGCTCAGAGCCATTTGAACCATTTGAACTACACGTACTGGTAGGGGGGACACAACCTATGTGTAACGCGAAAAATAGCGATTCTGTCTGGTGAACTTTCCTCTGGTGCCCGCAGGGTTAAGAATTGTATTTCCTTTTCGTTTTCTTATCTGTGTTTCATTAATTCAATATCTTATTTGCTTCGCCTTGCTGCTTTTTGTACGTTAATGTGGCTTTCAGATGAGTGTTCTTTGACTTCCGTCGTATACGAATCTTTCGCAGTTAACCATAGAGGCAGCTACAATGTCGGGATAAATCAGCCTCCCAGCTGTGAAACAGCGGAGACGGACATATTTCGGTCTAGCTTTCGGTCACACTCTACCAGTCCACTGTGTGGGAACTGTGGGGAGTAACGCAGCGGCGCTGGTGTGAGGTCTGCAGTGGCGCCTCTGGTGGCGGCGCAGCGCATGTTGTGCTCGCCGCTGATTTATGTCGCACTGCTCTGGATGTTTATGACGCATTCTCGTCTACTATATCTGCGTTTCGTGAGGTCGTCAGCACTGCATAGCAAAGCAGCAGAGGCCGAAACGCTAGTGACTAGCCCGCAGAGCTGACGGGGCGCAATATCTCTCGCCCCTGCTTCCATTCTGCATTAAACGGTTGTGATGTAAAAGATCCATACAACCATACGATTTCAGATATTTCTTTCTTCACCTTGTAGGTAAATAATGGTTGGAAAGTAGCGGAAATCTTCCACCAAAACGTACTTTTACGAATAGGTGGATGGAGACAGGAACACTCCAAATGAAGCTGCATAATTTTGAAAATAGGTCATCAATAAAAGCATTCATTAACGGTTAATTGCTCCCAGAAGCGGGAGAAGTCTTTAATGCAACTTGTTCACAAGGGAACCACGTCCATTGACACATGAAGCAGCTGCAAATGTGTCGGTCCCCGGGCCCATGCAGTGCAACTGAATCCTAGTTGCACAAATCGTTGTTATAAAAATATAGAGTAATTTGGGAGGGACTGATGGCCATTGTAGTCTGGTCCCTTCAACCCCCACAAACCAACCAATCAACCAGTAGTCTTGGAGTAAGAGAAAGTGCGTGGGAAGTGTGTACCCTGGCGGTGAATCTCTGCTTTCTCCATTGGCAATTTGGAGTTTCACTTCGAAAAATGTCAAACGAATTACAGATCACTATAACACTTTCTTTACATGGTCAATTCTTCTCAATGCTCGCTTTCCGCTACCTTAAATTATTATTTACCAGCTTTATTTTCCATCCATGCAAGAAGAACCTGTAGATCAGTCGAATTAACTTGCAAATAGCCTAAAAGATTTGTCTATAAGCCTCACTTCAACTGTTGATATATCAGCTCTGTCATCTGAAAAACACTGTCCGCAGTAAGATAACTAGCCGGCCGCGGTGGCGGAGCCGTTCTAGGCGCTTCAGTCCGGAACCGCGGGACTGCTACTGTCGCAGGTTCGAATCCTGCCTCGGTCATGGATGTGTGTGATGTTCTTAGGTTAGTTATGTATAAGTAGTTCTAGGGGTCTGATTACCTCAGATGTTAAGCCGCATAGTGCTCAGAGCCATTTTTGAGTAAGATAACTGATAGTGAAGTACACTTTTAAAGAAATGAGGTAAAGTTGGATCTGGTAAAAAGGAATAATATAGGGTCTTAAAAGTCCACATCTTAATCAAGCCCTTCTGCAACAAACAAACAAGCGCCACCTGCCTTGTTTCTGGGCTTAAGCTTTGATAATGCGGAGTCCTTCGCTATCGACTCCACTAGCGGGCAGCTCACGAGGAGTCTTGGTTAAGTCTTGGAGGTCGCCCGCTCGCGATTAACGTGGCCTGCTGATCAGACGTCGTTACTTGGGCTTTCGTGACCCCCGCCTGAACGGACTGGATTTGAGTTGCTTTATTGAACACATTGCTCGTATTTTGGCCTGGCGTGTATCTGGACGCGTCATCTAATGAAGTCAAGTTTGTCAAACTGTCCTTACCAAGTGTTGTTCGTCTCATCGTTCTTTTGTGGTGAAATGCAACCTCATGGTATTAACTTACTCGTGTGACGAAACAAGACATCTGGCGACGAGGAATCTTCGAGGTCAGCTGCCGTTTTTGACGTCAACATAACTGAATTCGAAATTTATGCTTGTTTTACTGTCACTGTTGCTTTTCACTTGCTCTCACTACTTGCATTGGTTTGCTCTTTCTCTTTGTGTGTATTTGTGCCTACTTTCGCGGTTGTATTTATTGCACTTGTTTTTTTCTACAAAGCAGCATGCACTCGCGCTACTGACCTCGTACCTTTCAGCTACTTTATTTTGCGTGTTTTGCTGTTATTGTCATGTAACGAAGACTAGAATTTTGCAAAATGTAATGCAAGAAACCTCTTTTACTCAGGTTGTTCAATTTCAGGCCCATAAAATGCAATAATTCAAGCAAATTATGACCCAGATCCTGTCAAATCACACGGCAACAGCATCAACCCCACAACCGGCAGTCCAGCCGAAGCAACTACAAGGGCCTAACTTAGTGCCGCCTTTTCGACCAATTCACATTAATATTGTGGAGTGAACTGAGTATCACGCTCAGCTCGATGCGCATTTAGCGGCGAATCAAGTGCGAGATGCGTCAAAACTTTGTTACTTTCTGCCTAAGGTCGGTGTGTCCTCTCATCATCTTGCTACAAAATTGTTCTCCATCGTGCGACCTGAAAGTGAGGCCTACGAAGAACTGGTATCTACACTATACAAGTTCTATGTTTCCCAGAATAATGCGGCTGCGGTTAGATAAAAATTTTTTCACCTCCAGCGACAGCCAGATCAGATTTATAAGCAGTGGGTAAAAGAACTGCAAGGCTTAACCCCCCACTGTAAGTTCAAGTGTGAGTGTGGTCGGTACCTTAGTAATGAAATGATTAGTGACGCTCCGACGAAAATGTGCTTGGCTCTCGAATTCGGTGTAAGACTTTGGAGTACCCCGAACCCCCATCAAACATGTACTTGATTTGACTGAACATCACGACTCATGTTACACTGCAGTGGCTACTTTTGATTCCGTCAGAAGTTGTACTGAGCAGGACACTTGTATTGTAAACAGCAGGCTTCCGTTCAGCCAGCCGCAACATATGCAGCAACATGGAAAACACGGGTAGCCCACGGAGACAGAGTCTAGCAGTGTAAAATCTTGCCTCCGTTGCTTCAAGGAGCATACGTGCCAAGCTTGTCCACCCCTTGACGCTCAGTGCTTCCATTATGGAAAACATCGACACGTACAGACAGCTTGCTTGTAAAGAAATGAAGTGCAAAAACATGAAGCGCATTCAGTCAGTGCCGTTTTCTCAAAACCTAGTTGTGACTCTTCAGCGGCCAGGTTAGATTCTAGAGCGCTACAGAAAAAAGTCGCAGGCTTCTTAAATCATCCTCACAGTAACAAACTTTTTATCACATGACAAACTGCTACACAGAAAATTCGCTTGCAATTGTTGCAATTCCACACGGGTGTCAAAATCACTATGCTCCACAAAACGCATATGAATTGCTGAGCAAGCCACAGTTGTGTCCCTCTCAGTCTGTTTACAGTGGAAATGACAGTCCGGTGTTAGGCGTGTGCAGTATCTCCGCTACTTTTAGTGAGGTCACATAAACATTTACATTTGTAGTGTTTGCGTGACACCGAAAATATTTTTTGAATGGATTTCTTTAACTTATTTAGCTTGAAAGTACAAGACAACGATTTATCAGTGCCGACCACTCAAGCAGCTGAACTTCGATAGTGTTCAAAATGTTCAAATATGTATGAAACCCTATGGGACTTAACTGCTAAGGTCATCAGTCCCTAAGCTTACACATTACTTAACCTAAATTATCCTAAGGACAAACACACACACCCATGCTCGAGGGAGGACTCGAACCTCCACCGGGACCAGCCGCACAGTCCGGGACTGCAGCACCTAAGACCGCTCGGCTAATCCCGCACGGCTCTTCGATAGTGATTTAGTGGCTTATTACACACGATGATTTACGCAGGGATAACACTTTTGAGGCTTGTATAAACGATTAGCAAAGTAAAAGGTCTGCAGTCTATCCAAATCCAGCGGCGAACTTGAACTATTAGTTCGGACATTTAAGCAATAAATGTTCCAGCTGCGTGCTTCTCACTTAAGACAGGAAACTCTGTTGCTGTTATTAGTATCATGCCCCTCTCAGCCACGAAATCGATCCTCAATAGCAGATCTATTACATGGTCGCCGACAGCGCACCCTTCTCCCAGTTGCTGCATCCTCCATCGCGGTCCATTATCGGTCCGCTACAGTTCGCTAGATTTAAGCCTGATCATATTTTCTTTTCAGATGCTTTCGCGGTAGTAAGCTCTAGGCACGGGGATTGTAATGAAGGTCACTTGGTCTTCCATGTATTTAGCACAGATGCTCTCTGGAGTTTTACGGCGCCATAGGAGTCAGCTGCGTGTTTGTCGGTTAGGTGATTCTGCAGCTGCTTCTCAGTGTGCAGAAGCCGTGTCCAGAAGGATCCCGCAGCATTTGTCGCCTTCGCCTCACTCTGGTTCCGCGGCGCTGTCGCCGGACGGGGCGCCCACGTATACAGCTGTCAATGATGACGCGTCGCACTTGCCGCAGCGGTAGCAGCCTCTCCAACGGAGGAAGGCTCCCCTCCGGTTGGGTGCGATGATAAATAGTTTAGTAGGCAGTAAGGTCGAAGAGGAATAGACATTTCTGAAACGGACAATCACAGAAGCAGGGAAAAAAACATAGGTACAAAAAAAATAAACCTGTGAAGAAACCATGGGTAACAGGTCTACAGGTCTACGGAAATGAAAGTCATTGAGGAATAAAAGAAGTAGGAAGTGCAGGGAAGCTAAGAGGAAGAGGATGCACGAAAAATATGAAGAAATCGAAAATGAAGTGATTGCCGGAAGGACTCACTCAGCTTAAAAAAAAAAAAAAAAAAAAAAAAAAAAAAAAAAAAAAAAAAAAAAAAAAAAAAAGCAACCTTCGATGAAAATGAAAGCAAGGGTGGTAACCTTAAAAGTGCAACGGTAATTCCACTGTTAAATGCAGAGGAGAGAGCGGGTAGTTGGAAAGAGTACACTGAAGGTCTTAGTGAGGGGGAAGATTTCTCTGATGTGATAGAAGGGCAAACAGGAGTCGATAAAGGTGAGATAGAGGAACCAGAACTAGAACCAGAACTTCAAATAAGGCAGAAGAGATAGACAACATTTCAAGAGAATTTCTAAAATCACTGAGGGAATTGGCAACATAACGACTCTGTATGAGTCTGGCGATATACCATCTGACATTCGGATAAATGTCTACCGCACAAATCCGAAGACTGAAATCGCCGACAAGTGCAGGAATTATCGCACAATCAGCTTAAAAGCTCATGCATCCAAGTCACTGACCAGAATAACGTAGAGAAGAATGGAAAAGAAAATTGAGGATATGTTAGATGACGATCAATTTGGTTTCAGGGAAGAAAAAGATTTGTCGACCTGGAAAAAGCGTTCGACATTGTAAAATGGTGCAAGATGTTCGAAATTCTGAGAAAAATAGGGTTAAGCTACAGAAACAGACGGGTGATATACAATATGTACAAGAGCGAAGAGGAAATAGTATGACTTGGAGACCAAGAACGAAGTGATCGGATTAAAAAGGTGTGAGACAGGGATGTAGTCTTTCGGCCTTACTGTTCAATCTCTACGTCGAAGAAGCAATGCTGGAAATAATAGAAAGTTTCTCTAGTGAAATTAAAATTCAAAGTGAAAGGGTTTCAGAGATACGATTTGCTAATGACATTGCTATTCTCAGTGAAAGTGAAGAAGAATTACATGATCTGCTGAATGGAATGAACAGTATAATGAGTATAGGATATGGGCTGACAGTAAATCGAAGAAACACTAAAGTAATGGTTCATGGTCACGGAGTAGATGATGTTGAGAAATTCTATTTCCTAGGCAGCATAATAATCAATGACGGACGGAGGAGGCAGGACATAAAAAGCAGATTAGCACAGGAAAAGAGGGCGTTCCTCGTAAAGAGAAGTCCTGAGGACGTACATTTGGAACGCAGCATTTTGTGATAGTGAAACATGGAATGTGGGAAAACAGGAAGAGAATCGAAGCATTTGTGATATGCTGCTACAGACGAATGTTGAAAATTAGGTGGAATATTAAGCTGAAGAATGAGGGGGTTCCGCGCAGAATTGGAGAAGGAAGAAATATATGGGAAGCACTGAAAAGAAAGGAGGTTGGGGACAGGATTATAGGACACCTGTTAAGACACCATGGAATAATCTCTGAATAAGCTATGTGGTTCCAGAGGGAGCTGTAGAGGGTAAAAACTGTAGAGAAAGGCAGAGGCTGGAATACAACCAGCAAATGAGGATGCAGGTTTCAAGTGCTACTCTGAAATGAAGAGGTTGACACAAAGGGGAATTCGTGGCGGGCCGCATCAGACCAGTCAGAAGAGTGATGAAGCAGAAAAAAAAAAAACTTCGCTCGGCCTACTTTCACGTGATGGTTTCCATTTGATTTATTGTTTTATTCATCGCTGTTGATGTTCGTCTGTTGCAATTGTCAGACTGTTATCTGCATGCCTGAGACTGAAAATATTTCTGACACCTGCAGCGGTACGGTCATAACAGTTTTCAAGCACCTCCCTCATAATGTGGTCACTATAAGCAATGACCAATAGTGGAGAGAGAATGCAACCTTGTCTCATGTTGGCATTAGTAGAAAACATGTCTGTGGTGTTTTGGAGCCTTAGTGTCGCAGATGACATACAGAAATTAATAAAAAGGAATGTTCACTTTTAATTTACTTTCAGTACAAGCTTTGGAAGTTTTTGCTTATTTTAATATAGAGTTTTTGCAGTGAATGACATGCCGATGAGCACGTGAGGGTAATAATGATATCTAGTGGCGTAAGTATGTAACTAAGTCATACACGGAAAAAAAATTTCCAGCCAGCTGCATAATTTAGTTTCATAACCCTTCTCATGCACGTTGTGACAGTCTTCAGAATGCTATAATCGTTTTATTTGCGAGTGTCAACAATAAGATAAACGCAGAATTTTGCTGTTGTCGTGAGGTTCATAATGCCTGCACAAAAATGCTATAAAGAAGCCAGGCAACAAGTGCAGACATTACGCCAGAAAAGGAGCTAATCAGCTATCTGAGTAATCTTAACCTCGTTAGACTAGTGTTCAGTGCCATTTGTAATTGATCGTTCTAATAAAAGGTTCGATCAAAAAGTTTCCGTTTAAGGGCGTTGCTGCAGCGTATATGTAAACGGGTGCAAATGCGATGCTAGTTTATAAGCATCCACTTGAGAGCAAGGGGTTAATGTGGCCTCCCAAAAGATTTTTGATCGCCCCTTGTATGTATTCATTAGCAATTAATGGCAAATAATTGAATAGCAGGATTTTGCTTGACAGGCTGTGTGCGGTGAAGAGACAGAAGGTGGCAACGCCAAACAAAGAACTGTTGTATTGTTGACAGTGGTAAAAGACAATGAGAACATCAATAAATGAAATTGCCTGAAGAAGCACGGGCTGCTTTGTGTTTTACAGATGTAATACAGTGGTTGTAGTAAAGGTCCTCATATAATTTGAAGGATCAAAGAGATAATTATGAAATGAGATGAAGATGCATTGTTGTGAAATTTTATTTTGGAATGAGTATTCTAAATGCTCCTCGTTATTATTTGAGTAAGAACGTGAAAGAATGCCGGATTATGTATATCTACCGGCTCTGCCACATTTTGTCGTAACACCTTTGCTCTCAAAAGCTGTCAAATACGGTAACATCTGCTGAAGGATATAAAGATGGAACCTTCGAGACTTTTGCGCAGCGGATAAAGAAGCAGTGGGACTCACGTGACTAAGATCAGATAAGTAGCTTGTCATTGGTGGAAAATGTGAGAGGCAAAGTCATACAGCAATATTTTCTTATGTTATGTGAACCATTTTACTATTGCAGTCATAACTAAAACAGATTCCAACTTTTTGTTTTAGACAAAGAAAAAGACTAATAAACTTTTGTACTACTTTGAACCGTTCAACGCACTAAGTTATTAACGTAACTAAGTAAGGTGAATGGACGCATTGGAGGGTGGAAGACACACAAGAGTGGGTTGTTTGTGACAGCAACTGTCAGACGTCTGTCAGAGGTAGAAAGTACTCTCTATGAGCGAGATGCATAATGGCAGTGGCAGGGTCCTCGGTGTGGTCCGGCAGAGGACGCCGCACCCAGTTCTGCTTCATGCTGCTCTCGCAGACGTCGCATCTACTGCCGTCTCGGAGACTCCACCCAGAATTACGGGCTAGTCCACCTCATAACTCCTAGGCTGCAAGGACTGCACACGTACAAGTCTCGAAAGTAGAGATAGTTGCCGTTTGCTGCACCACGTAATGGAAGGGACCACTACTTTGTAAAACGAATCCTGTACCTCCAAAAGATTTGCTGGAACGGCATTTTATAAGTTGATCCTAACAGTTTAGCGGTGGCTTAGAACTTAATTTACAGACGCTGCAGTGTTTGCTGAGGATATATCCTCAGAAAAGATGTTTGAACATGTAAATAATTATGTCCCTAAGTCGTCATAAATTAATGGCTTTGCCTCCATTGCAAACTTTGTTCAAGAATATTTAGGGTGAACGATGTCAAAGCAGTTAGCAAGCTGCCTCGTATAATCTCTTCGAACGTAGTGCTATCAAGAAAGAAAGTGAAACGAAGTCCATTAGCTGAAAAATTATATGAATGCTTGATGTCTACTCTTTCGGACATCACTATGTGATCAAACGTATCCGGACACCTGGCTCAAACTAACTTACAAGTTCGCGGCGACCACCATCGGTAACGCTGGAATTCAATATGGTGTTGGCCCACCCTTAGCCTTGATGACAGATTCCACGCTCGTAGACACACGTTCAGTCGGGTGCTGCAAGGTTTCTTGGGGAATGTCACCCATTCTTCACGGAGTGCTGCACTGAGGTGCGGTATCGATGTCGGTCGGTAAGGCCTGGCAGGAAGTCGGCGTTCCAAAACATCCCAAAGGTTCTCTATAGGATTCAGGTGAGGACTCTGTGTTGACCAGTCCATTATAGGGATATTATTGTCGTGTAACCACTCTACCACAGGCTGTGCATTATGAACAGATGCTCAATCGTGTTGAAAGTGGGAAGCAAGAAGGTGCTTAAAACATCAGTGTAGGCCTGTGCTGTGATACTGCCTCACAAAACAACAAGGGTTGCAAACCTCCTCCATGAAAAACACGACCACTCCGTAACACCACCGCCTCCGAATTTTGCTGTTGGCAGTACACACGCTGGCAGATGACGATCACCGCGCATTCGCCACCCCACACCCTGCCATCGGATAGCCACATTGTGTACTCGTCACTCCTCACAACGTTTTTCTACTGCTCAATCGTCCAATGTTTACGCTCCATACACCAAGCTAGGCGTCGGTTGGCATTTACCGACGTGATGTGTCACTTATGAGCAGCCGAAAGACCAAAAAATCCACGTTTTCTCACCTTCCGCCTAACTGTCATAGAACTTACAGTGGATCCTGATGCATTTTGAATGCCTCTGTGATGGCCTGGATAGATGTCTGCCTATTACACATTACGACCTTCAACTGTCAGCGATCTCTGTCAGTCTACAGACGAGGTCGGCCTGTATGCCTTCGTGCTGTACGTGTCCCTTCACGTTTCTACTTCACTATCACATCGGAAACAGTAGACCTACGGATGTTTAGGAGTGTGGAAATCACGCTTTCAGATGTATGACACAAGTGACACCCAATCACCGGAACACGTTCGAAGTCCTGGAGTTTCGCAGAGCGTCCCATTCTTTCTGTCGTGATGTCTAATGACTACTGAGATCGCTGACATTTAAGTACCTGGCAGCAGGTGGCAGCACAATGTACCTAATATGTTTTTAGGGGTATCCAGATACTTTTGATCACATACTGTAAGAAAGAACAGACATCTCACATTCATATAATAGATTATCCTCGATGGTCAATGAATAGACGGCCTTCACTGCGGTTGTACATTTACGTCCGATTTCCAGCAGGGATCGAAAGTCAGCGAGCATGGAGGACATGCGTGTAGACTGTAGATGGGTGCCGCTAGCTGGGGAACGTGCCGAGATAGTCGGCGCATTTGCGACAAATCCTGTGTCCGGGTGGGGCAGTAGTTAACGTAATTACCCAGTAAGCAAGCAATCCCAGGCTGGGGTCGCTGTGTCACAAATACCTTTGCACATCGTCGCTGATTCTGTGCGAAGTCACGATACAGCTATTATCATTATTTGCTTCCCTGCCTTTTCCTTTCTCCCTCCTCCCTCTTCAGTTTACATAATCTGAATTGTTGCGACTTCAAAAGCTAGCGTTTGGTGCATCAGGGGAATTCAGGACACAATGAGACAGTGGGGCGCAACGGGATTGTGCTGTTTCTTTAGCTGAAGAATGCTGCAACCTACTGTGCTGACATGTAGCTGTGTCTCTGCATGGAAGAGAAGGTGCACCAGGCATTTTGAATTGTTTTGGAGTGCGACTTGAAACTGAACGGTTCTCTTTCACATTTCCAGTTAAGCCCCTTAAAAATTGTTACCCCGAAGTCTGCTCTTGGAGGCGGTACAAGACAAAGTAGAATGGGATAGTGTCCCATCCTGCCCCATAATTTTTGGCTATAAATGGATTTCAAACTGTATATATCTTCTTCTCCCTTGCTTATAGAGACGGTGCTAAATTGCTTTAGAAAGGCTGACAGACAGTAATTGGATGTTAAAGTAATGGAAATGACAGTTTAAGCCGTTTCATTTTCTGAAATGGGAATTTTAAAAGCATCTGTGTGGTTTAACGTACTAAAACCATCGTTGGAAATATACGTATGTGAAGCTAATAATAATTCCAACTACAAGGGTGACAAATCAGATGAGAAATTTAAAGGTATATTCACTGCAGAACAAAAAGCTGCTAGCATATCTGAGGTCAATGGAGAGCAGACTATTGATGTCAGTGATGAAGTATCTCATTGTTAGATCATTACCCTATCAAGTATCAGAAACCAATGGCTTACCGCACAGGTTTCACAAAGAAACTTGTCTAGATGTACAAGAACGACTTGGAGGATTAATTACTAGGCATCCTAAGTAGTCTATTCGCGAGACAGAAAATTCATCTGGTGCACGAGCGATTGCACTCAGAAAAGAAATAGTACCAGTAATATCAACAGTAAAATTGTGTTAAGCATTAAAAATAATTACATATTTTTCAAAAATGGCATTAAATATTTTATTGTGTTTATCGATTTTTTTTAAGATTTCGTAATCCTTAGACTAAATAATTGTTCGTTAAATAACTTCGTGTCTTTGTTTTAGGATCATGTTCCTAATAATTTCAACATTTATGTAAACATTTCGTAAAAATTGCCTTACTCCATTTTCTACGAAAAAAATGAAAACATATATAACATACGAACATAACTTCAATAGTTACGTTATACTACAAGGTGATTTATACTACAAGGTGATTTTTGCTACAGGGTACCTATACTTATACTACGAGGCGATTTTTTCCTACCTTCAGGGAGTCTTCTAGACCTCCTTCGATTTGCAAAAATTGTTAAACCTTCAGTATCCCATTCCGCTTCGTGTTCCCCTATTGGGTAAAAGTTTAAATATGCCAAGCGTTAGCGAACACTGTTCCATCGTGAACTGAATATAAGTTACTAAACACTTTATTTTGGATTGAGAGGGAAAAGTCATCAGATTAATGAAACTGCATCCTTATGTCATGCATTATCTTTTTTTTTTCTTTTTGTGCTGTGATAACTAACGCTTACGGCTCATAAATCTGTGTTTTTAAGGACGCAAGGAAGGAAAGAACTACAGATCTGACCTTTAACACACAAATAAATTAAGGATATGCACCAAAGATTGGCACCAGAACCGACCGACCACCATAGGATGGAGACCATCCGGCAAACATATGACTCTAATCACTGCAAAAAGTCTCCATTCTTATCTGTAAGAAATGGGTCGTTGTTTCTACAAAAAAAGTGTGGAATGCTGTACTTGCTCATGTGCAGAATACTGGAAAATTTTTTTCCATCGATATCACTTCAAACTTGTATGTGTGGGTGCAGTTGGGCACAAATTTGTGACTACTGCTATCTGAGTAAGTTCAGGCTATAACTAGAGCAGCAGTATTGCACTCTCACACTGGTGCTGGTTTAGGTCACAACCTTCAAAGTTTGACAGGTTTTAATCATTATCTGTCCGACGTTCACGGCTGCCGGACGAGGCGAGTTGTGAAAGCTACCAGGCAAGCGAGCGACTCAGCTGCTGACTTCCGGGGCTTCTATTACTGCTGCTTTTCTGAGAAATTCTACAGTCATCCGTTGTGTATCGTCGACAGTTTTGGGGCTTCACGCGGGATTCGAACAATGAGGAGCGTGAATAATCTTGCTGTGGGTTGATATCTATCGTCTGCGCACGCCACAATAATAACATTAGTCAACATCATTTTTGTAACGAATAATGTGAGTGCAAATCTTTGCTGCTTCGTAGGTGTTAAAACCGGAAATGAAATCAGTTTTCAGTCTCGAACACTTTCTTCTAACGTGCGGCCTCTATCTATAAAATGTTATACACGGGTTTATATTTTGGGCCAACTGAAATATTTAACGTACTTAACTGGTGAAAAATAATTGAGATATGCAGAAAGAGTTAACCTTAGTGCAGAAATCTGCCTCCAGGATGTGAACGTGGATTGGCAACTTCGCAAAGGTGTTATGTTTGAACACGCAGAACCACAGTGTGCTTGTTCCCGCTTCCATCTCAGAAGCGGGCCAACAGACCTGTCAATCACGCTTTTTGATGAGTGACCTTATCCAGTACTTGGCTAATGGTTCTACTTGCGACGGCTCCTATTTTCCGAGAAAATCGATGTTGAAGTTTTGCATGTATCACGTGTATCTGTTACTTCCGTTATGTTTGGAGCATGTAAGCATAGGAAAGGACTAAAGTTCATGGCGAACATGCTCGCTTTAAGGGTTCAATAACCACCAGCGTCTTCTTTTTCTCAATTTAATCGTACAGAGTAACATTAAATAGCCCAAGGCATGCAAAACTATCCAGAAATACGGTAGCCATTTTCCTCAAGCAGGAGCGGCTATGTATGAAGTGCTCCAACCACATACAACATTATCTTGTGCCGTTTCATTGTTGCTTTAAAATTGTGAGACTGTACCTACACCTTCATTATTGCTTCAACTAGCATACTGCTAATTTGTGCTGTCATGCGTCCAACTGAGCAGCAGTAATATAAAACAAACAGCGAGCTAAACGAGAAAAAACGAGAAGTAGCATAAAGCGGTTACTGCATCGATGATATCAGCAGTAAATAGAAATACTAAAAGAGTTAGGAGAATTTTTCTGTTTAGTAAAAGTGACAAAAAGCAGATTACAGAGTACCTGACGGCTCAACACAAAAGTTTTATCTCAAGTACAGATAGTGTTGAGGATCAGTGGACAAAGTTCAGAACCATGGTGCAATATACGTTAGATGGGTATGTGCCAAGCAAGATCGTAAGAGATGGAAAAGGGCCACCGTGGTACAACAACCGAGTTAGAAAACTGCTGCGGAACCAAAGGGAACTTCACAGCAAACATAAACATAGCCAAAGCCGTGCAGACAAACAAAAATTACGCGAAGCGAAATGTAGCGTGAGGAGGGCAATGCGAGAGGCGTTCAATGAATTCGAAAGTAAAGTTCTATTTACTGACTTGGCAGAAAATCCTAAGAAATTCTGGTCTTATGTCAAAGCGGTAGGTGGATCAAAACAAAATGTCCACACACTCTGTGACCAAAATAGTACTGAAACAGAGGATGACAGACTAAAGGCCGAAATACTAAATGTCTTTTTCCAAAGCTGTTTCACAGAGGGAGACTGCACTGTAGTTCCTTCTCTAGATTGTCGCACAGATGACAAAATGGTAGATATCGAAATAGACGACAGAGGGATAGAGAAACAATTAAAATCGCTCAAAAGAGGAAAGGCCGCTGGACCTGATGGGATACCAGTTCGATTTTACACAGAGTACGCGAAGGAACTTGGCCCCCTTCTTGCAGCGGTGTACCGTAGGTCTCTAGAAGAGCATAGCGTTCCAAAGGATTGGAAAAGGGCACAGGTCATCCCCGTTTTCAAGAAGGGACGTCGAACAGATGTGCAGAACTATAGACCTATATCTCTAACGTCGATCAGTTGTAGAATTTTGGAACACGTATTATGTTGGAGTACAATGACTTTTCTGGAGACTAGGAATCTACTCTGTAGGAATCAGCATGGGTTTCGAAAAAGACGGTCGTGTGAAACCCAGCTCGCGCTATTCGTCCACGAGACTCACAGGGCCATAGACACGGGTTCACAGGTAGATGCCGTGTTTCTTGACTTCCGTAAGGCGTTCGATACAGTTCCCCAAAGTCGTTTAATGAACAAAGTAAGAGCATATGGACTATCAGACCAATTGTGAGACTGGATTGAAGAGTTCCTAGATAACAGAACGCAGCATGCCATTCTCAATCGACACAAGTCTTCCGAGTTAAGAGTGATTTCAGGTGTGCCACAGGGGAGTGTCATAGGACCGTTGCTATTCACAATATACATAAATGACCTTGTGGATAACATTGCAAGTTCACTGAGGCTTTTTGCAGATGATGCTGTGGTGTTTCGAGAGGTTGTAACAATGGAAAATTGTACTGAAATGCAGGAGGATCTGCAGTGAATTGACGCATGGTGCAGGGAATGGCAATTGAATCTCAATGTAGACAAGTGTAATGTGCTGCGAATACACAGAAAGATAGATCCCTTATTATTTAGCTACAAAATAGCAGGTCAGCAATTGGAAGCAGTTAATTCCATAAATTATCTGGGAGTACGCATTAGGAGTGATTTAAAATGGAAAAATCATATAAAGTTGATCATCGATAAAGCAGATGCCAGACTGAGATTCATTGGAAGAATCCTAAGGAAATGCAATCCGAAAACAAAGGAAGTAGGTTACAGTACGCTTGTTAGCCCACTGCTTGAATACTGCTCAGCAGTGTGGGATCCGTACCAGATAGGGTTGACAGAAGAGATAGAGAAGATCCAACGGAGAGCAGCGCGCTTCGTTACAGGATCATGTAGTAATCGCGAAAGCGTTACCGAGATGATAGATAAACTCCAGTGGAAGACTCTGCAGGAGAGACGCTCAGTAGCTCGGTAAGGGCTTTTGTTAAAGTTTCGAGAACATACCTTCACCGAAGAGTCAAGCAGTATATTGCTCCCTCCTACGTATGTCTCGCGAAGAGACCATGAGGATAAAATCAGAGAGATTAGAGCCCACACAGAAGCATACCGACAACCCTTTTTTCCACGAACAATACGAAACCGGAATAGAAGGGAGAACCGATAAAGGTACTCAAGGTACCCTCCGCCACACACCGTCAGGTGGCTTGCGGAGTAGGGATGTAGATGTGGATGTAGAAACGTACTATCCGTGCAAGATAACGACCCCTATTATAGGCTAGCGGCACAGTCCCTCCTAGAGACAGTTGTCTATGAAATAATTAGCAATCGAATAAGCGCTTGGGTACTATCTGATGCAACTGCACTGTTTAATGCTTCGAGTGGAGAATTTCTATGGGGAAACACCTGTACGCTGCTTGAAAGTTGTACGATGAAAGTTTATTTTATTACTGTTTAATTAATCATTGATGAAGCTAATATACTGTAAGTTTATTTTATCGTCATTTAATTAAAGTAAGGTTAAACTGAGATTCTGATCGTACGTACATATTTACCTTGGTAACATAAAGACAGCTATGCTTCACAACTGTACAAGGGACGCCGTGCGCCCTCTCGTCTTAGTGGCACACCCGCACGAGGGCTAATTAAACAATCCTTACAGAAAACATTCGCAAAATGTGTTTTCAGTTTGTTAGAAAATAGGTTACAGTATCATCTTCCTCACTATCGCTTGCACCGCCTTCTCCGCAAGAACAGAATTCCGGGTGTTATTTGTAGCAGAAGCAACCAAAACACGAATGGTAGAGCACAACGCACATTTAATGAACCTACTTGCTACTGCCTTCCAGGCACACAGATTTTCTACAAGCGGTATTGGATAACACAATGCACTTGGATTCAAACAGTTTGTTCTTTCCTCGGTCAACTTCGACGAGAAACACGCGTTTTTCATCATTCCTGTGAAGGCTGATGCACTTAATTAATGCAGGACGATGCATTTTTATGGAATCTATCCTTGCGTTAGGTATGGAGCATTCTGTATGTTTTGCACGAGAATTCTAACCGCCATTAAAAATAAACATCAAAAGGTTGGCAAAGCGGAGTAGTTTTGGGTAGGGTAATGTAGACGGCACATGTGCACACTTTCCTTTGATATACAAAGACTTGATGATAAAATGGATTACGAAATTTCTGTGCCTGTGTTGTGAAGAAGTACAACGCGTCGTACTCACACATAAAATGTCTACATTGTACAGAAATAACGTTAATGGGATGTACAAGTACAGGTACGACACATGGACGACGAGTGTTTATGGCGAACGCTCGCGTAAACCGGGAAATCGGGGTTCGAATCCCCGTCGGGGAGAAATTTTCATTTCACTACACAGCTGGAGGTTTTTTGTATTCCCAACTGCGAGTATATGTCGTGATCATAAAATGTCGGATCAGTCTGCCCTCCCATGAATTAGTAATGCAAAGAAATTTTTCTTGTCCCACATACAGAATAATGACAGATTTCAAAAACTCTTCGTACAGTACCTTCGTGAACTTCTCTGATTTCGTGCTGGTCAAAATCACATTTTTCAATTTTTCAGTCAAATCTTGAACTCTTCTTTTAACAGTTCGACCAAATTTCCCGGACGGTTCCCATATAAAATATGAAAGATGGTTCCCACGTAACGTAGAAAACACAAGGGAATATCTTTCCTGACGCAGTTATATTATACTGGGCTGTAAAGGAATGAGTAATCTTGTTCAAATCGGTTTCCGCTCCTAGTTCCTCAAACTATGTGTTGTGCGTCGACTGGTACTGGTAGCCGGTTTGACTGGTATTAATTACATAACAGAGATCAAAATCAGCGATGAGCACTTTCGTCTGTCTGTGGACTTCTTCCGCAGCTCCTAAGATTTTGACCATCTTTGCGAACTGTTTGGAGTTGCTCAAATGTCTGGTATTTTAACAACGAACCATAAACGGAATACAGCTTTGACGACAGTGCGTTGTTATATGATTGATTTAGTGATGAAACCACTACAACCGCAAATGACTATTTGCGAATAATTTTGCAAAACATATACTATTTAATGATTTATTGTACGATGAAATTGAATAAAAAAAAGAACTAGGGCAGGATTTGAATTCGTCTGCAGCATAGCAAACGTGAACATTGGCCCCTGCGCTACGCTCGCTCGTTGGAAATGTTATTAACATAATGAGTATATGTGGTATCCATAAAACTTCAGCATCGATTTTCTCGGAAACTAGGACCCGTTGCATAAAAAGCGACTAGACGATAGCATGGGGCTGTTCCCTCTACAACATATCTAGGACTTACCAAAAACCGCGATTGACAGGTCTGATGGCCCCAGTGTCAGAGCTGCTACCTGTAGAACACTCCCATGGTGTAATGGTTAGCACTCTGGACATTGAATCCAGCGATCCGAGTTCGAGTCTCGGTGGAACCTGGCGCTGTGTTTCGCAATCGTTTCTAGAAATGTGTGCGAGCCGGTAGTTGGAATTGTATATGCGGAAATTTAGCTAGGATCATGAAATGCAAATTCGGAGCAACAATGATTATTCCAAATTTTTACGTCAGTCAGGTTTTATATTATTAAGGGAAGGAGGTACACAATGTTGTAACCAGACAACTTAGGTTAATCAGAGTCAAATACTGTATTAATGACCTTGAATGTAAATACAGCTGTCCTTCTTTGAAGCTCGTATGACAAACTTGATCCGTCAGTGCTTAACAATAACGTATTTCCTGCATTACGGAGACTTCTATGAAACAGTTGATAGGTTTCCAATGGGCACGCTACTATCACCTATCGTGGTGAACTTTTATTAACGCCAGCAACTTGCCCACTTACGTACGTTAAGATACGTCGACGACTCATGCGTGATATTCCAGTATGTGTGGGACTCTGGATAAATTCCTCGACCTCCTCAACAGAATACATTAAAATATTAAATATGATTTTAGAAATTCTCATGGAATGTAGCCTATCCTTTCTACCTCTTTTAAATTCCGTTTCTGTTACTGGATCCCATACCTCTTCTCTCTCGACTCCAGTTTCTTCATCAAGCACATCATTGTCTGATAGAGGCCTTCAATGTACTCTTTCCATCTATCCGCTCTCTGCTATGTATTTAACATTGGCATTCCCATTGCATTCTCAACGTTATCATCCTTGCTTTTAATATCACCGAATAACGTTTTGACATTCGTATATGTTGAATCATTCCTTTATCGATCCCTTCACATTTTTTACGCAGCCATTTCACCTTAGCTTCGTTGCACCTAATATTTTTTTCACTCCTAAGCGACCTGTATTTCTGTATTCCTGAATTTCTCTGAACATTTTTCTACTTCCTTCATTCATCGAAGGTCATGGTTTCTTCGCTGTTACCTTCTTTGAATCTACGTTTTTCTTTCCAACTTCTGTGATAGCCTTTCTCATGGATGTCCATTCCACTTCAACTGAACTGCCTACTGAGCTATTTCTTATCGCAGTATCTATAGCCTTAGGAAACTTGAAGCGTACTCCTTCATTCCTTAGTACTAACGTATCCAACTTCTTTGCTTACTGATCTTCCAAACTAATCTCGTAAAACTAGTCTCTTCAGCTTACTCTTCATGGCTACTAATTTTTGATGTGAGTCTGTATCAACTCGTGGGTACGCCGTACAAGCAGTATATGATTTTGGAGTCCCTGGCTGACCATGATATAATCTAACCGATATTTTCCCGTATCTCCTGGACTTTTCCAAGTATAGCGATTGCTATTGTCATTCTTGAACAAAGTATTCGCTATTACGAGCTGAAATTTATTACAGAACTCTATTAGTTTTTCTCCTCTCTCATTTCTTGTCCCAAGTCGATTTCTCCTGTAACCTTTTCTTCTACTCCTTCCCCTGCAACAACATTCCAGTCCCCCATGACTATTAGATTTTCATCTCCCCTTCCGCAGTGTATTACCCTTCCAATATCCTCATATACTTTCTCTATCTCTTCGTATTCAGCTTGCACTGTAAGCATGTGTATGTGAACTATCGTTGCAGGTGTTGGTTTGTCGTCGATTCTGAAGAGAAAAACCTGATCACTAAACTGTTCACAGTAACTCTCTCCCCTAGCTGCCTGTTCATGATGAATCCTACTCCTGTTATACCATTTTAGGCTGCTGTTGATATTACCCTATACTCATCCGAGCACTGAAACTTGTCTCTTTTCCATTTCACTTCACTGACCACCACTACATCTACACTGGTCCTTAGCATTTCCCTTTCAGATATTCGAGTTTCCCTACCACGTTCAGACTTCTGACATTCCACGTCCCGACACGCAGAACATTATCCCTTCGTTGCTTATTCATTCTTTTTCTCATTGTCACCTCCCACTTGCCAGTCCCCTCACGTGCAACCGACTAGGGGATATATATATATATATATATATATATATATATATATATATATATATATATATATATATATATATCCTGGAAAAGTCCAGGAGATACGGGAAAATATCGGTTATATTATATCATGGTCAGACAGGGACTCCAAAATCATATACTGCTTGTACGGCGTACCCAAGAGATGATACAGACTCACATCAAAAATTAGTAGCCATGAAGAGTAAGCTGAAGAGACTAGTTTTACGAGATTAGTTTGGAAGAATCAGTAAGCAAATACCGTCCGCACTGGCGGTATGCTACGTGATACCACGTACTTATACGTTTGTGATTATTACAGCTCCATCTATCACAAAGCAAAAAAAGTGGTCTAAATAAAACATTCACAGTTATTCACGTACTGCACGAATATGTAATAAAAATGGGGGTTCCTGTTTAAAAAAAAAAACGTTGATATCCGTTTGACGTATGGCAGCGACATCTAGCGGGCCAACCATAGCGCCATCTGGTTTCCCCCTTCAAGCTAGACGAGTTTCGTTCTTTGTAGCTGTTTATACAGGGTGGTGACTGGGCCAAATATCTCACGAAGCAAGCATCAAACGAAAGAGCTACAAAGAACGATACTCGTCTAGCTTGAAGGGGGAAACCAGATGGCGCTATGGTTGGCCCGCTAGATGGCGCTGCCATTCGTCAAACGGATATCAAAGTTTTTTTTTTTTTAAACAGGAACCCCCATTTTGTATTACATATTCGTGCAGTACGTGAATAACTGTGAATGTTTTACTTAGACCACTTTTTCGCTTTGTGATAGATGGAGCTGTAATAATCACAAACGTATAAGTACGTGGTATCACGTAGCATACCACCAGTGCGGACGGTATTTGCTTCGTGATACATTGTCCGTGTTGAAGTGGACCGTTTACCAATTGCGGAAAAGGTCGATATGGTGTTGATGTATGGCTATTGTGATCAGAATGCCCAACGGGCGTGTGCTATGTATGCTGCTCGGTATCCTGGACGACTCCACCCAAGTGTCCGGACCGTTCGCCGGATGGGTACGTTATTTAAGGAAACAGTAAGTGTTGTGCCACGTGCGAAACGTCAACCACAACGTGCAACAAGTGATGATGCCCAAGGAGGTGTTTCAGCTGCTGTCGTTGCTAATCCTCACGTCAGTACCAGACAAACTGCGCGAGAGTCGGGAATCTCAAACACGTCGGTGTTGAGAATGCTACGTCAATATCGATAGCACCTGTACCATATTTCTATGCACCAGGAATTGCATGGTGACGACTTTGAACGCCGTGCACAGTTCTGCCACTGGGCACAAAAGAAATTACGGGACGATGACAGATTCTTTGCACGCGTTCTATTTAGCGACGAAGCATCATTCACCAACAGCGGTAACGTAAACCAGCATAATATGCACTATTGGGCAACGGAAAATCCACGATGGCTGCGAAAAGTGGAACATCAACTACCTTCGCAGGTTAATGTACAGTGCGACGTAATGGGAGGAAGGATAATTGGCTCCTATTTTATCCATGGCAGTCTAAATGATGCAATGTGTGCTGATTTCCTACGCAATGTTCTACCGATGTTTCTACAAGATGTTTCACTGCATGAGAGAATGGCGATGTACTTTCAACATGATGAATGTCCGGCACATAGCTCGCGTGCGGTTGGAGCGGTATTGAATTCCATATTTCATGACAGGTGGATTGTCAGTCGAAGCACCATACCATGGCCCGCAAATTCACCGGATCTGACGTCCACGGATTTCTTTCAGTAGGGAAAGTTGAAGGATATTTGCTATTGTGATCCACCGACAACGCCTGACAACATGCGTCAGCGCATTGTCAATGCATGTGGGAACATTACGGAAGGCGAACTACTCGCTGTTGAGAGGAATGTCGTTACACGTATTGCTAATTGCACTGAGGTTGACGGACATCATTTTGAGCATTTATTGCATTAATGTGGTATTTACAGGTAATCACGCTGTAACAGCATGCGTTCTCAGAAATGATAAGTTCACAAAGGTACATGTATCACAATGGAACAACCGAAATAAAATGTTCAAACGTACCTACGTTCTGTATTTTAGTTTAAAAAACCTACCTGTTACCAACTGTTCGTCAAAAATTATGAGCCATATGTTTGTGACTATTACAGCGCCATCTATCACAAAGAGAAAAAAGTGGTCCAACAAAAACACTCATATTTCTTTACGTACTACACGAATATGTAGTTAAAACTGGGGGTTCCTACTTAAAAACCTCAGCTGATATCCGTTTGACCTATGGCACCGCCATATCGCGGGCCAACCATAGCGCCATCTGGTTTCCCCCTTCAAGCTAGTTCCAGCTGGACAAGTTTCGTTGTTTGTAGTTTTTTCGTTTGACGCTTATTTCTATATAAATACTGGTGGGAAAAGTCGCAACACCAAAAAAGTGTTTGATGTACAGTAATGAAATTTCGGAAACACATTTATCTAGGTAACTGCAAGATCACTGTTTAATGTAAGCACGAGATAAGGCATTTTAAATATGAAATGCTGGCACATTAATAACCGTTGTAATCGTCAGAATGTTAAACGCATGCATGAAAATCTGAATGCATTATGCTTTACAGGTGGTAGATGCCAGTTTGTGAGATAGACATACATGCCTGTAGCATTTGGTCGGTCAATACAGAGACGGTTATTGCTGGTTGTAGATGACGCTGGTGATGTCGTCTGACGAAGTCCCATATGTGCTCGATTGGAGACAGATCTAATGATGGAGCAGACCAAGGCAACATGTCGACGCTCTGTAGTGCATGTTGGAATAAAACAGCGGTATCTAGGCGAGCGTTATCCTGTTAGGAAATACCCCGTCGAACGATCTTCATGAGTAACAGCACAGCAGGGCGAATCACCAGATTGACACACAAATTTGGTCATGGTGCGTGGAATAATGACGAGAGTGCTTCTGCTGTCATATGAAATCGTACCCCAGTCTCAATTGGCCCTCAATTGGCCTCCTTTTAACCAACATACAGCCATCACTGGCATCTTCCATCAGAAAACACAACCGACCTCCAATGAGCTCTTGCTTAACACTACTGAAGTCGCAAATAGCGATGGCTTCTGGTCCATGGAATGCATGCTACAGAGCGTCTGGTTCCGAGCTGTATCTTAGGTAACCGATTCGTAACAGTTCGTTGAGTCATTATGGTGCCAACTGCTGCTCATATTGCTACTACACATGCACTACGATGCGCCAAGAATCATACGCCGGACATGATGGTCTTCTCTCTTAGTACTGCCACGTGGTTCTGTCGGGAGCCCAGTCTTCTTGAGACAGTAAATTTCCTTGACCAACGCTGCCAGAAATCATGTACGGTTGCTACATTCCTACCAAGTGTCTCTGCAATACCACAGAAGGAACATCCAACTTCTCATAGCCCTGTTACACGACCTCCTACAAACTCAGTGAATTGTTAATAATGGCGTCTTTGTCGCCTTAAATGCGTTCTTGACCAACATCAAACCACTATGTCCTGTCTCAAAGATAACTAAATCTCACGACCGTTGTTGCTTGGATTTAAAGCCAGCTTAACCTGCATCCTCATAGTGGCGCTACTAGCACCCTCTTATTCGACTGGCGTGAAATGTGAATGAAAATCATCTTTCAGATGTAGAAACACGCCTAGCAGGTTTCATTCATATCGTACAACACCTTTCTGGTGTTGCGATTTCTTTTTCCGCCAGTATACATGTATAACAATGACGTTTGTCCAGTGTTTCACATACGTATTGGAAAATACGGCTTGAATGTATGTTTCCACTAGAAATTTGTTTCACACAGTATCTAGCCATTGTCTCTGGAACTTATCTATGTATGTTTATTTTATTTTACAGTGACATTTCCTTATGAATCTTAACATTACAACGCCATGTTGTCTCAATTATTCCCTCGATTTAGACACTGCATTTTTGTATTCTGTATTGTAACGATCCAATGATAGAAAAGCCCAATTAACAAATTCTGTGGAAACTTAAAGTACGGAAGTGAGTCATCTTGACAGTGACGGCAACTATTGACGATAAAATCTACACTGGTAATATTTTGATTAACACCTATATTATTCAAATACTGAGAATAGCATACAAAAATGGGAGGTAAATGGAAAGGATTATCATAGATTCTTTATCAAACAGCTATAGAATAAATTCAAAATCACATGAAAGAAGGTTAAATCCAAGAAAGTAATTCAGTCAAAGATCATATTTACCATGGAAGAGAGATGTAGCCGCATCCAAATGGAAATTCAGTGCTTCTACAATGCAACTCGGATGTGGAAATGTTCAGTTAGTTAGTTGCTCTTGAGTCGCTCTAGAGTGCTTTTGCGATAGTTGTCTGGATGCAAACGCTATTAGATTGTTTCAGTTTCGAAAGTTTCATAATTCGTGAGGCAGAGACTGAAGTATTGCTCAGTCATTCGACTGATGAAAGTTAATCTTCACCGTTCTCAACGCGACGTTATAGTAAGACGAGTGTTAGACTTCGATTGAGTGATATTGGTTTAACGGATTTAGCCTTCGTACTAAAGAACAGTTACAAACCTTGAGATCAATGGATCAACGACAGAAAAAATTTTCGTAGTCTTGAGTAGGACACAATAAAACGAAGACACGAAGAAAGACAAGTACGCCGATTAGTCACAAGTTGTCAGCGTCACGATTACTGAACTGAACAGAAGTTAATCTTGAATGACATATCGGTGTGAGTGAGATGTAGGGACAGACTATTAATTACAGGAAAAACAATGAAATCTGAGTCAAAAGGTAAATATTACCCTCGCCTAACTCTTTAAACATTTTAAGTGACTAAGTGAGTACATTAATAATGGACGGTGAAGAGTCATTAGTTTAAACCAGTATTATGGCGTATTAAGTATTAAAAAAAATGTAATTCAACACAAGTTATCTCTGGAGCTACGTCGGACCGTTGTTAATAACTGGACGTAGCAACGGCATAGCAACGGGATAGTAGACAGCAAATTTTCATCCTCGCTATATGTTGTTGTTGTTGTGGTCTTCAGTCCTGAGACTGGTTTGATGCAGCTCTCCATGCTACTCTGTACTGTTCAAACCTCTTCATCTCCCAGTACCTACTGCAGCCTACATCCTTCTGAATCTGCTTAGCGTATTTATCCCTTGGTCTCCCTCTACGATTTTTACTCTCCACGCTGCCCTCCGGTACTAAATTGGTGATCCCTTGATGCCTCAGAACATATCCTACCAACCGACCCCTCCTTCTAGTCAAGTTGTGCCACAAACGTCTCTTCTCCCCAATTCTGTTCAATACCTCCTCATTAGTTATGATCTTCAGCATTCTTCTGTAGCACCACATTTCGAAAGCTTCTATTCTCTTCTTGTCTAAACTATTTATCGTCCATGTTTCGCTTCCATACACGGCTACACTCCATACAAATACTTTCAGAAACGATTTCCTAACACTTAAATCAATACTCGATGTTAACAAATTTCTCTTCTTCAGAAACGCTTTCCTTGCCATTGCCAGTCTACATTTTATATCCTCTCTACTTCGACCATCATCAGTTATTTTGCTCCCCAAATAGCAAAACTCCTTTACTACTTTAAGTGTCTCATTTCCTAATGTCTCATTTCCTAATCTAATTCCTCAGTATCACCCGGTTTAATTCGACTACATTCCATTATCGTCGTTTTGCTTTTGTTGATGTTTATCTTATACCCTCCTTTCAAGACACTGTCCATTCCTTTCAACTGCTCTTCCAAGTCCTTTGCTGTCTCTGACAGAATTACAATGTCATCGGCGAACCTCAAAGTTTTTAATTCTTCTCCATGGATTTTAATACCTACTCCGAATTTTTGTTTTCTTTCCTTTACTGCTTGCTCAATATACAGATTGAATAACATCGGGGAGAGGCTACAACCGTGTCTCACTCCTTTCCCAACCACTGCTTCCCTTTCATGCCCCTCGACTCTTATAACTGCCATCTGGTTTCTGTACAAATTGTAAATAGCCTCTCGCTCCCTGTATTTTACCCCTGCCACCCTCAGAATTTGAAAGACAGTATTCCAGTCAACATTGTCAAAAGCTTTCTCTAAGTCAACAAATGCTAGAAACGTAGGTTTGCCTTTCCTTAATCTTTCTTCTAAGGTAAGTCGTAGGGTCAGTATTGCCTCACGTGTTCCTCGCTATACATGACGCGAAAAACGACCGTAATGACGAAAACAAGAATCAAGATTTTATTTCATCACGGAGCTAACCGGGCATAAAAATAGAAATAAACGATTGCAGTTTACCAGTTCGCACAAACTGAGAAGACTGTTGCGGACTGATAACAGAATATTTCTAAACCACGCGAGGAGTTGTGTTCTTACGAGAGTTGCAGGTACTGTTCGACATCACACCGACGGGGACGAACATCGTTATGAGTTGCGTCTCTTCCGGCGGGTGAAGAAGGAGGGAAGGGATGTCACAGTATGTACCCATAACAGCTTTTGCACAATTATTTTGGTCAGTGCTAATGTATTCCGAAAGATTTCTACCTTGTAACCATATAATGATTTGCAAATCTGAAGATGACTGTAAACGGCTGAAATTACTCTTAGTAATCAATGTCCTTAATACTCTGATGTTGAATAAATAAAGGTTTTTAACCAAATCTGGGACATTCATTGCTACAGATCGTCATTTCCACTCTATGCCCGGGAACCATAACTAAACGTAAGACTCAGGCAGGAATAATGTCGGCGCTGGCTGAGCAGAGTTTAATGGAAAACCACATGTTGCATTGCATAAAGACGCCTATCATGTGCTCATCTAATAGTTTCTGGGACTGCAATATTGATATTATTAGGCAATCGAGATACTAGCGTCGACGAATCTTGGTAATCGAGGTGACAGTTTTGGCCACTGCATAGCTTGGCAGCCAGCCTTTTGAAGCAACAAGACACTGCGAGGCAGCAGTTTGCTTCGTTTACAGCGAGAACTTGGCAAGAGTCATAACCCTATTTCCCAGAAGCTTTGCTCAGTGGAAGATGAATCAGAATAAACGAACAAGTCTCTCGGCTTATCCGTAGATACTCGACGATTCTGGGAAAACGACGGTCAAAGTTTTCGAGGTGCTTTATGTGACTTAATGGCGTAATAAGTTCAACTAAAGCGAAGCGCCTAGTGTCGCCAGCTGTACCATTTCTTGAAAGAAGATTCTTTTATCTGGAGAAACACAAGTAATACACAATTTAGTTTATCCTTTTAAAACTATGTAACATTTTGTTTTATAGGATTTTCATTTCTTCATCTTTACTAATTGTAAGCATGTAATAAAAGCCGGCCGCTGTAGCCGAGCAGTTCTAGGCGATTCAGTCCGGAACCGCGCTGCTGCTGCGTACGCAGGTTCGAACCCTGCCTCGGGCATGGATGTGTGTGATGTCCTTAGGTTAGTTAGGTTTAAGTAGTTCTAAGTCTAGGGGACTCGTGACCGCTGATGTTAAGCTCCATAGTGCTTAGAGACTTTTTTTGTAATAAAAAATAAGTAAATAAAATTAAAAATGTAACAGAAAAATTATAGAATCGTGGACCCTGTCGTAAGTGTCGCAGGTACACACGCAGGTACACATTTCTTCGTCCCGTGTTCGAAATCGATTATTGTTGTTATTTGATTTTTTTATATATTATCCATGTCAGCAGAATACACTACAAGAATATGTAAAACAATAAATGAATGCGAGAATTATTCGCAAAGTTTTTTGTTGTATATTCTGTACTGCGACCTGCCAGTAACATTGGTGTTGTTACATAGTTATTCCCGAGAAGTGGAGTTCGGTCGACCAACGAGTATGCCACTTTGTTCCTGCAGCCCGAAAGGAGGGTCTTGTATTCAGTCGATTCTGACCTGCCCAGCAAAGGCACCTCCAGCAAAATTAAAACGAGAAAGTAACGAAACTGAGTCCGTGTTAGGGACCTCGAAAACCAGTCTTAAGGACGAGTGCATAATCGAAGAATCTGTGGATGCTCTAAACGAGTATGACACTGCGATTTCTGATACGAGACAATAAATAACTGCTGCTGTGTACTATTGTACTTAATTGTTATAAAAATTGAATTTGATGAATAAAACACTAGAAATAATATCCACCCGATTGAAAACCTTGGGTAAAGAAATGGCAGAAAAAATCAATTCTTGAGGCCAGAGGAAACAGTAGAGGAAGCAGGTGAAGGATATACTGCACATGCAATCGAAAAATTTAAGACGAGCCCGAAATCGACTCATTTCCACTGGAATTGAAAGTGAATTGAAATCATATTTTTTTAGTAAATGTATTCCGTGTAAAGTTAAAACTTTGGGCAGGTAGTTCATGAGATAAAAGAATATTCCTTAATTTTTCATTACAGATAAAGATAGTAAGACTTGCCGATCTCCATCGAAAATGGATACTGACACCGATCGCATCAAAAAGCACGCGCAAACTACAAACTAATAAACAGCTCTGGCGACAGTAAAAGCTAATGAAGAAGGATGGAACAGCCCCTGAACAATATAAAATAATCGATTCGTCGGTCTACGATTGTTCTGTAGTAGCGAGAAATGGCGGCCATCTAATTACGTTCCGAATGTTGCGGAGTGTGAGATGGCGGCAGCAGCTTCATAGCAATCCGAAAATTCCAAATTTAAAGAATCTCAATCGTGGTGTGATACCTTCAAGGCAAAGCGTAGGATTCGGCAGACACATATTATCAAATATGTAGCACAACGTACTCAACTGAATTACTGCAAATCGCAGAGGCTTCAACGTCAAATGCTCGCAGTGCTTCTGCATTTCGTCCATGATTTTGTAACGAATAAGGATCAAAGCGGATGCGAAAATCACATCAGCATTAAAAGAACGCTGTCGCTACGAAGTGAAATAGTCTCGGAACTTGCTGTCAACCAGTCACATCATTTTATAGATTCATAAATCGCCCAATACTGTCTAACAATATCCGAAAACTCTTGCCAACAGGCATCTGTTTTCAAGAAGTTAGCGGACAATTTGCTCCTCGGCTACAACAAGAGGTAAATTAGCTAATGGAACAACATCTTAACGTGTAAGCAACGGCCGCAAAATCTGGAAAGCTGACAAAAGAAGCATACAGTTAGTTCTTGGATAAAGTTATGCAACCACACGTTAAAACGCGTCCATTCTTGAACATTATCTAGTGGACAGAGCGATCCTTCGTTATACGACGAAAAATTCTTGGGCGGAGATAGAATATCAACCTGTTCGTTGAAAGTAATTCTTCTGAAGTGTACGCCTCTCTGTCAACTCTGTGTCATATACGTATACCGGTACAGCTAAGGGGTATTACAACTAAATGCACTGCAAGCACCAGCTTTCGGAAAATGATCAGTTACGTTCGGTTGAGCGCGAAATTATTGCCAACGCTTGGAACCTTCAGCGGTTCCAGCAACGTTTCTTACCCGAGTGACATTTAAACGAAGAAATATCGCTAAGGGAGACCTGACCACGCTCGATGCTCATAGCGTTCGGAATTTCTATGTTTCGCATTTTTCTAAGATTGATATCATTCGAGGGAACGCACCAAATCTGTCTGAAGAGTAAACATAACAATAAAATATAAGAATCAGTCTAAGAATTGATATAAGAACAAAAAATAAGAATATTATGATTTAAAAAGATCGTAATCCTTTAAAATGTCATTCACACAAATATTACAAAGAGTGGTTCTGCCACCCCTGCTGCTGGATTTTATGCAGCTTGCAGCGTCTTACAACACTACACGCGAGATTGTCATATCCTTTCGCCCACTACACGCAAACTATTAGTCCTACAGAAAAAATGAACAGGACGTTTCAGTAGGGGAATTAATTTAGTTAAAATTCATATGCTGGTCTTCTCCATTTGAGGCGTTTCCTACGGAGTGAGAGTAAATCTTAATGAAGAGATTCATTTTTGGAAAATTGCTGACGAAGACTAACAGCTGTTCCACCTGTATCTAGCATGTAGATGAGGATATGACAGTGCCACTGAAGGATGTCGTTGCTGTACTCAAATGCAAATTAACTTCCTTCAGGTGAGCGCTGCGAGGCCAAACTGATGCACAATATTCTGCAGTAGGCTATATCTACGCATGGGATGCCCCTCGCGAACTGTTGTATATGCTCCTCCTACGTTAGTTCCTAGCTTCCCCATCAGATCAACTCGTGTTCGTATACTCTTCACTGTGTGGGAAAGATGTTTGCGGTATATCGGCGTTCTGTCTAACGTCATTCTGTGTGTGTCACACCAATGTATTTTGAATTAGCGTTGTATTCGTTTATGACAAGAAAACCAAATCCGCGGGACTATGCTGATGCTAGACGATGAGAGAGGTCGAAAAAATCATACGTTTTTGGTCTAAGTCGCCTCATCTTAAAACATTCACAACCTGTAGCAACGCCGTTTGTTAGGTTTTCTTCAAATTGGAAAAGATGTGATATGAAACCTCAAGGTCTTCTGGATAGTAAAATTTCTGACAGGTCGACTTCGGAAGGTCTTCAACGAAGAAATTGAATAGTGCCAAGATAAGAACAGAGCCTTGAGGAAAACCACCACTGATGCACTGACACACTGTGAAAACCTTCATAGACTGTAAGAATTGAGTTACATTGCTAATCTTTTAAACTGTGTGGGAGTGAAATAAGTCTATTTAAGTGCTGCATTTAATGATTTATAATAAACGTAAGTCAACTTGCATTATGAATTCCGTTATTTTTATGAACGAGTGTTGGATATAGCTGCCTATTGAAGGCAACAGAACTCAGTTCGGTTGATAGGCACTCGGTAAGCACAATATCCCATCTGCAATTTTTTGTCGAAATACACATCTTAGTTCTACTTCAAGTGATATCAAAGCCATCCATACATTACGACAACTCTCCATACTTGGTTAGCGTTAGTACGTTCTTTCACGCTGTCGTCGGGATCGGACTGTACCGTTCACTTCGGAGTGGCATCTCGCATTTTTATGCACAATGTGGCTGATACTTTAATAAAAAAAATTATGGTAAGGTTTTATGGGACCAAACTGTGGAGGTCACCGATCTCTAAGCTTACACACTACTTAATCTAACTTAAACTAACAACTGTTTATCGTCCATGTTTCACTTCCATACATGGCTACACTCCATACAAATACTTTCAGAAATGACTTCCTGACACTTAAATCTATATTCGATGTTAACAAATTTCTCTTCTTCAGAAACGCTTTCCTTGCCATTGCCAGTCTACATTTTATATCCTCTCTACTTCGACCATCATCAGTTATTTTGCTCCTCAAATAGCAAAACTCCTTTACTACTTTAAGTGTCTCATTTCCTAATCTAATTCCCTCAGCATCACCCGACTTAGTTCGACTACATTCCATTATCCTCGTTTTGCTTCTGTTGATGTTCATCTTATATCGTCCTTTCAAGACACTATCCATTCCGTTCCGCTGCTCTGCCAAGTCCTTTGCTATGACAGAATAACAATGTCATCGGAAAACCTCAAAGATTTTATTACTTCTCCATGGATTTTAACACCTACTCCGAATTTTTCTTTTGCTTCCTTCACTGCTTGCTCAATATAAAGATTGAATAACATTGGGGATAGGCTACAACCCTGTCTCACTCCCTTCCAGCCACTGCTTCCCTTTCATGTCGCACGACTCTTATAACTGCCATCTGGTATCTGTACAAATTGTAAATAGCCTTTCGCTCCCTGTATTTTACCCCTTCCACCTTCAGAATTTGAAAGAGAGTATTCCAGTCAACATTGTCGAACGCTTTCTCTAAGTCTACAAATGCTAGAAACGTAGGTTTGCCTTTCCTTTAATCAGTATTTTATTAATTATGGTTACTATGTCTGGCAAAAGAAGCAGCTTCTCGGACGTTTTTCTCCTTGGCTGCTTTTTATCGAGACTGGGTCCGTATTTTCCGTCGTGGTTTATCTCTTGAGTTTGATAATTTCCGATGACTGCTTATCTATCGTACGAGGACGAGGAAGCGCGCACACACAGTGGTCACTGCTCAGCAGGTATCCTTAAGATGTGGTGAAATTAATGTCTGGAGGATAAACAACTGTTTTCCGAGGCGGAGGAATCCAACCAATAACTCTAAATGCGTAAGGTAGGAATCTCTGACAAGTAAGAGCATTTTAGACTCTTACTTGGAACCAATGAGCATGGTACTGTATGCATTGTGATACTTCTCCAGATTATCGGCTCGTAAGGGCTCAAAGTACCATGTGTTGCATTTCTCAGATACACGGGGCCACTCCATACATGAAACAGCACTTCCTTCCAGGGATAATCATATTTGGAAACTTGTTGAGTAGTAATCGATGTAGTAGTTATTCGTCTTGCCTTATCGACTGACTGTCCACAAACTCTAATGTTCTCTACAGCTGCATTTATCGTACAGCAGTAAGCTCGGCAGGGATGGCTTATAGTTAGTTTTGCTGCATTGCCACTACTCAGTCTCCTTTGAGTGATGGAGGTGCGTATATACTTCTGATTGTTTCCATAGTTATTTGTGAGTATTAAAGAGATGTCGCACACCAATAACCCAATGTCGTAGCAAGAGTTCGTTTAAATATTGTGTGTTAGGATATATGCAATTATTCATTATTTAATTTTGCCTCGGGGTGATCGCTGACCAAGAATGCAGTCGCCCACACTTAAGCTCTAGAACTAAAAGGGAGGGGAGCTTGATTCCGGTTTATCCAGAGATGTAGGGGGAGGGAGAGCGGTATGGGGAATTCCTGTGACTGGAAATGCATTGACAGAGTGTTTCACTTCCTGGCAATCTCTTGTCAGCCATTTAAGATACCAGAAAACAGTTATGGATGGATGTGAGCTTTCAGAAAGTACAAGCAGGAGTGTACATTTTTAAAAAAATTTTTTGTGCCACGTTTATCGCTATTTCAATATGGTGCGCATGTAGGGGAAATTATTAGTCTGGAATCGCATCGTGCACCTATTGCCCATATTTTACGGTAAGAGCTAGGTGCTCTTACTGAGGTGATGGACGCTCACAGTTGACTTACTGGAGCAGACAGAATAACATTTTTCACCATTTTTTGCAAAAAATCCAATAACTTGCAAGACTCAAATATAATGTCATGCATCGCAATGGACATGTCTGAGTATACCACTTTACTGGATAACATTTTCCACCATTTTGATTAATATGCTGTGATGTAATTAACTCCTTTATAAGAAGTACATGAATTTAGTCACACACCGAATAGCTATAATGTCTCACACGATATATTGTGTTACTATTAACCGCCATTTTGTATAATATGCTGATACCTCATTTCTTCTACCAATAGGAGAGTGAGTCCGTCTTGATGAAGGAATGATTTAGCGAGAATTTGTACGTTTATATACTTTTCCTGTTGCATTTCTTTAAAATTTAAAGACTTTGCAAGGGCGTTTTTGTTGTTAAATTATGCACTGCCGTCTTTTTTTTTTTACATCGCATTTAGACTAGAGATGTTGGCATTTCGAAAAAATTGGTAAAAACTACAACAAAGTAACCTAGATTAACTGTTAATTACGAGATTACTTATATGATTTCTTATTCTGCCTGGGAGTGGTGGCTTGTCTCTGCTGGCACCTTGATGCCGGAATTTATGTGACTGGAATAATAAAAATAAAATTAATTTTTTATTTATAAAAGCTACCCACTTAGCTGTCCTCTCCCTATGGAGTCCAAACGTAGAACTATGTAATTCGTGTAATTCGAAAAACAATATAATTAATTTCTGACTATTATTTGTAACAAACACCGACACTCTGACCCCAGACAAACCTGAACCTTTCCCTGTGGTACTCAGAACTCAAATGAATAAGCCTGCATAACTGATTTAGTTATAAAGATGATGAGGGAGATGGAATTTCGAATTTTATTCTTCCAGGGGGGGGGAGGAGGGAGGAGTGTTTTCCCACCATTTGAATTTGTTCCCACAGCTCGAGAGATAGGAGGGGTTTTATATCACACAAGGCCACGGGACCAGTATCAAGTTACGTCATTACCTTGAATATAACTAGTTCAACGCCATAAGGTGAATCGGTAGGGTGGGGCATCCCCTGAGTGACCTTGAACAACTGCCAGTGGTTCTCCGGAGTGGAAGGCAGCCGTGGGTGACACTGAATATAACTAGACAATACGTGTAACCAGCCACTGGAAATTCTTACCAGCGTCTTTGAGATAAGGTCGTTATCTTGGCGAAACATACACTGTCTACTGCTAAAGTTCTGGTTTATTATTAAGTGGTGCCAATACTTCTTGTTACTTTTAGTAGACTATAACTGCCTCCTTATCAGAGGTCGACAATGCACCCCTGCTAGTTTGTTAGTTTTACGCTCCATGAACCATTTGCACAGTTAATCGTAATGATATGGAATGAGTCATTCGTTTTTCAGAAGCACTTTTTTACGTGAATTTAAATTTTGATGGGGACCATTGAAGAAAACGTTATTCTGGACATTATTTCCAAGATTGAAACATTGCAGAAATACTACTGATAAATGGAAGTAAACAACAGGCCGAAGATTGTCAAGCTGGAGATCGAAAAAAGAAACAAGACACGTAGAAAAGAAATTCATAAATTAATGGCTTTTTTTATAGGCTTTTAAAAGTAAAAAACGGGTGGAAAATGTAAAAATTGTGAGTGAAACAATTACGGGAGATGGCATCATATGTGAAACAAGCTGTAGATGATGCGGAAGAAAGAAAAATTCTCGACGTAGAATAAGTATTAAGATCGATTACAATACAAATACGAGAAAAACTTAAAGTTAGTATTGATCTCCTAAAATCTTAACTGAAACTAGAAAGGAAATCAGATAGTAAATGCGTTACAGTATTTTAAGTAAACAACTGCAGACCCAAGTTTCACAAGTAAATAGATATTTCGACTGTAGAATAAAAACAAACAGTAGTAAAGTCAGTCTTCTTTTGAACAGGAACATCTCCTTGTAGCAATTGGTAGTGTATGTCTTGCAAAGGGGACTTCTGGAGACTCAGCTTCGTCAACCATGAGCTACCTATTGTGGAATATTGTAAAATTTCGGACTACACACGTAAGACTGTGGTGAGAAAAATACTTATTAATAAGTTTGAAGTAAAAGCAGACTTGTATGTTGAAACTGTTTGTAGTGCAGGAAAGAATAGTATCTTTGTGATAATATTAACAATAGTAAGACTTTGTGTGCTTTTTGTAAGAAACTTGGATTCAATAATGATATGACGAAGACAGAAACTGGAATGTGGAAAGGTGAGTGTGAAATTAATTTTGCCAGCAACATGCTTAGGTTTAGATATGCACAAAACTCAACTAAAAGAAAGCTTAGATGTTTTCCTTCGCTGTATGTCGTGAAACTAATGCACGGGCATGTGACGAAGCACAGATTTGGTATTACAGCAGTGACAATATTTGACGGAGACGGGGAGCAGGAGAGTATAGAAAAGGCACATTAATATGGAAACCCGTAGAGGATCGCAAGCCGTGTTTGTGAAGTGGGTTAATGAACACAGGGCTTCAATGCTCATGCATTGTTTCATAAATTTTCTTTTCCATGCTACATGCTTTCTCTGACTTATCTGTTTAACCCACCACATTTATCCTCTGCTATCAACTTGTCATCTTTTTGTATAGAAATAATTCTGTAGATATATATAGCGGCAATTTTATAATGATAATATCACAGCGTCAGGAACAAAATTGCTCTTTAATGATACCTAATGAAAGATAAAATCATCTTGGTTTTTGTCTATGTTCATAACTTTTAAATATGAAATGACATTAGCTGCATTTTTAATTTCTAGTCTGTCTGAATTTCAGGAATTTGATGTGCACAAAATTTGGTTGTCCAGGGAAACTTACATGTTCGTTTCAAACTAAACATACACCTAATCTAGTTTGTTAATGCAAAGATATCGTATGTTGAAATTTTGCTTTGTTGACACAGATGAAGATAGCTGCAGATGTTTCGTCAGTATTTCTGTGGAGTAATGTTTTCTTGTCATTATAGTTAGCTGTTGTAAGTAATGTGAAAACAAATTAAGAAATAGCGAAAGAACTTGTTGGAAATGGATATATTAAAGGTTATTTGTGCACATTGAGAAGTTTGAAGGATCAGTTGTCATAAAATCTTTCTTGCTGGAAAAATGTACTGTGGTGTCATGGGTACATGAATTATATTCAGAGCACTTTTCCGTTTGAGGTACTATGATTTTATGGAGTTATGTGAAAGCATTTGAGAAGTATTTTATGGTATTTTAGGTGTTATGATGAGGGTTATGAACTGAGATGAAGAACTAATGAAGATTTTGTGATATATTCTGTGATGTATATGGGAATTATGATGAGGTTAGAATGATGTGTTAGAGACTTACAGATGGTCTGTGTCGTGATTTATTTTACTCTCACTTGTGACAATCTACCAAACATGGTTTTGAAAGATGATGAGGTTACATTATACATTGAAATAAAATTGTCGTCTGTGGTTACCTTGATTGTCTTTATAAGATGATTGTAATGGTTCTGATGTATTTGTGGAATGCAAATTTCGGGTTGTAACTTTGTTATGATGACATAGTACCGCGATGAGAAAACTACCAGGATGATTTGTTCGAAGTACTAAATATAATGTGGAGCTAATGATGAAAAGATAAAATCTCATGATAAATTGTGAAATGTTTGGCAAATGAAATGTGATACTGAACATAGAAAAAATGGGGAATTATTCAATAGTAAATAAAATGGGTGTTATTGTTGAAAAATATTAAGACTAATTGATGGTTCCAGTATAAGTGAAGTAAACAGAGTGCACCAGGCTGTTTCATGTTACACTTTTAATAATTCTGTGAGCTTATTTAAAATTTATGTTATTAGCAGATTAGGAATATTCTGCGTTATTTCAATATTTCTGCATATAGTATGTTCAGTTTTACAGGCTAGAGGATGAAGTCAGTGTTTTTGAAATAGAGATTCTCTTTGAATATCTTTTTTGACTGAAGAAAATGAAATACTATTCATAATACATAATTTTTTCAAAATATTTAGTTTGCTTTATTTTATCACAAAGTAAGAAGTAAAGATGTTTGACAGTTTGGGAAAGAAAAGAAAGGTTTACATCCATGCTGTTTGTTGACAGTTGTTGTAACATAAAGAAAAAGGAATTACATCCATATCATTTATCATGAGTCTTCCTCTCTGTTTTCTTGTATTTTAAGTGCACTTGTGTGTTTAATGAATAACTTTGATACAGCCCGTGTTTTCTTTGATCGACTGGGGTAAAGTTGTTTTCGCATATTTGATGTATTCTTCAAATTTGGTGGCCAATAGCCTGAACGGAATGTTACTATTAGTCCATAAATCCATTTGAGATTACTCGGGATTCTGTATAGATCCTCCGATTACGAACATTTTTGTGAAGCTATGCTTTGACGAAACCATCGATTATCAGTGTAGCCGACATTACACCAAAATTTGCCACAGCAGCTGGAGATTTTCAATGGCTATATCTGTTGATACTTGATCCATTCCTGTCCTGATTTTCCGTACCTTTGCCCTAAAATCACGCTCTTCTCTGTGACTATTTCCATGATACGTTGATGTTTTCGCGTTGATCCACGCAATATCTGATACGTAGTCACCTTCATTATGTTCGGCTACCCGCAGCAAAGATTTCTGCGTAAGTTTAAGTCTGATTGACGTAACTTTTCTAAATGTAAAGACATTTGCAACACACTTGCATTAATATCCAAAACTAGTGTACGTCTCAAAATTCTTTATTGTCATCATGTACCGTTAGCTTGTGGTGTTCTTGTCTTTTTGCCGCTCGCCATGACGGATTGCAGAGAGCTGCCGCTGTTTACTTTCGCGAAAGGAGGCAGTGCCTCATCCATAGTCATGAAGTGAGCCTTCTGATTTGCCTTTGCCTCCGTCACGGTACAGCTCGGAGAATAATTATTTCCAGCCTACAATAACTCATCTCATCTGATTAATGTTACAGAGAAAACACTGCTTGTACTAATGAGAAACTGTAACTCGCGTTTGATATTCAAATGTATCCAAGTACCGTGTAAAACATTCCGAAACGCTTTCAGTTATTTGGTATCGCACTGCTACTTATGAAGAAAGGGAGTACGGTAACTTTTACTACAGAACCGGAGTATACGTATGTTTTTGGTAAAAGGTTTATCCGTTGAAAATTTAATGTCAATAATTCTGTCCCAGAACATATTACAAACATGTAATGTTATATTAGCTGCAGTTCTCCTGCGTAATTTGTTCACGACTTTGTAAATATGCGTTGCCCTTACACATTTTCTATTAGTATTCTAACAAGGCCTGGCCATGAATAGAAGTTGTTACTTTATTTAAATGACGTGTGTTTCTTCATTAATCGTGGACTCTCCTTTCCAAAAGTATGCGACGAGGATTCTCTCAGTTCTCAACAGAGTTGAATTTTTTTTTTTTTTGCTGTTCTTTATGACTGTGAATTATCCTGTGCTGAATATTCTTAGTTACCTTCTAGTTATGTCTTCAACCATCAAATTGGGTAGCAGCAGTTCGCCATGTATTTCTGTCTTCGGCGTTCCTCTTAGGAGTAGTGTACATTATGTGATCAAAAGTATCCGGACACTCCCAAAAACATGCTTTTTTCACATTAGGTGCATTGTGCTGCCACCTACTGCGGGTAACTCCATATCAGTGACCTTAGTAGTCATTAGACATCGTGAGAGAGCAAAATGAGGCGCTCTGCGGAAGTCACGAACTTCGAACGTGGTCCGGTGATTGGGTGTCACTTGTGTCATACGTCTGTAAGCGAGATTCGCACTCTCCTAAACATCCATAGATCCACTGTTTCAGATGTGATAGTGAAGTACAAACGTGAAGGGACACGTACAGCACAAAAGCGTATGGGCCGACCTCGTCTGTTCACTGACATTAGACCTCAGACAGTTGAAGAGGGTCGTGATGTGTAATAGTCTGACGTCTATCCAAACCATTACACAGGAATTCCAAACTGCATCAGGATCCACTATAAGTACTATGACATTTAGGAAGGAGGTGAGAAAACTTGGATTTCATGGACGAGCGGGTGCTCATAAACCACACATCACACCGGTAATTGACAAACGATGCTTCGCTTGGTGTAAGGAGAGTAAACATTGGACGATTGAACATCGGAAAAACATTGTGTGGAGTAACGAATCTCGGTAGACCATGTGGCAGTCCTATGGCAGTGTGTGGGTATGGCGAATGCCTGGTGAACGTCATCTGCCAGTTGCGTAGTGCCAACAGTAAAATTCGGAGGCGGTGGTGTTATGGTGTGGTCGTGTTTTTCTTGGAGGGGGCTTGCCTCCCTTGTTGTTTTGCGTGGCACTGTCACAGCACAGGCCTGCAGTGGTGTTTTAAGCACGTTCTTGCTTCTCACTGTTGAAGAGCAATTCGGGGAGGGCTATAGCATCTTTCAATACGATCGAGCACCTGTTCATAACGCACAGCCTGTGAAGGAGTGGTTCAAGACAATAACATCCCTGTAATGGACTGGCCTGCCTAGAGTTCTGACCCAAATCCTATAGAACACCTTTGGGATGTATTGTAACGCCGACTTCGTGCCAGCCTAACCTAACCTAACCTAACCTATTCTGCGATAGCACCACAACTCGAAGGCTGTTATTTTATGTTTATTCTGCTTCTCCGACCGTCCATATTTCACTTGCGTCCAGCAGTACACTCGAAAAGAGACGTCTTTATAAGGTTTTTCCTGAGATGTTTATCTGTTGCTATAAGCGTCTTCCACCTGGTGGATTCGGCGTGCAATATCGTTCCTTGACCTTCCGCCTGACGTAATGGTACTCCCTACGTACGCAAAAGATCCGACGGTTTCCAGTCGCTCATTTTTAAGTGAGGATCGGGTAACGATGTTTTGCCTCCTCACCACTAAGACTTTTGTTTTGCCCTTATTAACTTCCGTTTTATAGGAAGAGCTAAGGGTGCTTTCCATCTACATCTTTGCTTAACACTTCAAAACAATCAGCAGACCTCAGCATGTCTGTTTTGTTGCAATCAATTTTAATTATTCCTATAGCTTCTTGTTTCTCTCTAGCTTTGTCTATTCCCCTATGAATGTATCCACTGAACAAGACAGGAGAGAACGAGTAGCCCTGTCGTGCACCCTACTTAACAGTAAGTTCTTCTTGATGTCTCCACCGCTTCATCACAGGCACCTCTTTTCTCTACAGTCTCTACATTAATCTTCTGTCTTTGTACTTTATGCCATTCTCTCGCAGCAGTCTTAGTTCTAATAACGAAAAAATGGTTGAAATTGGCCATATCATTTCGTTTAACGGGTTAATCGCATTCAAATTGCAGCATCAATGATGATGTTTCTTGGAAGTACAGAAATGTGATACATTACTTGTACTACTGGTGTTAAGTTGACGTCCGTCTCCGTCAGTGAGTGGTCAGCGTGGCTGATTGCTATGCGTAGGACCACGGTTCAATTCCAGAGACTGCCAGGGAGGTCCCCATGGTGGGAGGACTGGAACAGGGCGCCCTCAACCAGTTGAGGAGTTACTTGAATGACAACGGCCTGGAGAGCAGTGTGCTGGCCCTACTTCCCTCCATGCCGCAGTCAAATGACGTCACTGGATCAGGATGACACGGCGGCCGATAGGCCTCGACTGGCCTGTCTGCGGCCAGAACGGTGCAGCGGTAACTTGATGTCTGTAACATGTGTCCTCCCCTAATGATAACACTGTGGAAAAAATTGAAAATTTGTGGTAAGATCTTATGGGACCAAACTGCTACGGTCATCAGTGCCTAACCTTACACACTACTTAATCTAACTTAAACTAGCTCACACTAAGGACAACACATACACCTATGCCCGAGGGAGGACTCGAACCTCCGACGAAGGGAGCCGGATGGACCGTGACAAGACGCCTGAGACCGCGCAGTTACCCCGCGCAGCGATAACATTGTGTTAGGCGTTGTGTACTCCTCACAGGTTCAATAAAATACTGACATCAGTAGATGCACACACATCCCAGAGATTCTCTTTGTTAGCTTAGCTTACGTTGCATTAAAGTAAAGTGTACTGTAATTTACACAAAAAAGCGATGTATTTAGTGGCGTTGGTGATGCACAGCTTCCAGTGCCGGAAAAAAAGGGATGACCGCCAAGAAGATGCAACACGATCTCATTTGAAACAAATGTTTTGTACCTCCGTGGTAAGTTGATTTGGTAAGTATCTTTTTTGTTTCTTCGTGTTCGGACACCTGTGTCTATTTTCAAACCATCTGTACCGTAAGTTTGACAAATACAGGCAATATCGTGTGTACAAAAACTGCCCTTGCAGTGATGATCAAAGCTGCACTATGGCTGACTCAGAAACACTGAATACACCACGTAGGACTGATATTAGAATTCACCAATGTGGTGTACTTACTACTGATGAGTCGGCCATAATGACGCTTTGCTCATCACTGCAGGGGCAGTTTTTGTACACAGGCTACCACCTGTATTTGTTACATTTACGAAACGGATGGTATGAAAATGGACGCAGGTGTCCGAAACTAGGCACCATCAAGAAATAAAAATGTACTTCTCAGTGGAACGTATGTCGGATATAGTACCGATTATTTCGATTATAATACAGTTGCGGACCTATTTGTCACCTGCAACGCGCAGAATGTTCGTACGATCTAATTTACTGTAAAGAAACATGGTCGTATTATAGTTTCTTACAGATGGCTTTTTTTCCGACGTTATCCCGTCCTGATGGATCCGTGTGCTTCAAGCGGTAATTCTTGTTCGGACTTAGATTATGGCGAACACGTATGGAAATAATTACAACTGGCGTCATCAAAATTACTCATTTTGCATTGAACCACCTCCTGTTAGGACAGCTATAAACGGTTCTAAATTTGTAATGGAAAAATTTTACTGCGATAGAGTGCAAGACGAAATAACGGTCGAAAACAATATTCATTTATCGCAAAAAGAAGACGTAGATTAATCTACGAATATTTGCTCTGATGCGAACGCGTTTGGTTATTGACACAGAAGTGACTGGTGGTGCGTGCTTAAATATTAATTAATTTACGCTTCTGTGTAACGTCAATGAATCTCCCTGCCATTATGAAATATATAGACGAAAATATTAAAAAGCAGTCAGAAAAATGTACGATAAATTAATTTGGAGGTTCGGCAGAAACGTAAAGGTCATTTGCAGTATGCCGATTACATACTCAGGTTCGCTAATTTTAGCTGCTTCTCAAGGCAGCAAGTTTAAAAAATATCACTGTATCACAAATAATAATCTGTTGTAAAGATATATACGACCAAAGTGAAGAATTTACACTGAAGCGGAGTTCACGTTCTACTGGAACTTCATGACATTAAAATTACATCTGGAAGTCGTACCAGAAACGTTAATCTTCTTGAAAACTAGTCGTCTGACAATGCATTACGACTCTCGTAATAGTTTCGATCTTCCAACGCCATATACTTTCTCCATCACAGCTTGGTGGACTAGCGTCATCTGTTAAAAGTATAGGTCTGCTTTCGAGTCCCGTTCCGAACAATGTTCTAATTTATTCGAGAGATTCCCAAAATAGTTTATTGTCATGGGTAGATATGTCGACGACATTTGACTCTTATTTGATGGCGCAACAGATGAGAGTAGTGTTATGCATTTATAACTCAACAGATTAAATAATAAGATTAAGTTCATAATGGAGGCAGAAACCAACAAAACCATTTCGTTCTTGAATTTAAAAACTACCAACTAAGAACACTTTAGAAATGTAAACACGGAACAATATTATTAGGAAATTGGTCGGTAGTTCCTGGGGTGCAGATTCATCAACTCCACGAACAGCAGCGACATCAATAGGCTACACCACTACAGAATTCTGTGCTCCTGTCTGGCAGAGAAGTCACCATACCAACATGGTAGATATGCAGCTCCGCGATACCTTGCGCATTATCACTGGGACATTAAAATCTACCCCAATGCCATGGCACTCCGTCGCCGCCAACATAGCAGCGTCAAAACTAAGACGGCAAAAAACATCTATTAAAGAATGGGAAAAAATAACAGAAATAGATGACGCAAAATGCCTACATTATAAATTTTCCAAATCACCGAAACTCCATTCGGAATAACAGATACATAAGAGGAGAGGATAGCTCCAGCTTACAGACGCTTGGAAAAAGGTATCGGAGAACTCAGTGGGTAATTATCAGTTTTAACTGACCCCTCAAAAGCACTAAAAGCGTTCGACTTAGCTAGGAAAAACTGGGATAAGCTCAACCGTACCCGAAGTGGCCACACTAGATGCAAGGCCACGCTGTATATATAGGGATTCGTAGATAACGCAAGCTGTGACTGTGGAGCACCTGAGCAAACCCTGGACTACATCACAAAAATGAACCCTGCTAGGAAATTCAGTGGATCAGAAGAGGACTTCATAGAAGCCACACCTCGAGCTATGAAGTGGATCCAGGACCTGGACCTTGATGTGTAACCAATAGCTTCTAGTCTCGCATGATACATGTCACATTTCCGTATATCATATCACATTGACCACTTGCGTGTGTAAGAAATATTTTACTCACTAGTTCATTATTTTAAATATATTTACACGTATATTATTTTGCATCGTAATGACAATTTTTGTACATATGCTGCTAGCATGTCCTACGATAAAAAAAGTGGTCTGAACATGCATTCGGCCCATTTTGTAAATCCACCACAACCGACGTAATAATTCACGACCAGTCATATCACCAGAGGGCACTTACACGTGCATTTTTTCACACTGTGACTAAACTATTGGATAGTCTAAGAGTGGACAAGGAAAAAATTAAACAGGAACTAAACATTCTCTGAAACGTGGCTAAAACTAAAGGTTTTCTTATGTAAATCGTGATAATTGTCTAAGAGCTCTCGCATCGTGTCCCGTCAAACATTGCTCTACCAGAAATCCGAGGACAGCAGACAACAATCCAGGAATGGAAAAAATATCAATCACCCGCACATGGAAAGGCACCAAGTAATATGGTCTTGCCATAACTGGGTGATTTATTTCTTTCCACTCCTGGAAACACTGTGGAAATTTCCTGAAATCAAGATCGCCAATATGGAAAGACCGAATACTTGCCCAAGGAACTAGTTATGACAACTATAAATCCTGAAAAACTAAGTGGAATAACAGTGACGTTAACCGCGGCAACAAAGAAGACCCCAACCAACAACTACCATTAAGACCACTTCCCCGCAAAATATAGTGTCAATTAAACTGTGTAAAAATCCGTGATGCACAAGGAGGATAAGGAGAAGATTAGTGTTTAACGTACTGTCGACAGCAAGGTCATTGGAGACGGAGATTTAGAGAAATCACGAAAAACCTGAATCGGGATGCCACGACGCCGCTTTGAACTGTTGTCCTCCCGCTTGCGAGTCCAATACCCTAACCAAAGCGCTACCGCGCTGGATGTGATTTAGTAGTGGGGAACCACTGACAAAGCTACGTGTGACTGTGAAACTGATGAACAGACGTTGCTACATGTAGTAAAACTTTGCCCGTTGCGCCGATTGTCTGGAATGTGGAGGGATTTTGTCGAGGCCAGCCAGGTTGCTATTGAGTGGCGGTCTCGTTTGGATTTAAATTTATTGTGAATTAAGGCTGCTTTTCTACCAAAACTATGCTCTCATATGTACATTAAATATACTAGTGTTTGTTGTAATACTGTAGCTATGTCACATTCTAACATACTGTGTAATTACACAACTGGCCATTAAAATTGCTGCACCAAGAAGAAATGCGAATGATAAACGGGTATTCATTGGACAAATATATTGTACTGGAATTGACATGTGTTTACATTTTCACGCAACTTGGGTGCATAGATCCTGAGAAATCAGTACCCAGAACAACCACCTCTGGCCGTAATAACGGCCTTGATACTGCTGGGCATTGAGACAAACAGAGCTTGGATGGCGCGTACAGGTACAGCTGCACATGCAGCTTCAACACGATACCACAGTTCATCAAGAGTAGTGACTGGCGTATTGTGACGAGCTAGTTGCTCGGCCACCACTGACCAGACGTTTTCAGTTGGTGAGAGATCTGGAGAATATGCTGGCCAGGGCAGCAGTCGAACATTTTCTGTATCCAGAAAGGCCCGTACAGGACCTGCAACATGCGGTCGTGTATTATCTTTCTTAAATGTAGGGTATCACAGGGATCGAATGAAGGGTACAGCCACGGCTCGTAACATTTCTGAAATGTAACGTCCACTGCTCAAAGTTCCGTCAGTGCGAACAAGAGGTGACCGAGACGTGTAATAAATGGAACCCCATACCATCACGACGGGTGATACGCCAGTATGGCGATGACGAATACACGCTTCAAAAAAATGTTCAAAATGTGTGTGAAATCTTCTGGGACTTAACTGCTAAGATCATCAGTCCCTAAGCGTACACACTACTTAACCTAAATTATCCTAAGGACAAACACACACACCCATGCCCGAAGGAGGACTCGAACCTCCGCCGGGACCAGCCGCACAGTCCGTGACTGCAGTACACGCTTCCAATGTGCGTTCACCGCGATGTCGCCAAACACGGATGCGACCATCATGATGCTGTAAAAAGAACCTGGATTGATCCGAAAAATTGACGTTTTGCCATTTGTGCAACGAGGTTCGTCGTTGAGTACACCATCGCAGGCGCTCCTGTCTGTGATGCAGCGTCAAGCGTAACCGCAGCCACGGCCTCCGAGCTGATAGTCCATGCTGCTGCAAACGTCGTCGAACTGTTCGTGCAGATGGTTGTTTTGCAAACCTCCCCATCTCCTGACTCAGGGATCGAGACGTGGCTGTACGATCCGTTACAGCCATGCTTGTCATCTCGACCGCTAGTGATGTGAGGCCGTTGGGATCCAGCACGGCGTTCCGTATTACCCTCCTGAACCCACCTATTCCAAATTCTGCTACATTCATTGGATCTCGACCAACGCGAGCAGCAATGTCGCGATGTGATAAACCGCAATCGCGATAGGCTACAATCCGACCTTTATCAATGTCGGAAACGTGATGGTACGCATTTCTCCTCCTTACACAAGGCATCACAACAACGGTTCACCAGGCAACGCCAGTCAACTGCTGTTTGTGTGTGAGAAATCGGTTGGAAATTTTCCTCATGTCAGCGCGTTGTAGGTGTCGCCACCGGCGCCAACCTTGCTTGAATGCTCTCAACAGCTAATCATTTGCATATCACAGAATCTTCTACCTGTCGGTTAAATTTCACGTCTGTAGCACGTCATCTTCGTGGTGTAGCAATTTTAATGGCCAGTTGTGTATTTATATAGACCTATCTTATGGTTTTTCATCATCTCAGTTGTTCTATTTGCACTTGCAAAGACATACAATAAATCATAAAATCGTAATAATGTCGAATACCATTAAATACCACAATGACTAGATTTTCTCGATTGCAATACTTTTAAATTTTAATAGAATGTTTATTCGTAGGTACGTGACCATGTTGTACCTTAGAAAATCTTCTGACATGTAGAAACAAAAATGGCTCTGAGCACTATGGGACTTAACTTCTAAGGTCATCAGTCCCCTAGAACTTAGAACTGCTTAAATCTAACTAACCTAAGGACATCACACACATCCATGCCCGAGGAAGGATTCGAACCTGCGCGGTCACGCGGTTCGAGACTGTAGCGCCTAGAACCGCTCGGCCACCCGGGCCGGCATGTAAAAACATTTTACTTTTCCGGAGTAATTTTCGCAACTTCGTAAAGAAGTGAATTCTGTTATTTGGATATGGAATAAGATGAGACATATTAAACTTCTGTTACATGACTAGCCAGAGGCGGAAGTCTTACGGTGTGCCAGCGTACGGCACTCTCCCGTAGGCCTTGACCATTCCATGTAGCCTATCCCATCACTATTAACTGTACATGAAGGATCTTAGCAGATTAGACCATTCGTGATTCGTATGTGCACCTGGTCTGTAACCATGAAGGGTTTCTGTTGGCGGAAGATATGGTTGGAGATCGGTGCTCCGATGTAGGTGTCCATAAAAATGAGGTATCTATTAACATAGGTGGGAAGACGGTATCTGGATGTAGATGGAAGAAAAACCTTTGATGTTTAGATGAACTGAGTTGCCGAATCTGCTCATAATCATAGCTGAGTAAATATTAAATAACTTGGCCATATTTATATGTTGCGCAACGGATATCAATAGTACGTAAAATGGAAGTTCGCGAGGGAATATGTAAGCATTTGCCCTGGTACAAATATCATGTTTATGTGAGCACAGCTCAACAAACTAATAAGCTAAACAACTACTAAATGGGTGATAGTTGCTGTCCCTTACAACTCTCTCGGCTGAGTTACAAAATTACTTTTAGAACTGCGTCTGGGAGACCCCAGCACCATTTATCACCAATTGTTACTTATGGAAAGGTGAGAGGAATTTGTTAATGGCGATATTCACGCACATATACACATATAACAGATATTCAGGACATACAGTAAACGGTCGTTCTCTTGACTTGAGTGCACGAAGAAAGTGAACAAGGATTTATCGATAAGAATAAACTGTTAGCAGTTGCACCATAGAAGAAATTCTGAAACTAATTTTGAAACTAATTTGGAAGCTTTATCCCCAAGAATCAGTAACAGTGATATGTTACGATTTCCACAATCCGCGAACACGTGGTCGTCACAAACAAAAATTCTACATAAAATGAGTGGTAGAATTCAGAATAGCTGACAACGTTGGACAGGATACAGTACTTTGACTCACGATATGCTGACATAAGGCTCTCAACATGTCAACGAAGACATGTGAGAACTACATTCCGATCTGAAATCTAAATTAGAGACGCTTCAGGAATCTATTCAATTATACTATTCTCGTGAGGTCACCAACGAACTAAATCAGACTGAACAGAGAAGATACATCACGATTCCACATGTATGAAGAGAGATAGAGCATAACAAGGCCTTGCATGCGTGGCCAAGTGCAACTCATTATAACGTTCCGACATTAACCAGGAAAATTCCGTACACCGCTCAACGAGCAATGAGCGATGAGAGCAAGACTTTAAATTGGCTAAAGTTGAAATTTACAAAAATAAAATAATGAATTAACTATGAATAAAACACACACATTTCGTCGGTGTTGCCCGTCTCGTGTCTCCTGGAACATTACCGAGCGTACTCTTTTGAAAACCCACGTGTCCCGTTCCTCTGGAAGTGACCAGAGACCTCTCTTTGTGTGGTAGCATCCTGTGCAAGAGCTTTGTCCTAGGCGAAGAGAAACCTCTTTGCTACCTGGTACGTGCTTTATAGCTTTTTCTGTTCTGCCACAGTAGCAGGCGACTTTTACTCCCAGAGATCTAGATACTGAAATTTACCTTTATCACTCTCATACATGCTTTTCATTTATCAACGGAGAGAATGAGAGGATTTATATACTGATATACAGCACATAGATGCATTGAATATGCGTGTGGGGCTCCAATGGTTACCAAAAACCTTAGTAAAATATGAGGTGAAATAAAGGTAATGTTTCTAATGGCACCTACAGACACTCAGATGCGGAGTCTTTTTTATGTAGTTTACAGTTTGCTCCCGGAATTGAGATGCCAGAAGTGGATACATTAAGTTAAATGTTAAACATACGCCAATGATAAGGAGGCTCATGTACATACTTTTCATTCCGAATACATCATCTCTATATGATCGATGCATAGTTCAATGTAAACCTTTATTAACAGCATTTTCTTTAGTGTCATGTCCACGTTAACCACTGAGTGACCGTAAGTCGTGTACGACGCTACGTGAAAATTGGATATAATTTTAAATATGTCTCGCGCACCTGTATGACCGGTCTTGTGATACTGGTTCCGCGACAACTAGATTTGCGCACAAGTGCAATGAAGAACTGAAAGCTCATTGAATGTCACATACCATTGAATTTCATACCATAAGTTTACATACCATAAATTGCATACCATAAATTTCAATGACAGGGAGTACTTGGCATAATGTGACACAGCTGAATTTTGAAACAGTAAGCTGTTATTAATCCTTGTACATTTTATCACCTAATTTGTTATTGTGTTTAAATTTTGACCGATTTTTAATGCATTGTCTTCCTACTGCTTCCGTTTTTGAGCTACTAGAAAATGATAAAATACCGAAATTGCACAACGGTCGACAAATACAGAAACAATGGTAGCGACTCTTCTTATCAAATCATTCACACAAAAAATAAAATTTTTCCGTATACCTTCAGCAAGTTCAGGAAATGTGTGAGTGTCTCCAGTTTGGAGATATCTATAGCTGATGAAACACATGATGCCGGTATTGGTGAGGATGGTGTTAACAATATCCGAGGTACGAATTGGCCAGAGTTCGTGATGAAATAAATTGCATTTCAAGCAACGTTTTGAGCATCTGATAGACAGTAGGTTCCTTCTCTTATCTTGACTAGGACATCTGACTAAATAAACGTTGCTCTAAACTTATATAGAATTGTGAACTATAGAGAGGAAAACTTCTCAAACCTCCGTCTTGGCGTGATCGTTGATGATTCTGAAGCTACCAGAGAGGAAGGATGGGACAAACCGACCAGATAAAACCGATAGCGTTATTTTAGTTATGAGTAACCGGTATTTTTCGATATTTCTTTGAACTCGGTTGTAACAGGCCTTTTGTTGTTCTTTACTGATAACCGAGTGAAAGGCGAAATATCAATTACTCGAAACAGCAGTGCTAAAATTTTTCGTTTCTAAGTAAGCCTTTTCTTATTAAAAAAAAAAGTAATTTTCATTCGTAAAATTGGCATTGGGATGAAATATTGCAATATTATAGGAAATGGGAATAGTGATCAGTGCTTTTTTAATAACAGTGTCGACAGAAACGAGCAACAAATACACGGCACAATAACTTCTGCAACACAGCGCTATATACTTGCCCATAAGAGTCACCTACACTCAACAAGTGAACCTAAGACAAAACTTCTATACACCACGAGCGAAGAAGCCATTGCGCGCGGGAGGAAGGAAAGATTTTCTGGTTAAGTGGGTGTCCCTACCAATCGGAAACTCCCAGCTAACAATGCTATATGCTCTTTGTCTTTTAACAGTACGTGTCTGGAGTATAGCGTTCCAAGGAGAGGAGAACTAATAAATTTGTTGAATATTCCACTGACTGCAGACAGGGAAAAAATAACAGGACAGTATCATTTACAATTTATGATCTATACATTTCCGTCTTAAGGGCAGAGAACCCCTGATTACATCAAACTACAAATTTTATCGGTGCTACTGTACGTAGGTATGTGTAACCCGTAGGTGTTACAATGAAGGAAACGAGGTTATAGAAAATGTGACTGCAGAACAGTCTAATGACGCGTCTTTTCGGCACTGCATAATGCACTGAAATGCTGATGTAACTAGTTGTATGAACTAACATGTTTTTCACGGAACGCTGATGTAGTGACATTTTGTGTTACACAATATAAATCAATTGAAGCTTGCAGATCTAATAAACTATTGTTGGCATGAATATATAATGGCATTGTTGCAATATTTCCTTTCACTATCTCATTGTTCCTCCTCGATTTTGTCTTCGTATACTCAACAGAACTTTCGACGCCTGAATTCGTAATAAAAATTCTTTTGTGTGACAATTTATAAATAAATGTTCCCCCAGCTGCGTCCCATCTGGTATACGTCGTCTGTAAAAGTCAATATCTGCACATATGATAGAACTGGATTCCGTAACATTTTTTTCGTCTGATTACAAATGAGTAAATGTGTTTAATGTCTGACGTTAAGCGTGTAAAATCTAAGTGGTTGAAAAAACAAATGTCGAATTATCTTAATTTTATTACTTTCGGATTACTGATTGGTAGCCTAACGAGAAAGTCAAAATCAGAACTGATAACCCAAGAAAACGATAATCTCTTCATCTATTCATGTAAGATCTTTCTGGCAAAAAATGGACGTTGCATAATAGTTTTTACTACTACCCATGCAGATATAGTTAAACAGGTTTAATTTTTATTCCTTCTCTGTTTTCTTCACAAGTTATCGATTTTTAAATAGAAATTCGTCAACAGAATAGAAGCACTTATCGAGAGGAAATGATGTTAGGTTCGATTTTGAACTTTCTTTTCTACATGTCAGATAATTTATGTTATTAGACAGAAGAACAAAAATTGGTGGTTGTACACATAGAATTCCTTTCTGAGTCACTGACAGCTTAAATAACGTGTAAAAAATCTAATTTTTCTAATGTTCTAGGTATGTATCCAAAATTGAATCTCACGTGATTCCCTTTGTGTTTTCTCTCTGTCACGAATAATGTCGTTTCTCGCAACATTGTTCGAATTATTTAGCATAACATTTTGCGTTTATGCTGAGTATGATTTAAATCAGTTGTTTATCATGGTATCAGTTATACAAAACTTAAATGTTTCTAAAACAGTGATCAGATGAGTCCGAAAAATCATAAAAAGTACCAAACGGCGTACTTCTAACGTTGTTGCTTTAACGTATAAACAGCACACTCAGTCGACAAAACCTTCTAGAATTTAAACTGAGATGTGCTCAGTAAACTGGTTCTACTTCAATGTGACACTACGCCTGAGTAAATTACATTTTCGAATATTTTAAGCCACTCTTGTCCCTTTCTTATAAAAAGGTTTATTAAAAATCATTTGTAAAATTTCCCTCCCCATTGATGCATTAGATACGTCACTGTTGCTGTTGTGGTCCTCAGTCCAGAGACTGGTTTGATGCAGCTCTCAATGCTACTCAATCCTGTGCAAGCTTCTTAATCTCCGAGTAACCTCTGCAACCTACATTTTTCTGAATGTGCTCAGTGCATTGATCTCTTGGTCTCCCTCTACAATTTTTATCCTCACGTTTCCCTTCATCACTAAGTTGGTGATCCCTTGATGCCGCAGAACGTGGCCTACTAACCGATCCCTTCTTCTAGTCGTGTCACAAATTCCTCTTCTCCCCGATTCCACTCCGTACCTCGTCATTAGTTACCTGATCTATCCATCTAACCTTCAGCATTCTTCTGTAGCACCACATTTCGAAAGCTACTGTTCTATTCTTGTCCAAACTATTTGTCGTTCATGTTTCACATCCATACATGGCTACACTCCACAGAAATACTTTTAGAAAATACTTCCTGGCACTTAAATCTATACCCGACGTTAACAAATTTCTCTTCTTCAGAAACGCTTTTCTTCCCATTGCTAGTCTACATTCATATCTTCTCTACTTCGACAATCGTTATTTTGCTCCCCAAATAGCAGAACTCATCTATTACTTTAATTGTCTCATTTCTTAGTCTAATTCCCTTAGCATCACCTGATTTAATTAGACTACATTCCATTAACCTCGTTTTTCTTTTGTTGATGTTCATCTTATATCATTAACGATGTAAAATTTTAAGTTATAGCAACTCTAGAGATTCTGTTTGAAAATCCATCAACACTAATATGAGCATTTATGTTTGAATACTTTTCTGATAATGTCATGAAAGATGTTTGGACTACTTCTAACCGCGCAATTTTTGTGTAATGCTTTTTGTAGTATATTCTCTTACTTCTCCAACTGAAGCATTCAGTCCTTTCTTTTCTGTTAAATTTAGAAAACTGGTTGCTAAAAATACCAAAAATCTATGAATTCTGATCGCAGCACTACCATTCATTTTGATCGTAACGGTATCTTGTGCATTGAATATTTATCCTGTATCTCTTTCACAATATGTCATAGTTTTAATCTTACAATGTACATTACCAATTCCTGTCTAGTTTAGCATACTTCTGGACATTTTAATTTCTTTTCTTTCAGAATGCAAGTAACGGCAGATCTGGAGTTGGTCTGGTCACTGTATGCATATCCCTTTCTCTTTTAAGCGCTATTTTAATCCTTTTAGATCTCTATGGCTTAGTTGTTTTATTTTATTCGGCTTTCTAGATAACCTCTTTGGGAAAGCTACTTTCCTATATTTACAGAAATTTAATAGAAAAATACAGATTTTCACATTAGCATCTTCTCCGATACAAACCTCATCTCATCCCACCTCCTCCAACTTATTCTTAAAACAATGAAGCCTGATATCATTAATGAGCCACTCATCCTCATATTAACATTCTTCAGAGCTATAAGGTGGTGGATTATTGACACTGATTAAGTGTGAATCAACAGTAGCAGAAAATGGCATAATAGATGATTCGTTATGAATAGGAAGGTAGGGCAGAGAGTGTGTTTCTGTGAACTTTTGTGGTAGGGTTGTTCTCATCACAATCTACAGCACCGACAGCGACAACGATAGTTCAGGTATACATGCCGGCGTCTCAGAATGAAGGTGAAGAGATAAAAGAAGTATATTTGATACTGAAACGGTAATATAGGACATGAAGGGAGATGAAAGTCTAATAGTCATGGCAGACTGGAATGGAGTTGCACTGAAGGAGTGAAAGAAAAGGTTACAGAAAAATAAGGGCTTGGTGCAAGGAATGAGACTGGATAAAGACTAATTTAATTCTGTAATAAATGTCAGCTAGTAATAGCGAATATTCTGTTCAAGAATCACAAAGCTAGTAATAGCAAGTATTCTGTTCAAGAATCACAAGAGGAGGAGTTATTCTTGGAAAAGGTCGGGTGATACGGGAAGATTTCAGTTAGATTACATCATGGCCAGACAGAGGTCCCGAAATCAGATACTGTACTAGGCGACTGTATAAGGCGAAGACAGTACCAGATATGGACTCAGATCACAATGTGGTAGTGATCAGGAATTGGCTGAAGTTTAAGACATTAATCTGGAAGAGGCAGCACGCAAAGAAGTGGAATACAGAAGCACTAAGGAATGACGAGATACATTTCCAGTTCTCTAAGGCTACAGATACTGAAACAAAACATAGCCAAGTGGGCCGTACAGTTGAAGATGGATGCACATCTCAAAAAATGGTCATCAGAGAAGTTGGAAAGAAAAACATAGGCACAAAGAAGGTAGATGAGAAGAAACTGGGGATAACAGAAGGAATTCATTGATGAAAGAAGGAAGTAAAGAAATGTTCAGGGAAATTCAGAAATACAGAAATACTAGCCGCTGAGGAATAAAATAAATAGGAAGTGCAGGAAAGCTAAGTGGAAATGTAGGAAGATCAAATCAACTTTCGGTGAAATTAAAAGTATGATTGGTAACATTAAGAGTGCAACGGAAAGCAAACTGTTAAGTGCAGAGGAGTGAGCGGTTTCGTGGAAAGATTACACTGAAGGTCTCTATGAGGAGGAAAATGTGATAGAAGACGAAACCGGAATCGATTTAGGGGATCCAGTATTAGAATCAGAATTTAAGAAAGCATTGGAGGACTTAAAATCAAATAAGGCTGAACGGATAGATAAGATTCCATTAGAATTTCTGAAACCATTGCGGAAAGTGGCAATAAAACGACTATTAAGTTGGTTCGTAAAATGTATAAGTCTGGCGACATACCATCTGATTTGGAAAAACATCATCCACACAATTCCGAAGGCTACAAGAGATGACAAGTGCGACAATTGTCTCACAGTCAACTTAACAACATATGCATCCAAGTTGCTGACAAGAATAATATACATAAGAATGAAAAAGAAAATAGAGGATATGTTATATAACGATCAGTTTGGATTTAGGAAAGTTAAAGGCACCGCAGAGGCAATTCTGACGTTTCGGCTGATTATGGAAGCAATACTACAGAAAAATCAACACACGCTCATAGGACCTGTCGATCTGCAAAAAGCGTTAGACAGTGTAAAATGGTTCAAGATTTTAGAAATTCTGAGAAAAATAATTATAAGCTACAGGAAGAGACGGGTGATATGCAATATGTACAAGAGTCAAGAGCGAGTAATAAGAGTGGACGACCAAGAGTGAAGTGCTCGGATTAAAAGGAGTGCAAGACAAGGATGCAGTCTTTCGCCCCTACTGTTCAATCTGTACATCGAAGAAGCAATTATGGAAATAAAAGGAAGGTTCAGGAGTGGAATTAAAATTCGAGGTTAAAGGATATCAACGATATGATTCGATGATGACAGTACTACCCGAGTGAAACTGAAGAAATATTATGTGACCTAATTGGAATGAAAAGTCTAATGAGTAAAGAATATGGTCCGAGAGGAAATCTAAGACAGACAAGAATAATGAGATGTAGCAGAAATGAGAATAGCGCGAGAATTTACACCAAGATTGATGGTCACGAAGGTGATGAAGTTTAGGAATTCTGCTACCTAGGCAGCAAAATAACCGATGACGGACGGAGCGAGGAGGACATCAAAAGCAGACTAGCAATGTCTAAAAGGGCATTACTGGCCAAGAGAATGCTACTAGTATCAAACACATGCCTAAATTCGAGGAAGAAATTTGTGAGAATGTACGTTGTAGCACAGCATTGTATGTTAGTGAAACATGGACAATGGGAAAACCGGGAAAAAAGAGATTTGAAACATTTGAGATGTGGTGCTACAGACGAATGTCGAAAATTAGGTGAACTGATAACGTAAGGAAGGGAGAGGTTCTGCACAGAATCGAAGAGGAAAGGAATCTGTGGAAAACACTGACAACATGAAGGGACAGGATGATAGGACATCTGTTATGACATCAGGGAAAAACTTCCATGGTACTAGAGGGAGCTGTAGACCGCAGCAACTTTAGAGGAAGACAGACATTGCAGTACAACCAGCAAATAATTGAGGACGTAGGTTGCAAGTGCTACGCTGAGATGATAAAGTTGGCACAGGAGAGGAATTCGTGGCGGGCCTCATAAAACCATTCAGGAGATGGATGATTCAAAAAAAAAAAAAAAAAATACAATTTTGAACATGGCCGATAATGCAGCAACCGTAGACGTAATTTATAATATTACTTGAAAATACAGCTCTTCGGTTGCACAGGTAAAAAATTTTCAACTTTTCCTAGGTTTCAACTCCTCTAAGGCAGCCTTCATCAGAAGTAAAACATTTTTACATTACCTATAACAGAGTTTTAGAATAATATAAAAATTATTCAATTAAACATACGTAATAAAATTACATCATAGTTAACTGCTACGGTACAGTAGACAAAGAAAGCATACTTACATAGAGTAAATAGTTATGAAATGGTTTAGAGCAACAGTGCTCATGTTATAGATAAAAATATATCTGTACATTATAAAATTTTCTTAGGAATGCACAACTTGATTAAGACGCGCTGCTAAGGGTCGCGTGTGCGGCCGGCACTGTAAGCAGCATCAGACTGACAGGCGCGCGCGCCGTCGATGTTAGCAAGTCGGCACCTTGTATAACGCCATCTAGTATTGAATGCTTATAATTTACAGTGACAACAGCTGTCAGAAGCATTGGAACAGGAGTGTACGTAACGTGCTGATTACATTATGTCAGATAGTATGTAATAGATCAAAAGTTGAACAAAATATTATACTGTAAAACAGGGAGAGAGAGAACAATATTTAAGGCTACAGTACGGGAAGCATAATAGCAATATTCCGCTTTAAGTGATTTTAAGCAAGGGCTTTACACCACCAAAGAAATTTTTATCACGTAATTGTAATTGCTCATTGAGGATTAAATGGTCGTTACGGGAAAAATGTTTGAAAATTTCCAACTGTTCAAGAATATCAAGTCTGAAGCGTTTCTTTTCCGTATGTAAGATACTAATATCATGAACATCTTTAGGTTTGTGTCCTGTGATAAGAAGGTGGTCAGCGAATGACGAATTATGTACGTTCGTACCTTTTTTCCCTAATAGATGCTCTTTATATCTAATCGAAAAAGCTCGTACAGTCTGTCCTATATAATAAGCTGAACAAGTGTCACAGGTGATTTTATAAGCGCCTGAGTTTTGCAGAGGCGACCGTCTTGGTTTTAAATTATGGATAAGATTATTTTTGAGAGAGTTGTTGGTAGAGGAAACTATGTTGCAGCCATATTTATTTTTAAGGAGACGTTGCAATCTGTAGGTTATTGGCCCTACATACGGTAAAGAGAAGTGTTTCTTAAAATCGCTAGGCTCGTCAATAGTGGTCTCAAGCGTGGTAATTCTGTTATTGGTGTTCTGTCTGAAGACATCATCTACTATATTTGGTTCGTAACCATTATTAACTGCAATGGATTTAATTAGATTCAATTCGGTTTCTAAATTTTCAGAGGACAAAGGGGTAGAGATTGCTCTATGAACAGCAGAGTGAAAAAATGCTCTTTTGTGAGATGGTGGGTTTGTGGAACAGGCTGGCACAATTTGGTCAGAAAAAGAATCCTTACGCGTCTTAATCAAGTTGTGCATTCCTAGGAAAATTTTATAATGTACAAATATATTTTTATCTATAACATGAGCACTGTTGCTCTAAACAATTTTATAACTATTTACTCTGTGTAAGTATGCTTTCTTTGTCTACTGTACCGTAGCAGTTAACTATGATGTAATTTTATTACATATGTTTAATTGAATAATTTTTATATTATTCCAAAACTCTGTTAAAGGTAATGTAAAATTTTTTTACTTCTGATGAAGGCTGCCTTAGAGCAGTTGTAACCTAGGTAAAGTTGAAAATTTTTTACCTGTGCAACCCAAGAGCTGCATTTTCAAGTAATATAATAAATAAATAATTAAATAAATAAATAAAAACTGTGGATCACCAATAGATAGTCTCCAAAACAGTTGAACGTTTCCTATAGGGCGTTTGTAGACTGCTACTAAGGACATAATGCACAGTAACAATTCACAATATATGACAAATGAAAGGTGATCCCGTCGGCCGGAGTGGCCGAGCTGTTCTAGGCGCTACAGTCTGGAAGCGCGCGACCGCTACGGTCACAGGTTCGAATCCTGCCTCGGGCATGGATGTGTGTGACGTCCTTAGGTTAGTTATGTTTAAGTAGTTCTAAATTCTAGGGGACTGATGATCTCAGCAGTTAAGTCCCATAGTGCTCAGAGCCATTTGAACCATTTTTTGAACACGAAACATGAATAACACCAATGCATTTTGATGGCCGTCCAACTTGTCACAGAGAATTGCAAGTCTAATGATTTACATACCCTCCTGTGGTATGCACGTGTATGGCATTACCTTGATACCGACCATGTCGTCTCGGTACTTTACTGTTTATATCAGGCATGTCCTGAGATGTTGTTGTTGTTGTTGTGGTCTTCAGTCCTGAGACTGGTTTGATGCAGATCTCCATGCTACTCTATCCTGTGCAAGGTTCTTCATCTCCCAGTACCTACTGCAACCTACATCCTTCTGAATTTGCTTAGTGTATTGATCTCTTGGTCTCCCTCTACGATTTTTACCCTCCACGCTGCCCTCAAATGCTAAATTTGTGATCCCTTGATGCCTCAAAACATGTCCTACCAACCGATCCCTTCTTCTAGTCAAGTTGTGCCACAAACTTCTCTTCTCCCCAATCCTATTCAATACCTCCTCATTAGTTACGTGATCTACCCACCTTATCTTCAGCATTCTTCTGTAGCACCACATTTCGAAAGCTTCTATTCTCTTCTTGTCCAAACTGGTTATCGTCCATGTTTCACTTCCATACATGGCTACACTCCATACAAATACTTTCAGAAACGACTTCCTGACACTTAAATCTATACTCGATGTTAACAAATTTCTCTTCTTCAGAAACGATTTCCTTGCCATTGCCAGTCTACATTTTATATCCTCTCTACTTCGACCATCATCAATTATTTTACTCCCTAAATAGCAAAACTCCTTTACTACTTTAAGTGCCTCATTTCCTAATCTAATCGCCTCAGCATCACCCGACTTAATTTGACTACATTCCATTATCCTCGTTTTCCTTTTGTTGATATTCATCTTATATCCTCCTTTCAAGACACTGTCCATTCCGTTCAACTGCTCTTCCAAGTCCTTTGCTGTCTCTGACAGAATTACAATGTCATCGGCGAACCTCAAAGTTTTTATTTTTCTCCATGGATTTTAATACCTACTCCGAATTTTTCTTTTGTTTCTTTTACTGCTTGCTCAATATACAGATTGAATAACATCGGGGAGAGGCTACAACCCTGTCTCACTCCTTTCCCAACCACTGCTTCCCTTTCATGCCCCTCGACTCTTATAACAGTCATCTGGTATCTGTACAAATTGTAAATAGCCTTTCGCTCCCTGTATTTTACCCCTGCCACCTTCAGAATTTCAAAGAGAGTATTCCAGTTAACGTTGTCAAAAGCTTTCTCTAAGTCTACAAATGCTAGAAACGTAGGTTTGCCTTTTCTTAATCTTTCTTCTAAGATAAGTCGTAAGGTTAGTATTGCCTCACGTGTTCCAACATTTCTACGGAATCCAAACTGATCTTCCCCGAGGTCCGCTTCTACTTTTCTATTCGTCTGTAAAGAATTCGCGTTAGTATTTTGCAGCTGTGACTTATTAAACTGATAGTTCGGTAATTTTCACATCTGTCAACACCTGCTGTCTTTGGGATTGGAATTATTATATTCTTCTTGAAGTCTGTGGGTATTTCGCCTGTCTCATACATCTTGCTCACCAGATAGTATAGTTTTGTCATAACTGACTCTCCCAAGGCCATCAGTAGTTCTAATGGAATGTTGTCTACTCCCGGGGCCTTGTTTCGACTCACGTCTTTCAGTGCTCTGTCAAACTCTTCACTCAGTATCTTATCTCCCATTTCATCTTTATCTACATCCTCTTCCATTTCCATAATAATGTCCTCAAGTACATCGCCCTTGTATAAACCCTCTATATACTCCTTCCACCTTTCTGCCTTCCCTTCTTTGCTTAGAACTGGGTTGCCATCTGAGCTCTTGATATTCATACAAGTGGTTCTCTTCTCTCCAAAGGTCTCTTTAATTTTCCTGTAGGCAGTATCTATCTTACCCCTAGAGAGAAGCCTCTACATCCTTACGTTTGTCCTCTAGCCATCAATGCTTAGCCATTTTGCACTTCCTGTCGATCTCATTTTTGAGACGTTTGTATTCCTTTTTGCCTGCTTCATTTACTGCATTTTTATATTTTCTCCTTTCATCAATTAAATTCAATATTTCTTCTGTTACCCAAGGATTTCTGTTAGCCCTCGTCTTTTTACCTACTTGATCCTCTGCTGCCTTCACTACTTCATCCCTCAAAGCTACCCATACTTCTTCTACTGTATTTCTTTCCCCATTCCTGTCAGTTGTTCCCTTATGCTCTCCCTGAAACTCTCTACAACCTCTGGTTCTTTCAGTTTATCCAGGTCCCATCTCCTTAAATTCCCGCCTTTTTGCGTTCAGTTTCAATCTGAAGTTCATAACCAATAGATTGTGGTCAGAATCCATATCTGCCCCTGGAAATGTCTTACAATTTAAAACCTGGTTCCTAAATCTCTGTCTTACCATTATGTAATCTATCTGATACCTTTTAGTATCTCCAGGATTCTTCCAGGTATACAACCTTCTTTCATGATTCTTGAACCAAGTGTTAGCTATGATTAAGTTATGCTCTGTGCAAAATTCTACCAGGCGGCTTCCTCTTTCATTTCTTCCCCCCAATCCATATTCACCTACTATGTTTCCTTCTCTCCCTTTTCCTACTGACGAATTCCAGTCACCCATGACTATTAAATTTTCCTCTCCCTTCACTACCTGAATAATTTCTTTTATCTCGTCATACATTTCATCAATTTCTTCATCATCTGCAGAGCTAGTTGGCATATAAACTTGTACTACTGTAGTAGGCATGGGCTTTGTGTCTATCTTGGCCACAATAATGCGTTCACTATGCTGTTTGTAGTAGCTAACCCGCACTCCTATATTTTATTCATTATTAAACCTACTCCTGCATTACCCCTATTTGATTTTGTATTTAGAACCCTGTATTCACCCGACCAAAAGTCTTGTTCCTCCTGCCACCGAACTTCACTAATTCCCACTATATCTAACTTTAACCTATCCATTTCCCTTTTTAAATTTTCTAACCTACCTGCCCGATTAAGGGATCTGACATTCCACGCTCCGATCCGTAGAATGCCAGTTTTCTCTCTCCTGATAATGACGTCCTCTTGAGTAGTCCCCGCCCGGAGATCTGAATGGGGGACTATTTTACCTGCGGAATATTTTACGCAAGAGGACGCCATTGTCATTTAATCATACAGTAAAGCTGCATGTCCTCGGGAAAAATTACGGCTGTAGTTTCCCCTTGCTTTCAGCCGTTCGCAGTACCAGCACAGCAACGCCGTTTTGGTTAATTTTACAAGGCCAGATCAGTCCATAATCCAGACTGTTGCCCCTGCAACTACTGAAAAGGCTGCTGCCCCTCTTCAGGAACCACATGTTTGTCTGGCCTCTCAACAGATACCCCTCCGTTGTGGTTGCACCTACGGTACGGCCATCTCTATCGCTGAGGCACGCAAGCCTCCCCACCAACGGCAAGGTCCATGGTTCATGGTTCCAGATATCCTGAGATATCTGGATTAAATCACTCGGTATTGTAATGTTTAGAAAGTGAACACACATCCCAATAAAAGCTAACGAATTCTATTTGCTACAAGATTCTTTCAGACAGATTACCAACTTACTTCTGGTAGCGACGATTAGCCTTGGTGTTACGTAATCAGTTACCTTGGACTCACAGTCGACGAGAGGTTGATTTAACAGTCACAAATGTCCAGTGTGGCCAACAAATTTATCAGTTGTAGCCGCCCCTTAAAAACTGATGGAGTATCAGATGAAATCATTCTCTCGGACATCTTATTCGATTCTGATGTGTGGTCAGTGGCGTCTGACTGTCATAAAACGCCAGAAGATATCTTCGAGTTATAACTAACGTTCCTCTTTGTACACACGTCGGGCAACACATACATTAGGGTACGATTAGGGCAACGATTAGGCACATCATCCAGCAAAATCTGTAAAACTTTATGTCGAAAGAATTTCTCCTTCATAATCCGATGGATTCATTACGCTAAGAACGTACAAATTTTCTTCACGAAAGTCCCTATATGACACACAACACTTCAACGAATGATACATTTACTGACGCCACAAAAGTTACACTACCACAGAGTCCATAATGCGTCATATTTCGAATCCTATAGCATTGCCAGAAGTCAAGCGGGCGTAATGTCAAGTGAAGCCTCTACTGTATAAAGACCAAATCACCTCTCAACCAATCATTTCCCTTCAGTCCATCTCAAGACGGCAGCAGTAAATTTATGCAGAAGGCTGAACACTCGAGAAGAATTTAAATTATTTGTTTAAATGTGATACAACTTTTTATCCCTGAAAACTTGGTGATCGTGCTTTTCTTTCATTCAACAACACTCTACGGAAGATTTAAATCAAGATAAGAGAAGAATTATTCGAAGGGAGAACAGTTTATAATCCTCTTACTGAAAGGTATGTCAAACCCTTGAGACTTATGAAACCATTCAACGTATGTCTTAGACATGTTCTCATCACTTAACTCTCTTGCGTACATTAATGACTCTCACAGATTGATGTTATCGATGTGTTGCAGTAATCACACTCTTTTATGTCTATAAACCACATATCTACACGAAAATGAATATTTCTCGCAGATTACCGTTACTGGCGACATGTCTTTTTGTTTTATACACAGTAGTGTAAAAGCGACGATGTGCCAGAAAACAGATTTGAAGCTGATTGTTTCTTAAATCCTAATAGTTGATGGATATGGGTCTTCTGGGGCGGTCCTCTTCTTCTGCAACTCTTTCCGGACAAAACGTTTCGTTCCACCGGGAAACAAGTTGTCTTGCAAATTGGCCGTCCGTAATGTGAACACCACAGCGCTACACCCCAGCAATATGAAGCTCGGTGACTCTATTCCAACGCGCCCTGTTTAGACTGGGGTAAACTGGCCGATATCATTGTATTTATGAACGAGTTCACTATATAATAGAGCGCAGGATGTTTACGCCAGGAGAGCATAAATAACGCCACAGCATTGCTGCTCTGAAATAAATGTCTTCCGCCAAACACGCGGTGCGCAATATATATTAAGGGCTGCACTCCTGAAAACAGCTGGTCTCGTATTGGCGGTCGTAAATTTACGTCCGGATGCTGGGAAAACAGGTAAAAGTAGTGAGAGGCAGTGTTACGAATCGTACACGGGAAACGTAAATATTTTCTGGCTGACAGCTTCCAGTGGTTACCAGCCAAACGTGTACGTCATAAAACGGCTCGTCTACGGCCAGATATATTTTTAAAATGTCATTTTCTTTTGGAACAAAGCGGGCTGCGTTCCACTGATGACACATTCATTCAAAAGCTTGATGAAAAAGAACTTCACTTTGTCGGCGTTTCACATAATCGAAACCTATTCCAGTAATCCATATGTGACACACCATATTCCGAATACCTCTCGTCATCTATTTGGTAAGCTGTATTCACAGGTCGACACGTACTTCGTACTACTAAACAGTTAGAAAATCTTGGTTGTGACAATCTAAGAGCCGTTATGTGATATTAGTATTAATACGTCCTTTAGAAATTCATTTAATCTTCGTACAAAGAAAGGAGTACGAAGGGACGAAGATAATGAATTTTATAGCAAACATGTTTCCTTTTCAATATTACGGCGCATTTGCGATCACACTAGAGCATTGTCGTAATGCTAGGCCGCTTAACTCACAATGAAATATTGCGGCCGTTTGTCTCTGAGAGTCTCATAAGTTCTATACCAATCAGTGCAGTATGACACTGAAATAAGTAGGCTGTGAAAGATTTCAGAACTGTATTGTTTAGAGCATGTTATTTGTGACTATATAAGACAGCAACGAAAAACAGAAAGCGCGTGGACATTGTTCTGTTGATGCACCTAACTGGACGTTTCTCAATATCTGAATTAATAAATGTGTGACACTGAATTTTTTGAAACTCCCCAGGCGTAAAAAGCGCTGTTAATAGATAAATTGTATCAAAAAAGCCTTACTTATACTGATTTATTTATTTAACCTACATGTTGGGTTTTGGTGTCATTTTACAGCAAAATTCATCAAGTTACTTACTAAATAGCTAAACAGGTTATAAGTAACTTTCTTTGGTTATGTGACACACATCCCATCTGAAGTATATTTCTAGGCAAATTCGCAGCAGGATGTGAGGCGTGACTTGTTCAAATCCAAGATATATTGTACCTCCGCCGGCCGGAGTGGCCGAACAGTTCTAGGCACTACAGTCTGGAACCGCGCGACCGCAGGTTCGAATCCTGCCTCGAGCATTGATGTGTGTGATGTCTTTAGGTTAGTTATGTTTAAGTAGTTCTAAGTCCTAGGGGACTGATGGCCTCGGACGTTAAGTCCCATAGTGCTCAGAGCCAATTGAACCATTTTTTATTCTACCTCCGAGCTCTGATAGAGAAGCTGGTAGAAGTGGGAAAAGAAGGTAGCCTTCTTGATTCCCCAAAAGAAAAAGTCAAGGAGCAGGCCCAGTGAACGTCGGACAATGCAACTGGAATACATCGGCCCATTCATTTAGGTGGTAAGCGGACATATATGAAATCACGGACGTCTTACCAAACAGTCAGAGCGTGATCTATTTTTCCTCAAGATGACACAAGACTTGGTCTGTATGCCGTATGAATAAATTTGTACGAATTTTTAGAGTTTTAATCCTGTTTCATACACGCTATATTCGTATCATACAGAACCATGCCATGCGTGCAGCTTTCTCGAGTGAGACGTAGCTTCTTGCCATGAGAAATGTTGGCAAAGTAGCGATTCTTTTCTACGTAGTACCGTGAAGTACGCGTTGACATAAGAATCAAGTGTATTCTACGAACGAGCCAAACTGTTACCGAAATTATCAGTCTTCACACATTAGAATAACTGGAAGCCAGCTTCCTTTTATCTGTCTTATGTTCTTCACGTACGGTGCATTCTCGATCATCTAACATGTCAATGAGAATAGATGTTGGGGCGGATACAGAACGGATACCAGGTGGGGGAGCGGTAAAATTTTTTTCAGAGGTCTGAAGCTGTTGTATATGATCTCTTAAAGAAATGCTTCATTATGTCTCTCGTTACCAATAACCAGATTTAAGACATTTATGGTCACTGCAAAAATAAAAAGTACAAAAGTACAGGGTGATTCAAAAAGAATACCACAACTTTAAAAATGTGTATTTAATGAAAGAAACATAATATAACCTTCTGTTATACATCATTACAAAGAGTATTTAAAAAGGTTTTTTTTTCACTCAAAAACAAGTTCAGAGATGTTCAATATGGCCCCCTCCAGACACTCGAGCAATATCAACCCGATACTCCAACTCGTTCCACACTCTCTGTAGCATATCAGGCGTAACAGTTTGGATAGCTGCTGTTATTTCTCGTTTCAAATCATCAATGGTGGCTGGGAGAGGTGGCCGAAACACCATATCCTTAACATACCCCTATAAGAAAAAATCTGGCTGCGTACTACATTTTCATCACTCGTTCTCGGCCGTCCAGAACTTTTCCCTTTGCACAAACACCCATTGTCTGTAAACTGTTTATACCAACGTTTAATACACCACCTATCAGGAGGTTTAACACCATACTTCGTTCGAAATGCACGCTGAACAACTGTCGTCGATTCACTTCTGCCGTACTCAATAACACAAAAAGCTTTCTGTTGAGCGGTCGCCATCTTAGCATCAACTGACACTGACGCCTAGTCAACAGCGCCTCAAGCGAACAAATGTACAACTAAATGAAACTTTATAGCTCCCCTAATTCGCCGACAGATAGTGCTTAGCTCTGCCTTTTGTCGTTGCACTTTTAAATTCCTAAAGTTGTGGTATTCTTTTTGAATCACCCTGTATATCATTTTCAGGATGAGTAAGAGTATGGACTGTTCTGTACTGGTCGCTGTGCGCTTGGATGGGGGGCGCGGCGACTGACCATTTCTCCTCCCCCCTCCTCCCCCCCACAGCCGCCACCGTTGATTCGCCTAAAAATATACGAAGATTGCAACGCCAGAAGATAGCAGCAAAATGATATAAGAAGACCTGCAGACGATAGACAATAGGTACGAGGACTGTTAGTTAACCCCGAACCTAAATAAATATAATACGTTGCGACCAAATAGGCGAAGAGTTTCACTACTGTTCAATTACAGTACGGAAGCCACTGAATCGATATTTCGTGAAATAGCCACGCTAAACAAATTTTCGAAAAAGTAGATTCTAGGCAGAGAGTCATTGTAAGAACATACATAAATTTAATTCATCCGCGAAAGAAATGAAATGTGTTACATGCTCCCGCATACGACGCGCAAAGTCGCGCCAAGAACGTCAGAAAAATTACAGCTCATACTATCATACTAGGGCTTACCAGGAATCATTCTTCCCACGTATCGTTGAAGAACTGACAGTGAACGATGGCAGCGGCGGGTGTGTGTGAGGGAGGGGGGGGGGGGGGGGGGGAGAAGCAATGGTACCATCAAGGGATGCTGTTGCTGTAAATTGTGGTCTTCCGTCAAGAGACTGGTTTGATGCAGCTCCCCATGCTATTCTATCCTGTGCAAGCTTCTTCATCTCCGAGTAACTACTGCAACCTATATCCCTCTGAATCTGCTTAGTGTATTCATGTCTTGGTCTCCCACTACGATTTTTCCCTCCACGCTGCCCTCCAATACTAAATTGGTGATCCCTTGATGCCTCAGAACGTGACCGATCAACTGATCGCTTCTTCTAGTCAAGTTGTGCCACAGATTCCTCTTCTCCCCGATTCTATTCAGTACCTCCTCATTAGTTAGGCGATCTATCCATCTAATCATCAACATTTTTAATGCAGCGCCACATTTCGAAAACTTCCTGTCTAAACTAACTATCCTCCATGTTTCGCTTCCATACATGGCTACACTCCACACAAATACTTTCAGAAAAGACTTCCTGAAACTTAAATCTATACTTGATATTAACAAATTTCTGTTCTACAGAAACGTTTGCCTGCCCAGAGCCAGTGTAGATTTTATATCCTCTCTACTTCGACCATCATCAGTTATTTTGCTGGCCAGATAGCAAACTCATCTACTACTTTAAGTGTCTCATTTCCTAATGTAATTCCCTCAGCAGCACCTTATTCAATTTGACTACATTCCATTATCCTCGTTTTGGTTTGGCTGATGTTCATCTTATATCCTCCTTTCAAGACACTGTCCATTCCGTTCAACTGCTCTTCCAGTTCCTTCGCTGTTTCTGACAGAATTGCAAAGTCATCAAAGTCATTGGCAGACCTCAGAGTTTTTACTTCATCTCCATGGATTTTATTCCTACTCCAATTTTTTCTCTTGTTTCCTTTACTGCTTTGCTCAATACATAGATTGATGAACGTCGTGGATATGCTACAACCCTGTCTCACCCCCTTTTCAAGGGACAGCGCCATGTAAATACTTGTATACAGATGGCGATACTATCGCGTACTCAAGGTATAAAACGGCAGTGCACTGGCAGAGCTGTCATTTGAAAACAGGTGATTCATAAAAAACTTGTACAACCATCTACACTACAGGACAAAGATTTACCTCTAGCAACATGAAGTAAAGAAGTGACTATCTTATATTCACTATTTATGCAAAACTATCTTTGAAACATTCATTTCATAACTAAAGTAAAATTAATGGTCTATCTTCTTTGAGAGGTCCATAATCATTGTTGTAATTATAGTAAGTATTTATAAACGTTGACATTTAAATATTTTCGCATAGCTATGTATTAGTGGATTTTTGGTTTTTATGTCCTCGTTGCGGTATCGTTCACTTTATATGATTTAAATCGGTTAGTACATTTCTCTCATCAAGGGATGGAAACGAAGTCTCATGCATCTTGACAGAGCGTAGGGGAACGATGCGGGAGACCCGCACCGCCGTACTAGGCAAGGTCCTAGTGGAGGTGGTTTGCCGTTGACTTCCTCCGACGCTAATTGGGGATGAATGATAATGATAAAGACAACACAACAAGCGAGAATGCTACCGCGAGATCACAAGCTGCAAACTATCTCACCATAATAAGTTCAGTTACGATGTCAGTGCCTCTACTCACACCATGTGCAATCTGGTGTACCATCTCTGTTCTTTTGAAGACCCATTAGTCGGTATGGACATCGATGATGGCCGCTAGGTGGCACTGCTGCAATTGCAGGCGCTGCAGTCGCCGATGTAAGTGTCCCTTCCATGTGGCCAGATGACGAACGTGTCGCTGGCCGTTGTGGCCGAGCGGTTCTAGGCGCTTCAGTCCGAAACCGCGCTGCTGCTACGGTCGGACTGCTACGGTCGCAGGTTCCAATCCTGCCTCGGGCATGGATGTGTGTGATGTCCTTAGTTTAGTTAAGTTTAAGTAGTTCTAAGTTCTAGGGGACTGATGACCACAGATGTTAAGTCCCATAGTGCTCAGAGCCATTTGAACCATTTTGCTACGGTCGCAGGTCCGTATACTGCCTCGGGAATGGATGTGTGTGCTGTCTTTAGGTTAGTTAGGTTTAAGTAGTTCTAAGCCTAGGTGACTGATGACCTCAGATGTTAAGTACCATAGTGCTTAGAGCCATTTGAACCATTTGAACGAACGTGTCATTCATATAACGGGAAAAATACGTGGGTTTCAGTTTGGATGATTCCAGGGTTTCATTCTCGAAGTGTTCCATATACAAATTCGCGAACACACGCCAAAGTGGTCTGCCCATTGCAACTACTTCCGTTTGTCCACACTGTTCTCCAGTAAACAGAAAATACGTGCGCGTCAGTCCATGCCTGAAAAGGTCGATGGTCTTCTTGTCAAATTTCTGACCAATAATCTCTAGTGACTCCCTTAGAGGCACCCCGTTGACCAACGAAACATCAAGACTCACCAGAATATCTTTCGCCCTGAAGTTGTCAAGCCGTTTTACAAAATCCACCTAACTGCGAATGTAATAAGGGCTTAGTATTTCCGTCAGCTACTATATCAGCTAATATGCCGGTGCCTGAATGTTGCTGACAATTCTTGGTGACCCCTCTGGTATATCTGCCTCGTTGAAAAGATCCCTAGTCTTTATCTTCACCTTCTCTGTGGAATCAGATATGGACTTCCTGTAGGACTCGCCGTCAAGAAGGCTCTGCATTTTTTCAACGTAGTCCTTCTGGGAAAGAACAACAAAAGCGTTGCAATTGTCAGCGGGTGACAACAACCTCAGGGTGCTATATTGAGGAATCTGCAATCTGAGGTCCTCCCCACACTTACACTTTTACTATTACTGTAGGTCGTGTTACACAACACAAGTATAAACCCGATGGGTTTGACTCAACTGTAGGAAGACGAAGAAATGTGTTAGATTTTGCCAATGCATGATGATGGAGCAACTAGAAGACTATAGACTAGGCAAGATGCCTCTTACAAAACGGATTAAATCTAAAAGTATATGCAAGACTGTCCTTGAAATTTATAAAAAAAATTATGGGCCAGTGCTAAAAATTGAATTCAGTTTATTCTGATACTTGTTCTAATGAACTGATATCTGCTCGTGTAATACCACACACAAATTACACAAGCTACAGCCAGTGTTTCAGAGTTATGAGTATGACTGTTATGAGAAGTATTCTCAGTTGAATGAAGATTACAAAGCTGATGACTCATCTTATATAAAACTGCGAATATTGTAAACAAGGTAAATGAGTTTTAATACAGCTTCTTTTTCTTCATATTTAATGTGCAACTGATTTAGTACTCCCTTTTCCATATTTGCAAGTACTGTACGGACTGTGCTAAACCAGCAGCACATCTTTAAGCACTATGAATGAGATTCAAATCACGCAGTGGGGGAGACAGTGGATCATGTGTCCGTGTGTTTACTCATACGCCTGGGAAGAAGGAAGGAAGTGTGCGAGGTGACTGCCGACAGCCAGTAGCCCACCTACCACTGCTCGCTTGAGCACCTTTATCAGCCCTCCCCCCCCCCCCCCCCCCCCACCCACCAACCTAGTCCATGGACGAGTGCAGTGCCAGGTTGCGGAAGGTATATAATAAAGTGCATAGTTAACCTATCCCAGCATAGTATCAAAATAGCAAGAGCGCATTTTTTGGTGCAGTGTAACGTTAAGTTCCATATTTACAGCTGTTTATTTTAAATCGTAAATAACATCGGAGGTGCATTGCTGTCCTGATAATCTCAGACATTTCATGGTGGCACCACCGCGTTGCTCAAAGTTTAGACTAACAATGACACCCTCATGATGCTGGAGACGCTAAGGATGGTGGGGACAGTGGTAATGGACCAATTCGATCATACTGCACCAGTGGTGGAGGGGAGACAACAGTCTTTGGTCATAAATTACTATTTTTATGATGACGCACGAATGCAAGTACACTACTTCGATGCCATCTTGCTCATTAACTATAGTAATTGTAATGACTATTATGGACCGTTAATAGTAATTATAATGACAGTTATCACTCACAAATTGTGTGCTAAATAAAAGAAACAAAAGGCCCAAGTCAGCAGCGTAAGAACGCTAGAGGAAATGGACTGTTCGTTTACTTAAGGAGAAAAAAAGGACCCAGTGTCTGTAAATTTTCATAGCTCCCAACTTTATTTATGTTTCATAGTTTGCAGGAATATGGAATGTAAATGTCCCATAGACTCATCGTAGGTACAGGAAATGTTAATTGTCGGTTCACTGGCCGGATACTGGCAAAATGCTGTAAACCTACAACGGAAATTAACCTAGAAAATAGTTGTGCAGCCCATCGACAGAACTGAGGAATCTACAAAGATCCTAAAACTCCCTATGTATCGCAACCTTAGGAACCATGAACACAACATTAGACTAATTATTGCTAATTAGTCTTCCCATGCTCCTCACGCGAATGGATCGGTAAGCCCCGTTAATCCTATGACATGCAGTTCTCAGGCGTTTGCAGAGAATAAATGTAGATGTAAATACGAAATTGATCGGTGTGTCACATCAGCGTTATGTGTAATGACACGATACATGTACGAAATGTAAGCGAATTGAAGGCTAACAATATGACTTCCCGGAAATTCAATCGCACCACGTGGTTGATAACTTTAGCCGACATGTGTCATATCTTGCTATCCTTTGTTCAGGTAGCAGGTCCAATGAAACACTATATAAACGGAACTGCACACTTTGGCCCGATGTACTAGATACGTTTGCTATGATTATCAAACAGAGTGCGGAAATTCGCACACAAGGTACAATACAAAATTCTCGCTAAGGGACCACAGAGAACCAAACAGATTCGATTGATTGTCGAGTCAAGGGTAACTCTCGCGACGGCAGAATCTTTTGACGGTTGGCTTTAGTTATCACATCTGGCTAATGAAAATACAGAAGTGCATTTTTCCTGCGGTTTACACTACTACAAATCCTGTTCATATCAGGTATCATAAGATATGGGATTTGTCTCTTTGACAATTAGGTCAAACGGATTGTAGCTGGTGGGATTTTGGATGAAAGTTAGGCGCTACAGCGACCAAAGGGCGCCCATACGGTAGTTTTTAGTGGAGAAGGACTAGACATGGGTTACAGGGTCTTTAGTCGTAATATGTTGGAAGACGGATAGTGACTTGTAAGTAGCCACAAAAATGTTCCAGTCCCAAACCAATTAGAAATCTGCATAATACCGATGTTTAAACCATTCTGTAAAAAGAAATCACATGATTACACTATATTTATCCTTTCCCTGAAATCTAGGGGGCACCGCATCCTACCCTTGCCCTCGAGGAATCGGTGCCCTTTTGGTAGAAGGTGTCACCTTAATTCTGCGATCGACAGTGTCGAAAGACAATGGATGAAACGATAGAAGTTCAGGTGCCGTCTTTCCCCAGTAGTATCAATAATCAGTGGTGATTAACAGCATGGGGATGTAGAAGGAAACGGAAATCCCCATGCGTACAGTGTAAGTAGGCTGTTTAGGTTTTTTTATTGGTAACGCCACGTAGCGCTCTGTATGAAAATCACTGGCTGTGCTGTGTGCAGTCTGTACCTTGTTTGCATTGTTGTCTGCCATTGTAGTGTTGGGCAGCTGGATGTTAACAGCGTGTAGCGTTGCGCAGTTGGAGGTGAGCCGCCAGCAGTGGTGGATGTGGGGAGAGAAATGGTCGAGTTTTGAAATTTGTAAGACTGGATGTCATGAACTGCTATATATATTATGACTCTTGAACACTATTAAGGTAAATACATTGTTTGTTCTCTATCAAAATCTTTCATTTGCTAACTATGCCTATCAGTAGTTAGTGCCTTCAGTAGTTTGAATCTTTTATTTAGCTGGCAGTAGTGGCGCTCGCTGTATTGCAGTAGTTCGAGTGACGAAGATTTTTGTGAGGTAAGTGATTTGTGAAAGGTATAGGTTAATGTTAGTCAGGGCCATTCTTTTGTAGGGATTTTTGAAAGTCAGATTGCGTTGCGCTAAAAATACTGTGTGTCAGTTTAGTGTTGATCAGAATATGTAAAGAGCGAAATGTCTGAGTACGTTCAGTTCTGCTCAGCTGTTTGAAAATCAAATAACGTAAGGGATTTACCAGCACAGTAATTCAATAATTTTTCTGAGGGGACGTTTCAACAGAAACATATATATCCCAGGGCCTTTTAGACTTAAAATATTGTCCTTTAACCTCCAAATACATTCTGGAGATAAACTACTTTCTGATATGGATCTCCTGATAGGAACTGTGCAGGAGGCAATTAAAAGTAACTCGAAGAGAACGAATAAGGAAGACTTTGTATGACTCACAGTGTATAGCGTTAATACTATTGTGAGGGAGAAACTGTAAAATCTGTAGACAGATACTGACAGGTAAAAAGCCACTTACTATGTGCATCTCACTGACTGAATTATTTTCCTTGAAGTAGAAACGAACCCAGTGACCTTATGCCATGATTTTCAAATACTACTTGTACTTGTCATACTTACGTAACTTATGCCCTCAATAGCCATAAAGTGTACATAATATGTTTCAGGAAACATTTCATCCGTCCTAAAAAATTTCTTTGAAAAATAAGCATTTAATTTTGATGCATTATCTGCTATGGCAACATAAGATAAGTGTATTTGTCAATTACGAACTAGCATCGAGTTACAAGCTAATTGCAATGGTAGCTACAAAGAGAAAGAAATACTAAGACCAATTGCCGTTCAACGTGGGTTCAACAATACATATAGGGTGGTCCATTGATAGTGACCTGGACAAATATCTCACGAAATAAGCGTCAAACAAAAAACTACAAAGAACGAAACGTGTCTAGCTTGAAGGGGAAAACCAGATGGCGCTATGGTTGGCCCGCTAGATGGCGCTGCCATGGGTCAAACGGATATCAACTGCGCTTTTTTAATAGGAAACCCTATTTTTATTACATACCCATGTAGTACGTAAAGAAATATGATTGTTGTAGCTGGACCACTTTTTTCGCTTTGTGATAGATGGCGCCGTAATAGTCACAAGCATATGGCTCACAATTTTTGACGAACATCTGGTAACAGGTAGGTTTTTTGAAATTAAAAAACAGAACGTAGGTACGTTTGAACGTTTTATTTCGATTGTTCCAATGTGATAAATGTACTTTTGTGAACTTATCATTTCTGAGAACGCATGCTGTTACAGCGTGATTACCTGTAAATACTGCACGAATGCAAAAAATGCTCAAAATAATGTCCATCAACCTCCTCTTCCTATCAACTGCATCCGTCTGGTGGCCTCCTTCCTCTCCCACCGCCCCTCCTATGTTACCATCCATAATGCCAATTCCCACACCTTCTACCCCTCTGCAGGTGTGCCCCAGGGCTCTGTCCTCTCCCCTCTCCTCTACCTCCTGTACACGGCAGATATGCCCCAACCCCCCCCCCCTCCCCCTCCTGTACACCTCTTGCAATATGCTGATGACACCGCATTCCTCGCCCTCGCTCCTACCCTCCAACAGTCCCAACGCCTTCTCCAGAATCACCTTGACCTTTTTGCTGCATGGTGTAACCAGTGGCTCCTGAAACTCAACCCTTCCAAGACTCAGGCAATCATCGTAGGTCGTACCACTCGCTCCTTCCGGCTCCTGGATTTCTCCCTTACTGTCTGCGCCCGTCCTGTCTGCCTCACCCCCACCCCCACCTACCTTGGCCTCACCATTGACCGTCACCTCACCTGGATCCCTCATCTCCGCTCCATCCAATCCAAAGCCCACAGCCGCCTCCGACTCCTCAAACTCCTCTCTGGCCGGACATGGGGGTTGGACCCCTCTACCATCCTCCACACCTACAAATCCTTAATCCGTCCCATCCTCTGTTATGCCAGTCCTGCCTGGATATCTGCCCCCCCCCAAATTCTATAAATCCCTCCAGATCCTTGAGCATCATGCACTCCGCCTCGCCTTCCATATACGCCTCCTGTTCCCCATGCGGATCCTCTATGATCTCATTCCTTTCCCCCATCTGCTCCTATTCCTCGAACATATCTGCATCCTCTACACCTCCCGCCGTCTTGAACCCCCTCACCCCCTGGTTGCTCCTCTCCTCTCCCATCCCTGTCCCCTGCCACGTCTTCACCGTTGTGTCCCCCCTACCCTCCATCTCTACACCCTACATCTCCTTTCCCAAGGTGGCTTCCATCAACTCCCCCTCCCAGATGATGCCCTCTCTCCCTCCATTTATCCCTCCTATCAACTCTGATCCTCACTCCCCCTCCTTTCCTCTGTCCTTTCCCTGGGCTCCCTCTTCCCCCCTTCCGTCCTGTTTTCTCCCCACTAAACCTCTCCCTACCTCCCTTCTCCCCCCCCCCCGAGTCCTTTTGTATTCCCCTCCTCTGCCTACCCCATTCCCTGTCGCGTCTGCCCAGTGCCCCCCACCCCTCTTATGGGTCCTCATCCTCCATCAGCTCCTTTCCCGGCTGCCCCCCTTCGCCTTTACTCTCCTTCCCCCCCTTTTTCATTTTCCCATCATCTGTCCAGTTTCCCCCCACCTGCTCTCGCCTGTGGTATGTCACATTTGCCAACTTTTTAGTGCAGTGTTCCAGTGACTGTTCAGTGTTGTTCGTCTTTCTCGTGTTGCGAACAGAAACCATGCAGTCGCTAGGTGTGAATTTTATGTCTTTTACGAACAGACACCAGACTGTCGCGTGTTTTTTTTAATTGTCTGTCTATTGTTTTACCTGTCTGCTTCGTATGTATTTTATTAGCATCATCATCCCTCTGTTCTTTGTTTTAAGTTCCACGATTTCTTTTCGCCATGTTTACTCTTTAAGTCTCCGATTTTATCGCCTGTTTTTATTATTTATTCTCTTCATCTTTCTAACAAAGTCTGTAGGCTGAAGAGCGGCATACTTAGCTGCTGCCAGCCCACCCCCTTCGGGGGGAATTGAAATTCTATAAAGAAAAAAAAAGTCCGTCAACCTCAGTGCATTTGGCAATACGTGTAACGACATTCCTCTCAACAGCGAGTAGTTCGACTTCCGTGATGTTCGCATATGCATTGACAATGCGCTGACGTATGTTCTCAAGCGTTGTCGGTGGAATACGATAGCAAATATCGTTGAACTTTCCCCACAGAAAGAAATCCGGGGACATCAGATCCGGTGGACGTGCGGGCCATGGTATGGTGCTTCGACGATCAATCCACCTGTCATGAAATATGCTATTCAATACCGCTTCAACCGCACGCGAGCTATGTGCCGGACATCCATCATGTTGGAAGCTAATCACCATTCTGTCATGCAGTGAAACATCTTGTAGTAACATCGGTAGAAATTACGTAGGAAATCAGCATACACTGCAACATTTAGATTGTTGTTGTTGTGGTCTGCAGTCCTGAGACTGGTTTGATGCCGCTCTCCATGCTACTCTATCCTGTGCAAGCTTCTTCATCTCCCAGTACCTACTGCAACCTACATCCTTCTGAATCTGCTTAGTGTATTGATCTCTTGGTCTCCCTCTACGATTTTTACCCTCCACGCTGCCCTCCAATGCTAAATTTGTGATCCCTTGATGCCTCAAAACATGTCCTACCAACCGATCCCTTCTTCTAGTCAAGTTGTGCCACAAACTTCTCTTCTCCCCAATCCTATTCAATACCTCCTCATTAGTTACGTGATCTACCCACCTTATCTTCAGCATTCTTCTGTAGCACCACATTTCGAAAGCTTCTATTCTCTTCTTGTCCAAACTGGTTATCGTCCATGTTTCACTTCCATACATGGCTACACTCCATACAAATACTTTCAGAAACAACTTCCTGATTCTTAAATCTATACTCGATGTTAACAAATTTCTCTTCTTCAGAAACGCTTTCCTTGCCATTGCCAGTCTACATTTTATATCCTCTCTACTTCGACCATTATTAGTTATTTTACTCCCTAAATAGCAAAACTCCTTTACTACTTTAAGTGTCTCATTTCCTAATCTAATCCCCTCAGCATCACCCGATTTAATTTGACTACATTCCATTATCCTCGTTTTGCTTTTGTTGATGTTCATCTTATATCCTCCTTTCAAGACACTGTCCATTCCGTTCAACTGCTCTTCCAAGTCCTTTGCTGTCTCTGACAGAATTACAATGTCATCGGCGAACCTCAAAGTTTTTACTTCTTCTCCATGAATTTTAATACCTACTTCGAATTTTTCTTTTGTTTCCTTTACTGCTTGCTCAATATACAGATTGAATAACATCGGGGAGAGGCTACAACCCTGTCTCACTCCTTTCCCAACCACTACTTCCCTTTCATGCCCCTCGACTCTTATAACTGCCATCTGGTTTCCGTACAAATTGTAAATAGCCTTTCGCTCCCTGTATTTTACCCCTGCCACCTTCAGAATTTCAAAGAGAGTATTCCAGTTAACGTTGTCAAAAGCTTTGTCTAATTCTACAAATTCTAGAAACGTAGGTTTGCCTTTTCTTAATCTTTCTTCTAAGATAAGTCGTAAGGTTAGTATTGCCTCACGTGTTCCAACATTTCTACGGAATCCAAACTGATCTTCCCCGAGGTCCACTTCTACCAGTTTTTCCATTCGTCTGTAAAGAATTCGCGTTAGTATTTTGCAGTTGTGACTTATTAAACTGATTGTTCGGTAATTTTCACATCTGTAAACACCTGGTTTCTTTGGGATTGGAATTATTGTATTCTTCTTGAAGTCTGTGGGTATTTCGCCTGTCTCATCCATCTTGCTCACCAGATGGTAGAGTTTTGTCATGACTGGCTCTCCCAAGGCCATCAGTAGTTCTAATGGAATGTTGTCTATTCCCGGGGCCTTGTTTCGACTCAGGTCTTTCAGTGCTCTGTCAAACTCTTCACTCAGTATCTTATCTCCCATTTCTTCTTCATCTACCTCCTCTCCCATTTCCATAATATTGTCCTCAAGTACATCGCCCTTGTATAAACCCTCTATATACTCCTTCCACCTTTCTGCTTTCCCTTCTTTGCTTAGAACTGGGTTGCCATCTGAGCTCTTGATATTCATACAAGTGGTTCTCTTCTCTCCAAAGGTCTCTTTAATTTTCCTGTAGGCAGTATCTATCTTACCCCTAGTGAGACAAGCCACTACATCCTTACATTTGTCCTCTAGCCATCCCTGCTTAGCCATTTTGCACTTCCTGTCGATCTCATTATTGAGACGTTTGTATTCCTTTTTGCCTGCTTCATTTACTGCATTTTTATATTTTCTCCTTTCATCAATTAAATTCAATATTTCTTCTGTTACCCAAGGATTTCTATTAGCCCTCGTCTTTTTACCTACTTGATCCTCTGCTGCCTTCACTACTTCATCCCTCAAAGCTACCCATTCTTCTTCTACTGTATTTCTTTCACCCATTCCTGTCAATTGTTCCCTTATGCTCTCCCTGAAACTCTCTACAACCTCTGGTTCTTTCAGTTTATCCAGGTCCCATCTCCTTAAATTACCGCCTTTTTGCAGTTTCTTCAGTTTCAATCTGCAGTTCATAACCAATAGATTGTGGTCAGAATCCACATCTGCCCCTGGAAATGTCTTACAATTTAAAACCTGGTTCCTAAATCTCTGTCTTACCATTATGTCATCTATCTGATACCTTTTAGTATCTCCAGCATTCTTCCAGGTATACAACCTACTTTCATGATTCTTGAACCACGTGTTAGCTATGATTAAGTTATGCTCTGTGCAAAATTCTACAAGGCGGCTTCCTCTTTCATTTCTTCCCCCCAATCCATATTCACCTACTATGTTTCCTTCTCTCCCTTTTCCTACTGACGAATTCCAGTCACCCATGACTATTAAATTTTCGTCTCCCGTCACTACCTGAATAATTTCTTTTATCTCGTCATACATTTCATCAATTTCTTCATCATATGCAGAGCTAGTTGGCATATAAACTTGTACTACTGTAGTAGGCATGGGCTTTGTGTCTATCTTGGCCACAATAATGCGTTCACTATGCTGTTTGTAGTATCTAACCCGCACTCCCATTTTTTTATTCATTATTAAACCTACTCCTGCATTACCCCTATTTGATTTTGTATTTATAACCCTGTAATCACCTGACCAAAAGTCTTGTTCCTCCTGCCACCGAACTTCACTAATTCCCACTATATCTAACTTTAACCTATCCATTTCCCTTTTTAAATTTTCTAACCTACCTGCCCGATTAAGGGATCTGACATTCCACGCTCCGATCCGTAGGATGCCAATTTTCTTTCTCCTGATGATGGCGTCCTCTTGAGTAGTCCCCGCCCGGAGATCCGAATGGGGGACTGTTTTACCTCCGGAATATTTTACCCAAGAGGACGCCATCATCATTTAGTCATACAGTAAAGCTGCATGTCCTCGGGAAAAATTACGGCTGTAGTTTCCCCTTGCTTTCAGCCGTTCGCAGTACCAGCACAGCAACGCCGTTTTGGTTAATCTTACAAGGCCAGATCAGTCAATTATCCAGACTGTTGCCCCTGCAACTACTGAAAAGGCTGCTGCCCCTCTTCAGGAACCGCATGTTTGTCTGGCCTCTCAACAGATACCCCTCCGTTGTGGTTGCACCTACGGTACGGCCATCTGTATCGCTGAGGCACGCAAGCCTCCCCACCAACGGCAAGGTCCATGGTTCATGGGGGGACATTTAGATTGCCATCGATAAAATGTGGGCCGATTATCCTTCCTCCCATAATACCGCACCATACATTAACCCGCTAAGGTCGCTGATGTTCCACTTGTTGCAGCCATCGTGGATTTTCCGTTGCCCAATAGTGCATATTATGCCGGTTTACGTTACCGCTGTTGGTGAATGACGCTTCGTCGCTAAATAGAACGCGTGCAAAAAAATCTGTCATCGTCCAGTAATTTCTCTTGTGCCCAGTGCGAGAACTGTACACGACGTTCAAAGTCGTCGCCATGCAATTCCTGGTGCCTAGAAACATGGTACGGGTGCAATCGATGTTGATGTAGCATTCTCAACACCGACGTTTTTGAGATTCCAGATTCTCGCGCAATTTGTCTGCTACTGATGTGCGGATTAGCCGCGACAGCAGCTAAAACACCTACTTGTGCATCATCTATTGTTGCAGGTCGTGGTTGACGTTTCACATGTGGCTGAACACTTCCTATTTCCTTAAATATCGTAACTATCCGGCGAACGGTCCGGACACTTGGATGATGTCGTCCAGGATACCGAACAGCATACATAGCACACGCCCGTTGGGCATTTTGATCACAATAGCCATACATCGACGCGATATCGACTTTTTCCGCAGTTGGTAAGCGGTCCCCCTATTTGAACACCTGTAATGTATCACGAAGCAAATACCGTCGGCACTGGCGGAATGATACGTGATACCACGTACTTATACATTTGTCACTATTACAGCGCCATCTATCACAAAACGAAAAAAGTGGTCCAACTAAGACATTCATATTTCTTTATGTACGACACGAATATATAATAAAAATGGGGGTTCCTATTCAAAAATCGCAGTTGAAATCCGTTTGACCTATGGCAGCGCCATCTAGCGTGCCAAGCATAGCTCCATCTGGTTTCCCCCTTCAAGATAGAGGAGTTTCGTTCTTTGTAGTTTTTTCGTTTGATGCTTCTTCCGTGAGATATTTGGCCCGGTCACTATCAATGGACCACCCTGTATAAGCAGAGCTATAAACAAAAACGCACATTGTTGTCAAATTACTCGTGTTGCACTCTATGCGCAAGCTGACACGTTCAGTTTCTTCGATGATCTATACTGCCCTAGTTTAATGAACAATCGACAAACGTAATCACCGTACTTTCTAAGTAGATCGGCTGGTAATATTCCACGTTCATATTACATAATCGGTGGATGAGGCTATCTCAAAAGTAGGATACCTACATAGATAACACGAACTGTCTGATTGTAAATGAATGAAAAAATGCAGTAGAAATCATGGACCAGCCCTGTCATTCCATTCAGGAAATTTTCTGTACGCCACACTGCACAGTTACTGCTTCGACACTGTACATTCGTCCATATCTCCAATCGGAGGGATCATGTATATGCTATTGTTATTGGACTCTATTGATTTAATGTCTTTCACTTGTTTGAATAGCAACAGTATTTTGTGTATGCATATTTCTATCATGCTATCGTAATTTTCGGAAACATTATTCTGTGGCTGATTCGCTACACCGTGTGTCCCTGTTAAGGTGAATGGGAGCTCGTCCGCTTGCAGTAATGAAGCTGTATTTACCACCACCTCCCATTCCCTGTGCTGCAGGAACCGTTACGTTTTGTGCTGGGATTTAATAGGCCGAAGGTCTTTTTCCATAGGTCGCTCTGCAGAAATCTGCTATTTATGTTTCATTACATTCTCCATAAAACAGAATTTTAAAGAGTCGTTGAAAATACGTATGTAAAATGTTCAACGACTGCCTGCATCAAATGACCTGTTCGTACCTGAGTGATCAGAAATTAAATATGTTGTTCCGTCACGGTCCCAGCGGACACACACATAAAATTAACTGTAAATTATGAAACCTGATCGTCAATGGAAGGCAGGATTCGGTTACGATTGTGGACGGGGCCGTAATCAGTTACTACTGGTTGCCTTTTACAGTTACACATAATTTATTCTAATGCACTAATTCCAGACTCAACCATAAATAAAAATACCACACGTTATTAATGAAGGAATAAATATCTGCGTAAATAGTAGTGTTTTCAGTGAGATACAATTTAGCAAATCGCCATTAAATACAGATACAGCAGATTATGTTTTAAAACCAAGCCACTGTGATCTGGGCAGAAGGCCTTACACGCCAGGAATGGCAATAAATTAAAAATTGTTTAAAATTCGCCTCAACTTACAAATTACAGGTATTGAAATATTAAGGGCAAGTCGCCACAAACACAGCAGAAGGCATGAGACGCCAGGAATGGCAGTAAATAACGTTTTAAAGGCTTACTGCGTAAATACAAAAACCAAATTAGAATTTTAAGGCAAGTCATCACAATCACGGCTGAAGGCCTTACACGTCAAGAATGGCAATAAATTAAACATTTAGAAAGCTGCTGTAAAACAGCAAACACAATAGCAAAGGTTAATTAAAAAAACAAGTAACTGATCACCAAACGGGTGAAATAAGATGATAAACTTTGTAACACAACCCATAACATTCACTGAACACTACAATGCTAGATTCATTCCAGAAGGCGACCAGAACTATTAACTAGACAAATATAACCTTTAATGTAGGCATTACAAGGTATTGTAATAAATAATACAATACTAAAACACAAGGACCAGTACATAAGTTCCTTAAAGGGTATTGAGGCAGATTATACCCGCAGAAGGCGTCGACTGAAGGAGCGTTACACTGAACTACTGGCCATCATACCTCCTTTTAGAACACACATGTCTTACAAGAAGCAAGGGGCCACAGACAGTGCTCCAGGAATCGACCTCTGAGAAGGTCCGACAACAAACACATTCGCAAGCGATGAGATAGGCAGCCAAGAGTTGTATTCACTTCACAAGATGGCAACTCAGACTAGTGGCAGTCTAACGAGTGGCTAATAATAATCTTGCTGAAGCTACCTGACGTCCGATAAACGAAATGCAACGATGGAACAGTACGCCAAAGCCGGAACCGGCGGTCTGTACTATGTCCCAAGAATACTGTGCTTAGAGTGCCCGGAACGAGAAAGGAATCGCTACCACCAGAGTAGAAGAATCACCAACCGACCTACAATTAAGAAAGCTGTCAAAACTACGAGGCTTACCGGACAGCAGCGGCAAAGCGAGGAAATGTACACAGCCATTACATACACTAACCCCCAGGGAGTGTAACTGGGGCGTTAGCGGCTACCAGGCAAGAAAAACTACCGCTGGTTGAACTTAACAAATTGTAACAAGTTGAACGCAGTAAATAGTAATAAGTCGAGAAAAGCTAATCAGATCCGCCTTCTCCAAGCACTCAACTCACTGCTCTTCGTCTCGGCGACACTACGAGCAACAACACGAACGCATGTCACTGGAGAATCGCGAGATACCACAATGGTGGAGGTTTCTCTACTTGGATTGAAATGCACTCATCTTATAGCTTTCTGGATCCGGTTTACGACGAGGTTGCGCACCCTCGTGACCACAGCCCTTCCATGCAGCAGTCCATGTGTGCTGCCAGCGGTCCCGGGGTGTTCTCGCACTGTGCGAACCTGGCTCCTCCTGAGTCCCCACCGAACTGGCCCACTCACACGACCCAGAAAAACAGCGACGTCGCCCCAAAGATAGGGCAACAGTTACTACATATCGATAACCGCCGCTGCTGCCACTAGTGGAGAGGCAACGCTTTCGAAAGCGAGTGCCGCCAGTCAACACGATAAGAAGACAAACAACCGCAACCATGCCAATTAACGATACCGTCTGGCCTCCAACAAAGGGAGGAAACCTACAAACAGCACCAGTGCGAGCCGCAGCATGGCTCAAATTATGTAACAGATATGTAGCATAGTGCTCTCAAAGCATGACAAGATGCAGTTCAGTCGAACCTGAATATTGTAAGTGTGTAGTCGATAAGTAACAGAACTGATACATGGGAATAATCATCAAGTCACAGCTCCACCTGTTAAAACCTTTATTAGTGTGGGGAGTTTCCCATGTCTCAATCTCTATAAGTGAGATCCATCTCAACAGCAGAAATTGACCCCTAGAATATACGAGGAGACGTTAATCGACATCAGTCATTATAAATAAATATAGACATATGTCAGTTGTAATACATTTCCGAAACAGGATACATTATATGTGGATAAATCAAAACTTTGGTTATTTGTTCACGTGATGGGAGGGTTAATGTGCTGTGTCTATTATGAGAAGCCAACAAATACTCGCGTGATTAATGCACCGTCGCGCGGGATTAGCCGAGCGATCCAAGGCGCTGCAGTCATGGACTGTGCGGCTGGTCCCGGCGGAAGTTCGAGACCTCGCGCGGGCATGGGTGGGTGTGTTTGTCGTTAGGATAATTTAGGTTAAGTATTCTGTAAGCTTAGGGACTGATGACCTTAGCAGTTAAGTCCCATAAGATTTCACACACATTTGATTATTGTACCGCTGGAAAGCGTTAGAGCTTCGGGAAACATAGGCGAATTAGTTGAAGAATGTATATCTCTGAAGAGGATTAGTCGTTTTCCAAGAGGTCTAAGTGATTAACTAAATTGCTTTCGTCTGGTGATAAAATTTTACATGCGTTGGTATGCAGTGCCGCAGTGGTATTCTTGGTGAGTCAGGTTTGTTTAAATCCGCCGTTTAACATCGTGGATGACAATGATTCCATGAAGACTCAGTACACCGAAGGACAAGGAAATATTAATGGAGAGCTATTTTCTGAAGAACCCATTACTGAGAAGTAACAATACACCTGTGAATGGACAGTAGTTCAATGGAATGGCTTACGATTTCTAGGCAGAAACTAGTAATAATACATTTAACAGCTAACCACTGTAGCTTAGAGGGTTTTAGAAAAAAGCATAACCATTTTTTTAAAAAAAACGAAAGCGATTAGCGGAAACCGAATCCGTGCATCATTCCTAAAAGAGCAGCGGTCCTCAAACTCTTTTGCTCAAGAGCAAGACTAACACTGTGGGACAGTACCACAGGCCGCGCGTGCACCGATCTTGTTATTAACTGGCAGCCTACATAAATGAGAAAGTTATAGGGCGATAAGTTCGCTGCCAGTCCCCACGCACTGATCGTTAAAACTTGCCAGCATTCGGAACACTTCATCCTGTCCTTTTTTCTCGTTATTGTTTTCCACGTATTCCTTTCCTCTCCGATTCTGCGCAGACCCTCCTTATTCCTCACCTTATCAGTCCATAGCACTGAAATTCAAGCATTAGCGTGCATTACATTTGCAGTCAACGTGGGTCCGGATAAGGTGAGCAGGGCTTTACTCGTAAAGCTGTTTTATCGAAACAACAGCAATAGTGCTGCTGCTCTTCAGGAGAATCGACGCATTGTAGCAATACTGAGACGTTCTCTTTCCGCGACTGGGTTAAAGAACGTGATTCGAAAGTTCGAATTAACTGGCGATTTGAGAAATGCTCCTGGGGGAGGCCGACAGGCGGGTTGTGCCACAAATCGTTCGAGAAGTAACTGTTACCATGGCTGACAATGCTGGATGTAATGTGCGCTCTTCAAGCAGTGCACGAGCTGTGTCACGACAGCCGAACGTTCATCGGTCCATCTTTCGAAAACTGCTGCTAACAGTTGTCAAATGGTATCCATATATACTTGCAGTCAGTCTTAGACGAAGAATGTCATCACACTGATCAACGTTTGTAGCCTGGAACGTAAATATGGTACACAGTTAACAAATTTTAGCCTCTCATGTGTAAACTGAGGTCTTTCTATCGATGAATTATTCGTTATTTCTGCTCCGCATGTCCTTATAAATATTTCCGCAAAGTTTCATTGTCCTACGATTACTCGTTCTCCATGGGGGCCATCTCAAGTAGCAGCAGTTTAATTACAGTATTGTTGTTGCTGTGATTTTCAGTCCAGAGACTGGTTTGATGCAGCTCTCCATGCTACTTTATCCTCAGCAAGCTTCTTCATCTCTGAGTAACTACTGCAACCTACATCCTTCTAAATCTACTTAGTGTATTTATCGTTTGGTCTCCCTTTACGATTTTTACCCTCCACGCTTCCCTTCAGTACTAAATTTGTGATCCCTTAATGCCTTAGAATGTGGCCTACCAACCGATCCCTTCTTCTAGTCAAGTTGTGCCAAAAATTCCTCTCCACCCTCATCCTATTCAGTACCTCCTCGTTACTTATGCGATCTACACATCTAATCTTCTATAGCACCACATTTCAAAAGTTTGTACTTTCTTCTTGTCTAAACTATTTATCGTCCATGGCTACACTCCATACAAATACTTTCAGAAAAGACTTCTTGACACTTAAATCTATACTCGACGTTAACAACTTTCTCTTCTTCAGAAACACTTCCCTTTCCACTGCGTCTACATTTTATATCCTCTGTACTTCGAGCATCATCAGTTATTTCACTCCCCAAATAGCAAGACTCATCTACTACTTTAAGTGCCTCATTTCCTAATGTAATTTCATCAGCATAATATAATTTAATTCGACTACGCTCATTATCCTCGTTTTGTTTTTTGTTGATTTTCATCTTGCATCCTCCTTTCAAGAAACTGTTCATTCCATACGACTGCTCTTTCAGGTCCTTTGCTGTCACTGACAGAATTACAATGTCATCGGCAGACCTCAAAGTTTTTGTTTCTTCTCCATGGATTTTAATTCCTACCCCAAATTTTTCTTTTGTTTCCTTTACTGCTTGCTCAATATAAAGATCGAGTAACATAAGGGGTAGGCTACAACTCTGTCTCAACCCCTTCCCAACCACTGCATCCCAATCAGGCCCCTCGACTCTTATAATTGCCATCTGGTTTCTGTACAAATTGTATACTGTACTTCATTGACAAATGTGAAAGATACCATCGCATTTTTTTACTCGTGGCCAATGTTTATCGGTATTCTGAATGCTCCCAACCAGCCAGTTGCAATGAAACGCTATAGATTTTTTCGTTCGGGTAGTACGCGTAAGTAACACGGTAGCAAAATACGTCTACCTTTACTGTGATTTTACTAAGAGCTGAATAGGGAAGTGAGTGCACTTGAGATCTGTGACATGTTAAAGGGTGGTCTGACGTGTGTATTGCAAGTACAGATTCTTGGTTAATCTAAAATGTTACGAGTAAAAAAATTAAATTACTTCTGTTATAGGAAGAGTTCCACAGCCTTACTTCTTACAGATGTAATTTCATATTAATTTCGACCAAATTATGGTGTTACTGGACAGTGTGCGATACGCAATTACATTTTTCAGCTAGTGTGTTGACGTCGATATAGAGAGAACTACGTAAGAAAACTCACTGCTGTTGACCTTAACATAATAACAACACATGAAGGAAAGATGTTTAAAAACTATATCGATAATAATCAACGCAAATACATGCCGTTTGTACGCTCAATAGCAATTTGCTCAAATGGCTCTGAGCACTATGGGACTTAACTACTGAGGTCATCAGTCCCCTAGAACTTAGAACTACTTAAACCTAACTAACCTAAGGACATCACACACATCCATGCCCGAGGCAGAATTCGAACCTGCGACCGTAGCGGTCACGCGGTTCCAAACTGACGCGCTTAGAACCGCACGGCCACACCGGCCGGCTCAACAGCAATTCCCCAGAACCTAAAGTTCTATGCATCGAGAATGTTGCTGCTGCATTCGTTCATATTATAAATCATCATTCTTAGGACTATTAAAAACCTCGAATTTTTCTCGTATTGTGGCACTATTTGGTGAAGTTATAGGTGGCAATTCCGGCACAGTGGAATGTGTCTATCAATCGTCACCGATTTCAGAATGAAATATCGTCGCCGGCCGGAGTGGCCGAGTGGTTCTAGGAGCTACAGTCTGGAACCGCGCGACCGCTACGATCGCAGATTCGAATCCTGCCTCGGGCATGGATGTGTGTGATGTCCTTAGGTTAGTTAGGTTTAAGTAGTTCGAAATTCTAGGGGACTGATGACCTCAGCAGTTAAGTCCCATAGTGCTCAGAGACATTTTTTTGAAATATTGTCCTATTTAGTAAAAATGTATTTTGAATGCAAACGTTTCATTTAAGTCGCTTCTAATAAGCCTCAAATATTACGTACGCCACTTGCACAACGTTGGTGTAAGTTATATGTTACTCGTATAAGGGGCACTGACACATTTTGCTGCTGATACAGGACGACAACTAAGCGCTTCAGTATGGTAAGAATAGGTAGAGCAGGCGTATATATTTGTTTCAGACATTACCTGACCTCATTGTTTCAGCTTTTTCTGTCTAGGATCATATCAGACCTGAAGTGAATAATATTCTGACATTTGGAGGAATGGAGCAGCACGTTGTACAGACTTGTGAAGCCTTAAAAGGTGATCCAGTGGTGTTAGAAATAATTCGTAATACACTGCAGACAGGAGTGTAGTATTGAGGCCCCCCCCCCTCTCCCGAAACTGCTTTGTCAACATGTCGAACACCTCCTTCAATAGTTACGAGGATACAGTAAACTGCAACATGCAATGCACAGTGGTAGGATTGTATTTGTTTATAATGGACGTCGTGGGAGTAGCTTGAGGTCAATTACATGGGTACTTAAGAGAAAACTTATCATTTCAGAAACGTTTTTAATAACTAGACCAATATTTCATTCTGCTACCGAGAGCACCTCGCAACCATATACTCGCTGTTACCCCGCAAACGGGTCTTCTGCGGAACCGTGTTTAGTGAAACAACTTTGTTTCTACCGTCGTATGCATACTTACACCCATGTCAGTGTCCACTATTTATGACAAACTCTATGTAATTGAGTAAAGCGGCTACCGAACTTATGGACATGCTATTGAAGGCAATAATAAATGAATAAATTTAAAAAAAACTAGTTTGGACTATGGAGCACAGGACCATATTTGTGTTTCAGTGAGTGGTGAGAGGTATAAATTTCAGCTCATAAAGTATTGCACCATAACTGAGCCTACCGATAAAAATTCTTGTTAAATGTAATTGAGAGAGTGAAACGTGACGTAAGAGTTGTTGTTGTTGTGGTCTTCAGTCTTGAGACTGGTTTGATGCAGCTCTCCATGCTACCATATCCTGTACAAGTTTCTTCATCTCTCAGTACCTACTGCAACCTACATCCTTCTGAATCTGCTTAGTGTATTCATCTCTTGGTCTCCCTCTACGATTTTTACCCTCCACGCTGCCCTCCAATGCTAAATTTGTGATCCCTTGATGCCTCAGAACATGTCCTACCAACCGTTCCCTTCTTCTCGTCAAGTTGTGCCACAAACTCCTCTTCTCCCCAATTCTATTCAATACCTCCTTACTAGTTATGTGATATACCCATCTAATCTTCAGCATTCTTCTGTAGCACCACATTTCGAAAGTTTCTATTCTCTTCCTGTCCAAACTATTTATTGTCCATGTTTCACTTCCATACATGGCTGCACGCCATACAAATACTTTCAGAAACGACTTCCTGACACTTAAATCTATACTCGATGTTAAAAAATTTCTCTCCTTCAGAAACGCTTTCCTTGCCATTGCCAGTCTACATTTTATATCTTCTCTACTTCGACCATCATCAGTTATTTTGCTCCCCAAATAGCAAAACTCCTTTACTACTTTAAGTGTCTCATTTTCTAATCTAATTCCCTCAGCATCACCCGACTTAATTCGACTACATTCCATTATCCTCGCTTTGCTTTTGTTGATGTTCATCTTATATCCTCCTTTCAAGACACTATCCATTCCGTTCAACTGCTCTTCCAAGTCCTTAGCTGTCTCTGACAGAATTACAATGTCATCGGCGAACCTCAAAGAAAAGAATATTTAAAATGGGTAGCTAGATCGAGTAATTAATGAGGAGGTATTGAATTGAAAAAAAAGAAGTTTGTGACATAACGTAATTAAAAGAAGGATTCAGTCTCCAATAACTCGTTAGTTAGGCAAAAGGAAAGTGTGATGGGAAAGAGGCGTGGGCGCTGGGAATATTAAAGGTAGAGCATGGCTTGAATACAGTTTGGCCGATGCAAATGGATCGAGGCTGCAGTGAAACTGCGAAGATGAAGAAGGTTACTCGGGCTAATCTAGCATGGAGAGCAGCATAAACTAGTCTCTTGGCTTCAGACCACACCAACGAGACGAACAGCAATACTGAAATAATTCATAGAGGTGTCAGAAACTATAATGACAGAAAATTCTTACGATCAACTGGTCATTGTACTCAAAAGCTTGCGATTTTAATATCTTAGCAATCGAAAAATGCACAAGTCCCTCTGTAAGTAAAATGTCGAACATTCTTTGTTAACTCTGTGCTGCTTTCGGTAACAGATGTAGCAGCATGTGCCGTGATTGTAATTTCTTGATCGTCAGATACAAGCCTTCAAAGTCGAAACCGTTGTTCTGAAAGCAGAGTCAAACTGCGGAGGTGAGCATAATTCTGCCAACAACACCCACGATCCTCCGGGGAAGGATCGAACAATCAGCAGATCCCAATCAGTCCCCGAACTACAAACAGTGCGGTGCGACACACTGGACAGCATACCGAACCTTTGTTGACTAGGGTTATTGGCTTGTGTCATTGTGCTCTACTCGCCTATTTCATTTTCACCTAACAAAAATCAAACAACAAGAAATGACCTGACATACAACGAGAAATAATGATGATGATGTTTGGTTTGTGGGGCGCACAACTGCGTGGTCATTAGTGCCTGTACCAAGTCCCAATTTTTTCACACTCCAGTTTTTTACGCAGTCCAATCTAGCCACTATCGTGAATTATGATGAAGATGAAAAAATGTTGAGGACAACACTAACACCCTGTCCCCGGGCAGAGAAAATGCCCGACTCGGCAGGAAATCGAACCCGGGACCTCCTGATCCAGGGACATCAACGCTAGCCGCTAGACCACGAGCTGCGGATCCAACGTGTTACGTCTCGTGTTCATAAGCTACACTACTTCTTTCAGGGCGTGTAGCGAGAACAGAATGTGAATCATTTTGAATAGCAACTTACGTCTAGAAATATATCGTTGCTATGAAACAGAAACATATGTATTTACTAGTTTCATTCATTAATTGAGATCTCCGTCAGTATTTAGCAGATACGAAAATAAGAACGGCGGCCGCGGTGACCGATCGGTTCTAGGCGCTTCTGTCCGGAACCGCACGACTGCTACGGTCGCAGGTTCTAATCCTGCCTCGGGCATGGATGTGTGTGATGTCCTTAGGTTAGTTAGGTTTAAGTAGTTCTAAGTTCTAGGGGACTGATGACCTGAGATGTTAAGTCCCATAGTGCTCAGAGGTGTTTGAACCAAAAATGGTTCAAATGGCTCTGAGCACTATGGGACTTAACATCTGTGGTCATCAGCCCCCTAGAACTTAGAACTACTTAAACCTAACTAACCTAAGGACATCACACACATCCATGCCCGAGGCAGGATTCGAACCTGCGACCGTAGCAGTCGCGCGGTTCCGGACTGAGCGCCTGAACCGCTAGACCACCGCGGCCGGCAGGTGTTTGAACCATTTGAAAATAAAAACAATGAAGCATCACTGGCTGTACTTCCGGTAACATTCTTTTCTTCACGTATTAACTGATTACTGACTGATATGACTATGGAAATATGGATCTATCTTATCAAACTCAAATTCTGAAGCTCCCGGCAAGTTCCCAGTGCACACTACGTCAGAAATACACAGCTTTACGCTGCATCACATATCGCCTCATGTGTGTTGTATTATATGAATCAGCCTACTGAGCAGAATTATGGACGATCAGACTCAGGGTTTTCAGCAATTTTTATACGTCTGTACTGATAGCTTACACCAACTAGAAAAACGAAAGTTCATGAAATTATTCCCTGTTCTGTAGGTTGGTCAACACAAATCAGTCAGTATTGACAAAAAAATTACCGAAATTCTTAGAAAATTAAAAATCTGGCTGAGCTGAAACTGAAATTTATGAGAACGTTAAGTTAAATTGGTTTTTATTCAGTACTAAACACACACCAGCTCTAAGAGGTGTGTACTTTCACCTGATAATGACCTAAAGAGTAAGTAACTGTGGCATGTAAGTAAATACTGGGTTAAGCGCCAAAACTCTGATTTAGAAATTATTAAAAAGCAGCATAAAAGTTGGGGATCGCAACACAAACAAAGAAATTACACAGGTTACATGTTATATATGTCAATAGGTTTAAGAAACCTGTATCCCATCCTATGTCAGTAGGTTTCTTAAACCTGTCCTATGTGAGCAGGTTTAAGAAGAGAACGATACAAACTTTGAAGAAAATGAAACGTTCTGTATGCAATGGCTTTAACATAAATAACGACACAAGTGCCACCATACTCATTTCCATTAATTTCGTAAGATTCTCGTGAAAGCAGTTCTTCTCATCGTCTACAAAAGGAATCATTTCAGCTAAATCCTTTCTTTTGTCTTCAGACGAACTAGGTTCACCGTATGGTGCTGAATATCAGAAGGCTTCACTTTCCTCTTCGAGATTTAATGTTCCTTGAAATATTCATTTGCACTGAGAGTTGACCGAACTTGGAACAGCCCTAGCAGTTCAGCAGTCAGGTCCACTGTAGTTTTCAAATCGGCACGTTGGTGAAATTCATATTTTCTCAGCAGCTGACAAAGTCGTACAAATCTCTCCCTTGCGTAACAGACACGGTGAATGGTGTTGTGCGCGTAGATTCAGTGATGTGGCTAACTAATCATTCGGAACTTGAAACACAGTAATCTTATTTCGTTCGCCAGCATGATCAAAATCACGATCGCAAGACACGAAAGAACGTCCTTTCACCAAAATCTTGGGGTCTATTTTCGTAAAGGAACCATCTCTCTTAAGTAGGTAAATAATTCTATACAAGTAGTTATATATAACCTCGTAATCATAATGATGATTGTTGTGATGTTGTCGGTACGAAATTCGTTTCAATAATAAATTAAACGCATTAAAATGCTTTAACATCACTTACGTTGATTCCAGGCCTTCTAACAATGTTAAAAATATGGTTAAGTTCCACCTGGTGCTTGGTAGTGTTGCCAACAGTTAAAGTGAGCTCCCCACCAGTTTCAGGTGCAACACCAACAGAAAACCAATAGCAAAACTGCCCCTACTCTCATAATCACTACAATTTGCCCTAAAAGTTTTTGGTTATTATGAAAGAAACCAAGTACATTAGTAATTATTTTCCTTTATTATTATGTCGTAAAATCAACATAAAATAAATATGAATTAAAAAAAGCAGTCTTGATAGCAAATTTCTTTTAATCGGAGTGACCGGCTTCAGTCCTTAAGGATCATTTACAAACTCTGAAATAACACACGTACATATAGAGGGATCCTTACAGTAACGTATATGCACTAAAATAAGGTTTGTAAGCTACATTTACCCAGCACGGCAGGTGGACTTCCATGGAGCAGGCTGCGTCGAACCACGACGCTGAACTGACTGCTAAATGGATAGGCATGAAGTGGTCTTAAATAGCACTAGTCCCACTCACCATCCTGTGTATGACATCAGTGTTAACCAATCAGAAGTAAAGTGGGTACTATTAGCATAAAATGTATCACGATAGTCTATATTACTAAGATTTGAAGAAGAGTTATAGGTAAAATACATCGTAAAATTGCTATGAAATAGCTACTCGTCAAAAAATATAAACTGTAGTAAATAATTAGCTTAAAATAAAGTAGTCTATCTCTCTCTGTTATCCGTTCCGTAACATACGTGCTGTTGACAAAGATATATGGAATAGATGTCAAAGGTTGCTATAGCGATAGAGAGAAGCTACTAGCAAAGATAATTTATATGGACCTTGAGGGTTGCCATGGAAACGGCGCTCAATATCGATGCGACATTCTGAAAAGCTGCCACAAAGTGCTGTAACGACAGCAACGATGGTACCACCCAAGCGGCTCGTAGTGAAACTGCGTGCTTAAGGAATATCGTCTCAGTTATGTGACTGGATCTGCGCTTTCCTGTCAGAGAGGTCACAGTTCGTAGTAATTGACGGAAGGTCATCGAGTAAAACAGAAGTGATTTCAGGCGTTCCCCAAGGTAGTGTTATAGGTCCTTTGCTGTTCCTTCTTTATATAAACGATTTGGGAGACAATCTGAGCAGTCGTGTTCAGTTGTTTGCAGATGACGCTGTCGTTTATCGACTAATGAAATTATCAGAAGATCAAAACAAACTGCAAAACGATTGAGAAAAGATATCTGAATGGTGCGAAAAGTGGCAGTTGACCCTAAATAACGAAAAGTGTGAGGTCATCCACATGAGTGCTAAAAGGAACTCGTTAAACTTCGGTTACACGATAAATCAGTCTAATCTAAAAGCCGTAAGTTCAACTAAATACCTAGGTATTACAATTACGAGCACCTTAAATTGCAAAAAACACACAGAAAATGTTGTGGGGAAGGCTAACCAAAGACTGCGTTTTATTGGCAGGACACTTAGAAAATGTAACAGACCTACTAAGGAGACTGCCTACATTACGCTTGTCCGTCCTCTTTTAGGATACTGCTGCGCGGTGTGGGATCCTTACCAGGTAGTACCGACGGAGTACATCGAAAAAGTTCAAAGAAAGGCAGCACGTTTTGTATGATCGCGAAATGTGGGAGAGAGTATCAGAGAAATGATACAGGATTTGGGCTGGACATCATTAAAAGAAAGGCGTTTTTCATTTGGACGGTATCTTTTCACGAAATTCCAATAACTAACTTTCTCCTCCGAATGTGAAAATATTTTGTTGACACCGACCTACACAGGGAGGAACAACCACCACGATAAAATAAGGGAAATCAGAGCTCGTACGGAAAGATATAGGTGTTCATTCTTTCCGCGGGCTATACTAGATTGGAATAATAGAGAATTGTGAAGGTGGTTCGATGAACCCTCTGCCAGGCACTTAAATGTGATTTGCAGAGTATCCATGTAGATGCAGATGCAGATGTAGATATGTAAACGTTAAGGGTTGCCGAAAAGACGGCGTATTCTATCGATGTGACACATCAAAATAAATTGGAAATTTAGTAGTGAGTATAATGGTCATTAGAGATTATTCATAATATGAATGCTAGAATAGTGAAACATCACAAACGGGGACAATAAATATCATTTTGAAATTTATAGAAAGCCAATGGCAACAGATGTCATTATTAACGCTGCTTCTTGGCGTCCACTCAAACATAAAAAAGAGTTTTTTCAATCAATGATCGATATAATTATAAAATTACCACTTACCCCAGATGAAATACACAAAGAGTTGTCAATACTAAAGCACATTGCTAATACAAATGATAATAACCCCAATGAAATTGAATTTTTGTTTAATAAGCAACAACATTCGTATGCCACTTCTGAAACTGGAAATCGAAAATTGTCAAAAATCACATATATGGGGAATATTTCTGACAAAGTAAATAAATTATTTAAAAATACCGAATTGACAATACCTTTTACCACTAACAACTTGCTTCAGAATAGACTTAGACATACCATTGGTCTAAATGACATCAAATATCAAAATTCTGGAGTTTATAAAATTTTATGTAATGATTGTGAAAAACAATATATTGGACAGACAGGTCGTAATTTTGCCGTACGTATTAAAGAACACACCTCAGGTACTACTCGAGGTATATCTTTATTGAGCCAACATTTAAATGACTGTGATCACTCTGAGGGTCAATCCAAAATAATTTAAAGATTCTCCACATTGCCCCTAAGGGACCTTTATTAAAATCGCTAGAAGAAATAGAAATATACGGACATCATAAAATCGGGGCTCTAGCTTTACTAAACTTGCAACTTGATTTTAGGGAAAAATATTTCTTTGATCTTTTTGAAGACTTTTTATAATTTTGACTGCTTTTTCGTTTTTTCTTTCTCCAATCTATGTTTTAGTTAACCTTCTTTCTATACAAATAATGCCGATTCGTGATTTCATAATTTGCATTTTTCTATGATTAACGACGTTATAGTTTCTTTATATTTAACACTACCGATACGTTAGTATTCTTAATGTTCTGTTCCCAACCCCCTCCCCCCTCCCCCCCCCCCCCCCCCCCCCGGCACCTCCCTTTCTCTTCACAAACTGGTTTTCCGCTAACAGTCCCTCTTTTTTTTAACTGATTTTGTATCCTTTAATGTTGCATGGGTTATTTCCGTATCACCATTACTTTACTCAATATTATCTACTATATGAATTTACAACCATTTCATGTCTAACACGAGATGTAATGGAGCTCTGTATTTCTAAAACCTTATGCTGCCCTTTGTGTCTATGTTTCCTTCCTACATATTAGTCATGACTGCTTGTTAACTAACGCCCCATGTTTCGCTATTCTGCCATTCATATTACTTTGAATAAACTCTAACGACTATTATATTCAATAATATATTTTCTATTTGTTTCGATGCGTCACATCTATAGAGGACGCCGTCTTTACTGCAACCCTTAACGTTTACATAGATCGACGTTGCTGTCGTTACAGCACTCTAAGGCAGCTTTTCAGAACGTCGCAACGATATTGGACGCCGTTTCTGCGGCAACGCTCAACGTCCATATAGATTATCTTTGCCAATAACTTCTCTCTATCGCTATAGCAACCTTTGACAACTATTCCATATATCTTTGGCAACAGCACATACGTTACGGAACGGATAACAGAGGGCAACCTTAGACTACTTTATTTTAAGGTTGGTTACCTTTTTATTTTATAGATGCTTTTTTGACATACCATGAGACTTCAAACCTCCACAGTGACTCCTTAAAACTGTACACTTCGCTAGATTACCCATAGTACTTTCAGCAACTTCTTTTAAATGTGAGTCTCGAAGCCAAGAACCCCGGAACTTTTGTGTATATTGTGGTTTCGGCAAAGCTATACACGTACGAAGCCGTGAAATAATATCGTACACTGAGAATCGCAATTGTATAGCGCACACCACGAATGACAACAGTCGAGTTACTTCTTCTGCGCGTCTGACGTGAACGCACCCAGCGTCAGCGTTGCCAACCCCAGAAGATAAAATTATGGCATTTTGTATTTAAAAATATCGTTTTTTATCTAAAATTATCGTATATTGATAATCTTAAAAAAACAAAAACAATAATGCGGGTAATATGACGTACACAATATTTGTTTTCAATCGCGAATGGCAAAGTATTCTCAGCTTTTAAAATTTTTATCCATAAAACCTCCTAATTACGAACCAAAACGTCTCTAATCGCGATGCTAAGTACTAAAAATACGTTCAGAACCAGATAAACTCGGAAGTGTCCAAAGCATCACAGATTTTATGCAAGGAAAATTCGCTAACCCCGATCGAAAAGTAGCACTGTGTACGTAATATAATTAAAAATAATAATATAATTAAACTCACCCTAATAAGCATCATTGTCGAACTCCACATCGGCGAAATCGGCGTCTCTATCCCGATGAGATTCCTCCTTCTTAGCATAAATGTTCGACGTGTTCATTGATGCAATCATTGCACTGGTTGGTTCGAACTGTACACAATTCTTCACACGCTGGGAAGTGAGCATTACTGCGCTGACTGTAACTGAATGTAACTTATTTCCCAATGGTGTCTTCACTAGATTCATTTTTTTTAAAAAAAGACCCGCTTACAATCAGCACTAGAATGTGGTAAAACTAATATATCTAGCACAAAGATTCCTATTTGGAGGAACTCTTGGTTACCATGAAGGTCCCTAGCGTTCTTTATGAACACCCAAAATTCGTCCACCTCTTTAAACCGTAGATTTTCGGGACATTCTGCATGTGGCAATGCTCTCCACTGATCATCAATCATTTGTATAAGCCTTTTGTCTTTTGTAGAAATCCTCTGAACCGACTTTATAAGTGGAACAAGCGTTGACGGCCTTGCAGCACTTTTTGGCAATGGTATATCTGGTGTTAACCAACTCAACATTTTTAGAACAGAATTGTTGAAATCATACCGCTTTTTTATCTCACAACAAGATACTATAAGAAACTGTTGCACTCTGTGGTATAAATCAGTCACTTTAGATTTATGTGAGATGTTTTCAGATTGGCTCATGAAATCCATCACATCTACACCTAAATACATTTGCGTATAAGGCACAAGTTGGGCTGGGTTTGCTGGATCTATGTCTGTCAAAGCAGTTTTATTGATATAATCAGGAGACATATAGCAGAGAAGGATTTCTTTGTATGTTTTGCACATTCTATCATGCAAAGAGCAAATCACTCATTTCTCGCTTTGAAAATATTGATTCAGAGACACAAATTTCGGTAGAATCCACTCGAGAAATATAAAAAATACACGTACAAAGTTGTCCCTCAATGCCTTTGCTAACTGTTCAGCTGCATACAGTCTTTCTTCCTCCCACTTGCAAGTGAAAAATAATTGCAATGCATTCCATTGTTCTAGAATACGTGAAACAACAGTTAACAAAGATAACCATCTTGTTTGAGACGGAGGCAGTATCTTGCGAGGTTCGACATTACAAAACTGTTGGAATTCCACAAACTGGGGTATTCTTTTTGAACTGTGCTTAAAGGATGAATATGTATCCCTTGCTGTGTCTTGACATAGTCTTGGTAATTGTTTACAAGCCTCACTTGCACATAGGTGCAATGAATGACATATACATTTCTGTATAAAAATACCAGGAAAATCTCTAATTATTCGACTAGCAACAGAATTATCTTTCCCCATCATTGTGTTGCACCCATCCGAAGCAAATCCCACTAAATTTTCAGGAGGAATATCATGTACTGACAAGGCTTTACGTACGAGGTCGTACAAACGATTGGCAGTGGCACCTTGATGAGCGGCCTCTGCATTTTTCTCAATAAACAGCTGTAACAACTGTCAAAATTTAGTATGTATTTTGGACCTATCTTCATCAAAATACCGCACACAAATACACAAATTTTTCGTAGCGGAAATGTCGGTAGATTCACCAATTATGAAGCTCAACTTTTGTCTCCGTAAAACTTCATTCAGTTCATCCAAATGACATTTACCTATGACATTCTTTATCACCCCTATGGCTTTTGTTCTACCCAACTGCAAGTTCTCAACTATTTTAGAATCAGTAAAGGCACTTTTAATTACATCTGTTAAGGGATTGGCTGTATTAATAGAGATGTTATGTTCTGCCAAAAATCCACATAGCAATATTTCAGCCCTCTTGTCCAGCGTATCAAACGTATCAGACGATTCTGATTGTGATGAAAAGTCAAGTTTCTCTTGTAGAGGCCCGACACATTTTACGGCACTTAAGTGTTTTTTTCCCTTTAGCGTGATTTTTCACTACAGTCAACTCAGCACCGAATTCACATCTACAAACTTTACACCGAGCTTTATATGCATCATCACTAACAGGTCGTAGCCAATCCTTGAAAGATAAATCAGTCAACCATTACTTTCTGAACTTTTGTTTCAAACGTTTTAATTTCAACTCACCACGCAGCCTCAATTTCTTCTGTGGGGTCTGCGGAGAATCTACATCACTGTTGTCACTTTCCATTATTTATATTTGAATACACTACTACAGTATTTATTTAAAGAACACCACATTTTAATTTCCCTTAAGAACAAAAAATTAATATGCTTTTAAGAGCAGAAAGACAACTACCCGTGCATTCAAGTCCCAATTTCACCAGCAACTGATGACGATGGCCTAGCCCTAATAGCCCATATTGTTGTGAAACAACATTTGTTACGCGGTAAGGGTATTCCCCGGAAGCGAATATACAGTGTTAAGAGTCGTTGGACTGTTGCGGGGAGTGGACGAGAAAAAAAGAGGAAATTGCTTATATTGAATGGAGTATGGAGTTCAGTATATGAAAACAGATTTTTAACGTATGAAACTACTACAAGTATCAATTTATTTTCATTTTAAATCTTCACAAAAATTATCGTAGATTCTGCAGTTATCAGCAATGTACTATCGTATATCGTGTTCACGTTGTAATTATCGTATATCGCGATAGTTTATTTTATTGTTGGCAACGCTGCTCTGCGTGAGCCTACAAGCGCTGAGCCGTTATTCGAAGCGACAATGAAATTAATGAGCGCCCATTGTTTGAAACCGGTTGCTGCACTCCCTTTACTTGCGCAAGCACCTTCGCGTGTGAAATGAACTATAACTAATTGCTACTAAAAACTGCTCATTATACAGGGAACCCCCTCATGTAGTCTATCGAGTGTGATGGTTTGTTTGATGTCACGATATAATGCACTGCTTGGAAGCCTCTATTGCTGGAACCACGGTATTGCCTTTTCCACTATACTCCTTTCCTTAGCTGCCTAGTTTATGCGCTTCACTTTGAGCACTACCTACAACTCTCTTCCTCTGCTTTGGTGCAATTTTCCTTTCCATTTTGTAATATTGTGTGTAATTTACATGTAATAGTTAACTCAGCAATGCCATATTGTTGTAAACAAAGCGCAGATCTACTTCAGTTGTCAGCCAAGTCACACAACTGCACGCCAAGGCTCTAGCAGAGACTTGGTGGTTGACTCGTTATTTGAACATCGATGTTGGTCTTAGACACTAGTGCCATCTTTAGGCAGTTTTAAACACTCTTCCCCGCTGTTCCACGCTTGTATCAGAATTTAATTACGTTATCGGTCTCGGAATTTACAGCGGAATATCACCAATAACTCAGTTTTCTTTTCTTTTTGATACTTGACCCGTTCTTTACTTACGTGCGACAATTGTATACAGCTTGTGTTTAAAGCTCACATTTCGCCCGCGTTTGCTTTAAAATATATAATTATGGAAATACTGCTCTGCATTGAGCAAACACAAATTCTTCTTGCTTAACACCCAAACATATCTCGTTGAAGTTTCACCATCGTCAGTGGGTTCATATATTTTTTTCTGACGGATAACTTTGATTAAACTTGCATTTACTTTTGACGATGTAATAAAGTCCTCTCACCAGAAAGTGCCAGAGAGGAAAGATGGATGTCACTAAGGATTTATTCGAACTCCTTCCTTGTGTAGTTTAGGGGAATCAAACAATCCAGGGCCAGTAGGATTCAATTCATGATTATGCAATTTTACATTTATACGACTAAGAAACATCGCAGCATATCAAGTCATACCTCTTTTTGTTAATAATCTGTGTTTCTGGCAACAGTGTGAAAGGATGACAGTGATCAGCTACCCGTGTACTTACTACTTTTATAACCAGCTAAGTAATGCTGTAACACAAATCAGTGTTAAGAGAGAAGATACAGGTTTAGTACATACGTTCTAGATGAGACACTTTTTGTACCTTCCAATGGTAGCCCATAACTTGTTAACATCATTTCCACAGCAGTTCTCTTTGTTCTCTGTTACTGTATTAATTCGTTCGCTACGACTGTAACCATTAACACTCACGCAGGGGCTTCCTGTTTATCCGTTCCCTTTCTACGCTTTCGTGCTCCTTCTTTCCCTCCCTCCCCCCCCCCCCTCTCTGACACACACACACACACACACACACACACACACACACACACAAGAATAATGCATTGTCAGCTCATGCTCCACGAAAACTTGCACCCAAATATGGGAAATCAGTACCACATTGGAAAAAGTTGAATAAGTTAGTAGACACAATAATCTGACATCTCCGAATTAGTGTGGTGACATGAATTACCCAAATACCGTTTTGTTTATGGACTCTCCCGTCAATAGGAGCGAGTGAGGTGATAGAAGTGTGAAAAACAGTTCGTACAATTACATCTCACAAATAAACACTTCGAGGACGTACAAGTATTTGCTCCAAATTTCTTATGAGAAAACGTTTACATATTTTTCTTTTAACAGACGTCATTAACACATATTTATATTTCAACATAGTCATCCTGGAGACGAACACATTTCTCCCAAGGAGAGACCAGTTTGTCGTTAGCGTCTCTGTAGAATGTTTGACTTTTTTAACACTTCTACTTGCACCACTTCACCCACTACGCAAGTGAAGTCCTCGCAGGTGTTCTTTAAGTTTTGGAAACGGATGAAAATCGGGACTGTTTGGAGGAGGAGAGATGACAGTGAATACGAGGCACTGGATTGTCGCAGACATCGCAGCGCTCGTGGGTGGTCTGGCACTGCCATGGTGAAGGAGAAGATACTCTTTGTGTGGACCAAGTTCTTGAATTCGAAAATCGATTATAGCACGCCATGTTATACACTACAGTTCGGAGCCCTCTAGTGAATAACAGACAGCTTTAGACTGTTAATAACATTCGTTTTATTTAAAAAGCTTGAAGCCTTACATAAAAAATTCGGAGGCATTACCTTTCAGCAGGCCTTCTCACAATACGACGGAACACGCAGTACGCCCGCTATTGTTCAGTCGGGAAAAGAGCAAAAAAGCAGTATTTCTCTAAGAGCAAAGAAACATGGTGTTTTTGGTACTACTTCGCAGATGGCATGCTGTCAAGCCATAAAAAGTATAAAAGGAGGCCAATTTGCTCAAAGCCACCATGAACGTTAAAGCAATTTGAGATACGTAACCACAATGAAATAAAAGGCACAGGTTATATTACAGCCTAAAAGTACGGAACCAACCGTAAATTGGTGTAATACTTTAAGGAAACAACCCGAGAGCCACTGAACATGACAGATGTAGAAAAATATTTGGATAAAAAAGGAAAAAACGTTGTGTATTAAAGAAAGTGGAGTTCTAAGACCCAAATGAAGACACCTGCGAAACAAAAGATCAAACAGCGTGGTTAGACTTTCACTAAACGAGTTCTCTATACACATTGTGTTTTCGTCGTCACCCAAAAAGGAAATCTGCGAATGTTTTTTCGTATCCAAGGGATCAGATTGTACTGTGGACTAACGTCGTGTTACTTGAGCAGATTACCCTGCAGATTTGCAATGGAAGGGCGCGGCAGCGGAGGCATACAATCACTCATACAACACGTGAGTTATGCTCGCACAGCCTCAAAAAAAAAAATGGCTCTAAGCACTATGGGACTCAACTGCTGAGGTCATTAGTCCCCTAGAACTTAGAACTAGTTAAACCTAAGGACATCACAAACATCCATGCCCGAGGCAGGATTCGAACCTGCGACCGTAGCGGTCTTGCGGTTCCAGACTGCAGCGCCTTTAACCGCACGGCCACTTCGGCCGGCGCACAGCCTCAGCAACTGTTGTACCGAGTGCAGCAGACAGACGCTTATCTAATGAAAAATTAATTTAAACATAAAATCCTGTCTTACGCAATAGTGTTTGTTACTTTGCCGCGAAATTATTCCGGTTTTATCGTACTATAAACAGTTCGATAGCTTAAATAAACAACGTTGCAAATGTTAGTTATATTCTCATTTCAGAGGCAAATTCCTCTTTAGAAGGGACATTATCGACCCAATTTGCTTACTGTTAATGGAAACTGAAAGAATGATGGCACTATAAGAACGGATGTCGTGCACAGCCCCGGTGGCTTTTATTGCTAACACAGTAGCTGGAATTCCGCCACAGCCCGACTGTTTAGCGGTTTTACATCTGCCTGTGAGCCCCTTTTATAGGTCGTTACGCTTCCCTGGGTGACAGACTGCCTGCATTTCCAATAGCGAATAGTCGGCGAGCACTGTAGATAATAGATGACGCACTCCACCATGCCACGTGGCAGAGAGCCCGCTCCATCGAAGTTGCAGGAAGGAGGTTGGTGCTGTTTGGAATTATATTAACTTTTTTTCAGGGAGAAGTCTGCCATCTATCTATCATTTCACTCCAAAGAGCTGTATTAAATTAACATCGATGCTTCCCAACCAATCAAAGTTCTGGGAATCACAGCAATACGTTTTGAAATTTTATCAAGTTCTTGTTTCCATTTTTATATTTTTTCTCCAGGGATTGAAACTATACGGACTTTATAAACTTATAGCTAGTGTTCTATTTTCCGTTTATCGACGGTGTACAAAAAGTTAACTCTCTTCTACTCTGAAAAGTAAAGTGGCAATTTCCCACCTTCTTCACGAAGCACATAAACGGTGATTCACGAAGCTATGCAAATATTTTAATATGCTGTTCTACAAGTAAAGCTAAAGAAAAGATTTCACATAAACATAACTCCGCAAATGTTTAGTTACGGACAATAAAAGATTTTTCCTGAAATTTAGCAACTTCGCTAATATGAAACCATCGCAAAACTGTACGAGGTTACAGTAAAGCAGAATTTCCATTTATATTGTTGTTATTGGTTGGCTGAATCTAATAAAACATATTCCAGACGTGTATCTGCAGTAGTTTCACAGAACATCTACAGAAGCAAAGAGTATTATGCAAGTAAATTTTTTTACTTTAAATTAAGAATGCAGAAACGTTTGTCATTGTTGGCAACCGTTAGTGAGTTTTTTCAGTCGTTTCCTAACCTAGAAACGAGTTAGTTTCCTTTATTGTTCAGTGAAAGAACAGAGCAACAACAGTATATGTAAGTGAAACCACATGGAAACTGTTGTAGTTTGTAGATTATTTATGAAACAATGCTGCCTTTCAAATTTACGACAGAGTAATACGCCGACATGTTGTTTATTTATGGTAATGCTACGGCTGCAGTTAACAAATATCGCGTACGTTATCCAACTCGGAGGATTCCGAATCCACGAACCATTAGCGGAGTATTTTGAATGTTACGGGAGGCAGGTTCTCTACCTTGCTTTCATAACCAGCACGAGCGCCCGTTGCGTGCAGTCGATGATGCGGATATTATGGATGTTGTTCACGTAGCCCTGGTACCAGTACACGACATATTTCTCAACGATTAGGCATTTCACAATCTAAGATATGGCGTACACTGAAGTACAATAATCTTAATAATAAACTTATATAATAATCTTAATAATAAAGTTAAACAATAAGTGTATCATTTACATCCGTGGAATCCTGTCCCTCACTTGGAGTTGTGCAACTGGTTAAATACTAATCGGCGGTTACAAAAATGCTTTTTATTTACTGGTGAGGCACAGTTTACACGAGGTGGTATAAAGTTTACATAACGAGCACGTATGGTAAACCCACATGCAACAGTGCAGCGTAATTTCCAGCAGTGATTTAGCATAAATGTGTGGTGTTATATAATCAACACAAACTTTACTGGACCATTATTTTCCCAGGTCATCTACCTGACGAGACGTACTTACAATTCCTTCAAGAAGAAATGCCCCGCTTGCTCGGGCAAATTCCGCTTGCTATGAGATTGCACATGTATTTTCAGTATGACGGCGTGCCTCCATATTTCACCAACGCCATTACTACAAATTTAAATGAACATTTTCCCCAGAAATGGATCGGTCGTGGTGCTACACGTCTGTGGCCACCTACGTCCCCATTTAACTCCAACGAATTTTTGTGTACGGGGATGCATGAAAGCCATAGTTTATGAAGACAGAGTCAATACACGTGAGGCATTACTTGCTCGCATTATGAATGCAATAGACGAAATTAAGAACAACCCTGTGAAACTAAAACGAACAACAAAATCTGTTCATACACGTGCAGCTAAATGTATTGAACTCGGTGGAGACATTTTTGAAAATTTATTGTGAATATATTGTGAAATTGTATGCACACTGTACATACAAAATAGAAGCGGATTATCTGACACATTCATACAGTTTTAGTTAACGTTATTACCGTCATTTTTCCAAAATTAAATTCTCTACAACTTCTGTTGAAAACATTGTGCAATTTTCTGGAATCTAAAAAAAACAAATTGGGCCAAGTAGTTAATAAATTAAAAATTTTAAGAAGTTACTTCTTTTCTTCTCTGCATGTTCTGGAAAACTACTGCAGATACACTTCTGGGACATGTTTCATTAGATTTACCAGATCAATAACAACAAAATGAATGGAAATCGTGTTTTATTTTAACCTCGTTTAGTTTTTTGATGGCTTCATTTTAGCGAAGTTGCTAAATTTCAGGCAAAATCTTTTAATAACCGAAATCCGGAACTAAAAATTTGCCGTCCTATGTTTATATGAACTTTTTTCTTTAGTTTTCTTGTAACATATTAAAGTATTTTTATATCTTCGTGAATCACCCTGTATCTTCCAGTTCATTACGCGAGTAATCACGATATCTGGCAGCGTATACCAGTTTATATTCTGCCTTATTGGTTTATAGACAAGAAAACTGACCGATGTATTGAATGTCGAGGCCGGTGGCTTTAAAATCATGGTACAACACTCGATATATAGAACGGTTTTTATTTTCACAATAGAGCATATAGTCATACCGAAAGCTCTGAAACACGGAAGAAATTTACCAATCACGGCAGGTAAACCGTCGAAACATGCCCTACTGGTGTGTTGACAGTCCCTGTTGTCTTCGTCAGGTAGAACCTCAGTGTCTATGGATTGTTAACGTGTGGTGTGGGATAGTGAACTATCAGCCTATAAGCCTACATTTCATAGGTGGAACATTGAAAGCACCATAGTATCGCTCCTCCTAACACGCCACCTTACACGGATGTTAGAAGACGCCCCTCCGCTGACTAGGTGGAACCTCTGGTACCAACATGATATCTGTGCAGCCAATAGTGCGCGAAGTACTACAGCATACTTTCACGAATTGTTTCCACATCGTTGGATTGGACACATAGGACTGGTACCTTGGCTGAGCCGGTCCCCTGTTCTGACGCCTGTAGACTTTATCTGTGGGGGAAAACTGGAAGACACTGTCTGCAAGGACATACTAACCACACCTGATGATATGCAGCCGGCCGCAGTGGCCGAGCGGTTCTATGCGCTACAGTCCGGAACCGCACGATCGCTACGGTCGCAGGTTCGAATCCTGCCTCGGGCATGGATGTGTGTGATGTCCTTAGGTTAGTCAGGTTTAAGTAGTTCTAAGTTCTAGGGGACTGATGACCATAGCAGTTAAGTCCCATAGTGCTCAGAGCCATTTGAACCATTTTTGATGATATGCAACGACATAGTACTGCAGCCTGCTTGGATATCTCCGCTGCATGCTAGTATGTGTGCAGCAGTCGTACCATAACAGACGTGAAGCGTATATTGCGCTGCTGGTTTTTTTTTTTTTTTTGTTTTTTTGTTTTTTTTTTAACAAAACCTGTGGTGGTCAATTTTCTTGTCACTGGTCAGAGTAGATGCAACTTGTGTATGCACTTGTGTTGTCCTTCAGTTTGTGCTACCACAGGTACTGCAGAAGTGTCGTTGTGGGAACTTTTCAATATACGCTTGATAGGAGTATGTAGATAATTTCGTGGGTATTTCTCTAATATATGGATGCGATGAAAGCGACAGCGCTTTTGTACTGTTTGAAATTGTAATCGTGCACTGTCATCAGAGACGCTGTGTCACCTGGAGGCTTGCTTGGACTAACTCTGTTTTGTGAGATGCGCAGAAGATGATCTTCGCGAGACAAGGAGACGTAGCAGTTGGCAGTAGTGTATCATGAGTAGCAGTACGGCATAGGCCGCGTGGTATGACTGCAGTTACATTCTGAGGAAGTGAAACATGTTGATTTACTGATTAATTATTTGAGATGAGGAAAGAGATTGAAACAATTTGAGAAGATTATTTTATTATGATTATTTTGATGAGTAATAGAAGAGGAGTTAATTGAAGGAAATTGCTTTCGGATTTTGTACTTCATTACGGCAACTTTTAGCAACGCATTCTTCGGTCAGACATCCACAGACTTGAGTACAGGGAAAGATAAGTAGCCATGAACAATTTTCAATTTAAATTTGGGGTTAAATAAAACTGTTGAATAGTTAATGTCGTTTTTACGAGATGCTTTTTGGAAATATCTCATTTTATTTTAAAGACTACTTACGTTTGTTCACTCAATAACCATAGTTCTTTTGTGTATTAATGTTTGAGAAGCAAAGAAAGAGATAACTTTTCAATATATAATTTCCCTAATCAAAAAATAAACGCATTTGATGTTACAGTTTACCCCAAGTAATTATGTGCATCGAAAGTCCACACCAAAATATAAGTTATCATTTTTACTTATTCAGATTTGTTACGAACAAACTATGCTCTGCCCTTTTAAAAAAAGAGATCGAGTTGCACCAGACGCATCTCAGTAGTTGTAGCTCAGCAAATGCGACGCGCTTTCAAGACAAGAATAGTGTTAAAGGTGTTTCCTTTGTGCAACAGGTAATCCAAAATCAAAAATAAAGAAAAAGGGAACACTGAGTTTTTCCAGAGCCAGTTTATCAGTTTAAAAGTTTAATGATTCAGTGCTGAATTCGGACAGCATTCTCGACATTGCGAATGTTGAAACAGAAAGCAAATCAGATCCGCTCTTCGAAGTTACTTTCTCGCAGTCAGATTTTGCAACACGTTCTCGCAATCGAATTCTTATGTTCCAAGTTTACGAATACCTATGTTGGAAGTTTACTAAGTTTACATACAGGTTACGTACACTGCCAGCGAACAACTATTTTTACTAAGGTAAGTTTCACGCTATTTCCCAAACGACTCACACTAGAATCCTGCAAGGAAAACCACTGATATTCTGATTTACCCCATTTTTAGTTTTTATAATGGCAATGGGCATTGTTCCATAAATAAGTATATGTTTGCATAAAAATACACTTTCTAAGTATTATTTAATCTCTTGATTGGCTAACATTACGAACCCCCTGACTAACAGTCCATTCAATGAAAACCGCACATTACAGTGACAGTAGTTACTAAATTGTTGTTTCCTTTTTATGAGGATTGTTTCTCTTGTACTAAATCTTGTTATTAGACAGTGGTAAACTAAGTTGCGTAACAATTAACTACTTACAGCAAAAACAAATTACACTTCCCCCAATCGATCTACAGCTCTTTTCCATTACAGAAAACGGCCGCCAACTGATCTTCGTTTTTCTGTTAATCCTTTTGAAAGGCAATCATTCCTCTATGAGAGCTTTTCACAATGAAGTGACCGTTAGCGTTTATCCTCCGGTCGACCTCTAAGATAGAACATGGATGAACGAAATAAACCAAATGTGTCGTCCTCACTGGAACTATCTAAGCAGTAGGTTTTAACGCTATAATAAAGCTTCGGAACTGTGGATGATCACCGTTTGGTACATATTTCCAAAGTTAATAAGTAAATTTAAGATATTTTAATAGTTCTACCTCGTAGTACTAATAAATATGGATTGGTAGTTATCGCACAGTAAATCAGGCATACTTCAATAACTTTTTAGAAAATACCCTACAGCGCTAACATCTTTCAAATTTCTTGTGCACCATATTTAAAAAACTCTACGGGTACAAAGTTAATTGTTTGCAACTGACATCACCTTCCATGGTATCCAATAAAAATATACATTCACCTCAAATGACTAAAACCATATGAATGTTCGGTAAAAGCTACAATTTATACATAAATTAATCTTCGTAATTACTGCTTCATTGACGAACTCTACATGTTGTTGGTATAGAGACTGGATGCTCAGTACGCAGAGTAACACAGAATCCATAGTTCGTGAGTGAAACGCTGTACGTCTTTTCCTTATGACACACGAGCGTTTTGAATTTTTATCTGAACCGTTTACAATACTTCTTAGATGTGAATTACATGTAGCTCCAATCTCCCAGTTCACCCACATTTTTAGGAGGTCTCTCTTGGTTATCAGTTGAATGTCACTACCGGAAAACCTCTGCCAAATGAAATAAATGGTCTCCTCCGACTGGTAAAAAACTGGTAGCTTCTTGACGGCAATGTGGCAGAGCGTCACCACAACATAGTAATTTTGGATCCGTGTAGATGGTTATTATTACATCGGTACACAGTAACATCTTAACTTATACTAGGGTAGTCATAAAATTTTAATTGTCACCGCCAAAAAATTATGTTAGTAACCTCTTTTTATTTGCAGGTACATGTTAGCAGTTGTTGTACACATTACCAGGTTACCACATCACGCCTCTGGAGGGGTCAAAAGTAAGTGGTACAGCTAAGTGATAGTGTAACTTGCCGTTACTTGTTCTCTGTATTTGAAGGTGAACAACACTTTAATAACCCTAGTTGGTGAAGTGTATGGCTGCAGTGTGCCATCACACACAGTCCCATCACAGTCAAAAGCCAGAATAATCGCCTTTGGCAGCGCGAGCCGCTGTAAGACACGCAGGAAATGAGTCAATGCCGCTCTGGAAGGTACCGACAGGGACAAAGAGTCATGCCGACTCCAGTGCTGTGGCCGTCTGCGTCAGGTTTCTCGGTTCAGAATCTACGGTGTTAACAGCCCGATGGATGTGGCCCCACTGATTCTCGACTGGTTTTAAGCCTGGGCAGTTTTGTGGCCACGGCAGTGCGATAGGCCCGTCCTGGTTCTCTTCGAAACACACGCACACATTGAGTACTGTGTGACACATTACAATGTCCTTCAGGTAGACGCCATCGAGCCGAGGGAAACGGCTTGTAAGGGTAGAAAACCTCACCAAGTATAGATGTGTACATGTATCGAGCCATTGCCCCTCTCAGAATGACGAGATCACACACCGAATACCACTAAAATATTTCTCACATCATAATGCTCCCTCCTCCTGTCTGCACCCTTCCGACGATTGTTGCAGTCTGTTTCCTTTCAGACGTTTCTGTCCGATGGTGCGTAAAATGTGGTTCATCTGAAAATCCCACATACAGCCCCTCAGTGGACGTCCAACTGTAATACAGAAGTGCAAATTACAGCCAATGAACAGCATTCAATATGGGTACATGCCCCAGGTGCCTTCTGCAAAGGGCCATACGCAGTAACGTTCGCTGAATGATCGTTGAGGAGCCCCTTGGTTAATCTGGGCTGGCTATTGCTTGACAGTTGCAAATCTATTCTCCCGTAAGCATCTCTGGAGCCGTTTACCCCCGTCTCCTATGGCCCATGGTGCACCACAGTTGCATCGGTACCGGTTTTGGACAGTGCAGTTTTGCCACGCGCGGTATCTTTTAACCATGGCGGCAAGCGAACTGTTTACAACTTATTCGTTTTGGAAAAAGTTCCACCCTTGGCCCGAAAGCCAATGATCATGCCCTGTTGAATGTCAGATAAATCGCCTCGTTTCCGCAGTACAACGTCGACTGCCCTGTTTTCCACTCGCATCCCGACATGTTTTGTATACCATGCACTTCTATTGCTGCCAGATTCAGTCTGTAAGTTGTTATTGCACGCTGAGGTCGAACATAGTCGGTAGTCTGGTCCGTGACTGGACCATGTTTTACACCATGGTTAGGAGGCTCAGAGGCGTTCATTGTAATCAGACGAGTCTGAATGTCGAGGCATGAAGTGTCAGACAAAGTGTCTATAGAATCAGGTATGATAAGAGAAGTGGAGGTACTGGTGCCCCAGCCCGGCGTATCAGAGTGCAGGCGATAATAGAAAAAGTGAAGTCACTCATGGATCAGTTTTCAATATCTTGCACAAAATTTAGACCAAAAAAACGTTACTGTTCACTGGGTACTGCGAAAGCTCACACCTACGTAAAAAGCTCGAGGTAGATGTGGTAATATTGCACCTGTGTCAGGCAAATTCAGATGACTCGCGAAGTCGCCTAATCAGCATGGACGAGCTCTGAGTGTGTCACTATGACCCTCTGATAAACGAGCAACGAAAGTAATGAGACTTGGGATCACCACGACGGGAAATGCGAAGACTCAACCTACTTCAAGCTGAGCATTTTTTGGGATTGTCATGCTGCGGTGCAAAAAAGATTGTGGTCCTAAGGGAAAAACCGCCACAGAAGCCAAATGGGGTGTTATCAACACAAAGCACTAAGGGAAGCTGCCCTTGGGTGCTCGTGCTGCATGACAACGCCCCAGCTCACTTTGCACAGGCACAGTTGCTTATGCAGTTTTTTTGGGCTGTCAAATTTTGCATGGGCTTCCCCCTCTCCCGCCCCTACCCACCGCTCAACCCACGAACTAATTTATGTCATGGCACACAGTGACTTCTTCTCTTTCATTACATGAAGAAAACAAGTGCGTGGCATCAAGTCATCAACCGCTGGGAAAAATTCATTGAAGGGGAATGTGTAGGGAAAGGATAGCACAATCGCTGCGGCCGCAGATGTACTTTTCCGAGCTAATAATTAAATCTTGGTGACCACCCTAGTATATAGAATCAGAAGTTCTCAGATTTCCAGCCGCGTCGAATGATTAAGATTACACGAGCTTTCGGCCAAGCACTCCTTGGCCATTGTCAAGTATTACGACCGCCAGTGGGCTGCTGGTACGCCCCACATACACACTGGCTGCCGGCTGTTACGTCACTGGTGCTCGCGGCATCGTCATATAGGGCCATACGCTGACTCGGCGCTTGATATGTCCGCTTCAACCGCGCGATGTTTGGATCGTAAGCCGTGCTGAGCTGCAGGCCACCGTCTCTGTTTAGGGTATTATCAGTGATTTTTATTTCAAAGACATCTTTAACCACACAGTCTCAGCAGCCGTTAGCGGTAGCGATGACGAAGGTTTCGTGTAATTTCATCCGGTGACCGTTTTCTATATCATGCTCAGCTAAAGCAGATTTCTCGACGTATCGTAGGCGATAAAACCTCTCATGCTCCTTCCTGCGTAGTTCCACAGTGCGTACTGCTCGTCCGACGTAAGACAGGCCACACTCGTAAGGTATCTTGTAGATCCCCGGTTTTCTGAGACATGCTTCGTCATTAACTGCTCTCAGTATGGAGGGGTATTTGTCGGAGGCCTAAAGATCGGATTTACCTTGTGTCTTTTCATCAGGCGGCTTATTTTGCCCGACATGGGGTCGCAGAACGGCATGAAATCAAGTTTCTCTTCTTTCCTCTCATCGGTGGTCTTACTGTCATTCTGACTTGAAATCACGTCAGTTATTTGATGAACGTAATAGCCGCTTTTCCTGAACATCTTGCGTATGTGGCTTAGTTAATGGGGCAAGTTATCAGCGTCTGATTTCGTTCTTGCAGAATCGACCACTATTTGAAATACAGTGCGCTTCTGCGCCGGATGATGATGGCTGATGGCGTGCAAGTACAAATCGGTGTGAGTGGGTTTTCTACAGACACTGCGGCCGAGTTACCCATTTCGTTTGTGGCAGACAAGGACGTCGGGAAAAGCAATGCATTGTCGTTTTATTCCTCCATGGGGAACTGCATGTTACTGTTAATGCCGTTGAGGTTTTCCAAGAACTCGTCACGTTTCTCACGTCCGTGGGTGGACGTGAGGAACGTTTCTTCAATGTATCGAAAGAAACAACCTGGCTTCAATGGCGCCTGATCTAAGACAATGTCCTCAAAATGCTCCATGAAGAGGTTTGCAACAGCTGGAGCTAACGGGCTTAGGTTACTCACGATCACTTAACACCAAAGGGTCCCACAATCCACAGCACTACAGAAAGGGCATCACATACTTCAGTCCTGATGATAAAATCCTAGGAGAAATTCCTAAGCTATTAACGTCATCACTTTTGATTTCCTCGCAAAATTTTACAGCCACGCGAATTGGTAACGCAGTTTGAGACGCCATGTTACGGATTGCGGCGACCGTCCGGCCGCAGGTTCGAGTCCTCCCTCGGGTATGGGTCTGGGTGTTGCCCTTACCGTAAGATAGTTTAAGTAGTGTCTAGGGACCGATTACCTCGGCAGTTTGGTCACTTAGAAATTCACACACATTAGAATTTGAAAATTTGACATATTAAAACTTGCTTTGTGTGCGTTTATGTTACTTTGTTCACAATATTGCTTACGACGCGAGTGGGTTTGACTAAAATGCTTTACTGACAATAATCACAGTAAAATTCTTCTTAATAAGACTACAGGCCTACGTCACTTCTTTCTTCTGTAGTGATAGAAGCAACCTCATATGTGTAGTTATGATAACTGAAACATTCGTCGCTCATCTCCCGGTTAGTGATTCTTAAATATTAATTGTTTCTGAAGTAATTAATTTATTCTAAAGAAGTATGAAATATTGCTACCGCGTATCTACAAGTTTGTACTATGACTTCATGCCATGAAATAAACGTTATCTTATCATAAATTCTTCCTTTTCTCTCTAGAGTACGAGTAACCACGGACGCTCGAACACTCTCTGACCATACATCTGACCTGACCGAAAGCTTTCGTCCTTTTGCTATTGTTGCTGTCGGTAGAAAGCTTCCCTCATTTACCTCAAATTATTTCACCCGTAAGTAGCCATACGAGTATCTTCACTAGAAGATTTTAAAACTGCAGATTGAGAGTCACACATCCAATGAATGTACAATGTTTCGGCCTGTTGTAGGACAGTGCATCGATTAGAACTGAATTACACAGTGTTTTCTAGAAACAGACTGGCAGAAGTCTACTCGTATTAGCTAACTACTTCATTAAAAGGACCGTATGGTCTCGTATCGTACAGATAAATGTAATATAAATAACTTAAACACATGTCACTGTTTTAAACACACTTGAAAGAGAAACTGATCAGCTACATTCGATATTCTGAGCCACGTAAAATAATATCCTGAACAATGACTTATTACTGACAAATCAGCGACACATAAAATTAAAAAGAAAAGGGAAATAGGAAAATTATAAGTCCATTGGCAATGATTTCTTCTATGTTGATAATGCTTGTCCCGGTGTAAGAAAAGACAATGGCATAGTAATTCGCCATACCCCTGAGACAAACTGAGTGTGTTTTTGTCGTGTCTCGTATAGGAACTCATAACTGAAACAATTTATTCTAGACAGAAAGTCCACATCAAATACCAAGTCATACACGTAATGTAGGTTATACGAAGTCTCTTGAGACTGTAATAAAAGCCTCATTTAGACCAGATGCCTTTCGGTTTATTACAAAACATGTTCAGTAACCACTATAACAATGTCATCACTGAAGATGCTTTGAAGTACAGCCAATAGCTTATGGTCTAAATAAGAGTTTCATTAGAGTGGCAAAAGATGGTATGCAACCTACAAGTATATTACTTGTATAATGGCGACGGCGGAAAAGACGCCGTAAAATAAAAAAAAACACGACATTTTTAACAGGTTCACTTCTATGTGTAATAACGATCAGAGGCTGATAAGAATAATCTAAAAGTGACATTAGTTCTCAGATCCTTTGAATAACATCGTTAAGTTCTGTTATTAGCTACTCTACACTAACACTATGAATAACTAACTGTCAATTTCACTACAACTTCAAATGTCTCTACATCCGGAATTTCGACAGAAGAAATCATTAATCAAATCTCGCCGCTGTGCTCATTTATAAACGAAAAACATTTCGAAACTCCTTTTCTATTGCAGCTTCCCGTCTATGCGACAATATACACTGCACTCTGTGCACAAGTCAGTGATCTGTTATAGTTACGAAAAAACCTAGAATCCTTTCTTTTGCCAAACTCATCAGTTTTTCCGTAAAAAAATTTACACATGTGGCCAGTTAAATCTCCGTCCAACAATAAAATGACTACTTCCATGCTTGCTAGAAATGCTTATTTCTGGTATAGTTCCTCAATCACTAATGTACTTCCTTTACCTATCTCACCATTAGGGCCTACTTGTGTTTCATCGTGATCCTCTTTCTCTGCCTTTCCCAAATTTTCTCTCACGTCCATTTACGCCAGTTTTAACATCGCTCCGACCCCACTTTTGTCTATGACTTGTTTTGAGCCTTCCATATGTGGTGCCGTATTTGCGCATATGATCTCATTAGGTACTATAGAAGTTGACAAGGCAGTGTCTTTTGTAATATTTGTCTTGGCCAGGCGCCTAAGTCCGTCCGTCACGCTAAACAAAGGAGAAAGTATTTTGCTGTTTATTTCTAAAAACTCGACATTTTAATGGCTGCAATTGGTGGCATCTAGAGCGCTTGTGTATCAGCCTTATTAAAAACAGAACTAAAGTTTCTCTAATCTCACAACGCTCGTCGATCTTGTTATTTATTTAAGTTCAGATCATAGAAATGATTTTTCGTCAGAAATTTCAGCGCCATTTTCCAGAGATCAGTAGCATAACTTACGACCAGAGGTGGATTCAAAGGCAAGCTATCACATTTTACAATATATAAAGTTTTTCTTTCATGTCAACAGGACGGGCCAAGCGGTGTTATAGTGCCTTCATTTCAAATGTACATAAATTTGTCTTTATTCTATAGCTGCTACTATTATCCAGTAATTATACTCATTGTTAAGTCTTAATCCCATATTACATGAAAGCCTTTGTCAATATATGTGTCGTTACGAACGTAACGTGAAATGTGCAGAATGCCAAATCAGATGTAAGATAGGGCTTGATGACGCTAAACACAAATAAATAAATAAATAAATAAGGATTTAGATTTCGTATATATCAGTCAAAAATCATACACCACAACCTAAAACTGTCCATCTCTGAGAGAAAAGAGGGGGAAAGTGTTTTTGAAATGCACGTCCACATATTCGTATCATAGAGGGCTGCTAGTATACGTTCGTCTTGGGTCTGAGCAGTGTTAATTACTAGGCTCTAGTAATATACATTTTTATATTAGGGAATAGGTCGCCACTGGATAGAAAACAAATAGATGACCTGGAAGCGGAATACAAAATTTTGCATTTATCCGCCATATTGTTCTACTATCTTTCTATTATAGATATGCAGTACTCAGAACTTGCTAGTATATCTAAAACCGAGGCAATACATTGTCAACCTTATGCAAACCACCACCTAACAGTTCACATTACAGCTACCCCCAGATTAAGCTCATCCAAAAAGAGAATTCAGCACTAAACCAGGTTACCGTCGTATACTGATACCAACCTGAAGCCTTCCGAACCAACGAGAGTGCGAGCAGTGAGGACTCACTAGTCAAAAGTCTGGCAGTTTCGAACCGACAGAGAACTTTATTCTTCGTCTGAAACTGAACGGAAGAATCCACCTTAGCCAATGGAAAACTGCTACAGTAATTTTATTACATTTCTTAGCCCGTACGTTCATATATTTAATCCATGGACGGTCAACTTGCAGGAAAAAATATTACTTATCCCATTAAAAGAGCCTGTTTGTTACTTAGGAGCACTCCAGACGGCGTACAACAGGTAGCAACAGGTCTTCTAACGCTCCACTGCTGACGTACATGGACGTACATTATACCCCCGTGTCAGGTTGGTCCGCCATTGGAACATAATATACCAGCTGTTCTGCGAGCCTAGGACTCGACAAGTTCTTGTAGGTTCCTGGAGGTGGTGTGTGGCACCAAACTATGTGTACGGTGTAATGTGCTGGGAGAGTAGAACACGAAATTATGAAGTGAGCGAACATATTATTTCAAAGTAGTATTTCAGAAATTAGCTCTAAAATCAAGCGGATAGAGCTTAATTATCAATGACGTCATTCGATGACCTGACTTTTTAAATTTTTTTTTCTTTTTTTACCGTCTAGTACCGTGTGACCAAACAGAGAAGCAAATCTCCATGATCATGGATCGTGTCGCTACATGAAATGTACAGCAGAAAAGTAATAACAGATAAAACGTTTATGAATACGAAAAACGGCAAGCTATAAATTTATATAAACAGAATCAACGATGTAACACAGGAATCAGTTTAATTTTTCAAGGAACATCTCGACAGAACAGACTATTCAGTTTAAATTCGAAAGCTCATGTATTACTGCTAAGATTTTTGTATTCTTAAGGTAGCTTATTGAAGATGGATGCAGCAGTGTACTGCACACGCCTTTCTACACGAGAGTGAAGGAAGTGCGATCTAAATGCAGACTGTATTTCTGCCTAGTATTAACTGAGTGGAAGTCCCTAACTCTTGGGATTAAGATGATATCGTTATCAAGAAACTACAGTAAAGAATATATATATTGGGAAGAAAATGACAGAATACCCAGACTAATGAAGAGTAGTCGACAGAAGGTTCGCGAACTTAAACCACTTATTGCTCGAGCCGCCCGTTTCTTAAGCCAAAAACACACTATGACAATGGGGAACGTTGCCCCAAAGTGTAATACCACACGTCTTAAGAGAATGAAAAAAAGCAAAATAGACTACTTTTCGTGTCGAACTATCACTTACTTCAGACACCGTTCTAATAGTAAAAAGGAAGCATTAAGTCCTTGGGCAAAATCTTGAACATGAGCTTTTCATGACAGTTCACTAACTGAACATCTAGAAATTTTAATTATTCAGTTACACTAATTCATGACAACTCTATGAAATTAAAATGACAGTTCCATCCACTGGCCTATATGCTTGCACACCAGTTACATGATATTTACCCTGTCTAGACAGTGTCACGTCCTCGAATCTTAAAACACAAAAAATAGTATATTATTGCTTTGTACTAGTAAATAACCAAGCAACGCATCTGCCACAGAAAATTATAAGGTATCGGTTATGTTACCAGCACAATGCTGTTCTGATCAGACAAACGATTCCTTTAAATTTGGGTGAAAGACTTTTAACTAAAATGTAACTACGGGAAAACGAGATCCCAGGCCTCTATTGACATTATTTTGTACCTAGTAAGACGTGTACCGACTCAGCTCAAATATCCAAAATTTACATATTCGGTTTACAAGCGCTTACAGCTGACAGATTTAAAATTTACTCTTGTCTAAACATCTTTCAACTTTAAGACAATGAAATACATCAGCAATAGCTTACCAATTAAATAAAATAATAATCTCACGTTTTCAATAGTAATATTACCTTTCCTCACTCTAAGTAGCCAAAAATTAATGAGTAATTTTTATAGCGTGCACTGTCTTTATCTTGTGCTGTTTTTCTTTGTTTACTTATTAGTTTTCCAGACTGTCTCCGTATACAGAGATGTGTTTCGTTGCTAGTCACCTATATGCTCGAAACGTTTATCAACGGCTACGTACTTTAATATAAAACTGTTTCTACCCGAGAATCTCTTTGAGACACTCCTACAATAAATACTTTCATTATTTTGGTCTTTGCTGCCGTAAAGCATACATGCTATAACTCTCGGCGACAAACTTTATTAACATTCTCTAATATTGATAGTCTTCATAATCATTTATAATCTCATGATGTTTTACTTATTTTTCTTCTTTTTTACTTTTTATCATAGGTTGAGGACTTAGTTTCGCCATTGGGTGCAATAGATCGAAACGATTATCAGAAAGCGAGACTCAGATTTGATGTTTCTTTACCTTAGTTTTATTGTAACCTTTTTTCTTCAAGATGAGTGTAGTGTGGACACTCCCGTATTCCAAGATGGCATCAGCACTGTTAACATGCCTCCACACACGCGTTCGTCGTTTGACGAACAATGAACGTATAGCCCTATTGACCCGCTGAAACACCCGATATTAACACTTCAGAAAATGTCTGTGCCTGTTTCTGACTATGGATAAAACATCAAGTTTGTGACAATTTGGTAGCTCCTTGGGATCTTCAGTGAGCGTCCTTAGCTGCATAAGGCATCCCGAAGAAAATCGTGGACTTTATTCCCCACCGAATTCAGGCCATTATCAAAGCTGAAGCGTGTTACATTGTATTAGCGTGGCGTATGCTGAGGGGGACAAATTTTTTGTCTGGTGTGCATGAGACATTCACTGCATCTGTCAAAAGGCGAGTTAGTTGGCATAACGTATCTCGTGGAATTCTCTGTACTTCGTTATATAGGTTACATATGTCTGGCAGCGAAAATTGTAGAGGAGAGCAGATGCAGAATGATTAATTCTGGGGGGCCGGTAATGCACCGTGGTACACTTCAAACTTACGTTTCCATATTCTGCTGTTCTCCGTCCTCTTGCCAGCGACCTGATTTCTTACCGTAAACAGTCAGGCACATCACAAGAACGCTATTAAAATTTGTAACTCACATTCACAGCTTCTCCGCTCCACTCACTCTAACTAGCCAAAAATTAATGAGCAATTTTTATAGCTTGCACTGTCTTTATCTTGTGCTGTTTTTCTTTGTTTGCTTTAAGTATATGGATATATTCGTGAAGCTCACTCACTGCTGAGTTTATTTGCGTTTGAATGGAGGCTTTTCTCTGAATAGCCTCAAGAAGTTTCTAGATATTGGCAAGTTCCTGTCCCGACCACCCACCCCCCACCCCGCATCATCTCACTCACCCTGTTGCATAATAGCCGGCCAGAGTGGCCGAGCGGTTCTAGGCGCAACAGCCTGGAACCGCGCGACCGCTGCGGTCACAGGTTCGAATCCTGCCTCGGGCATGGAGGTGTGTGATGTCCTTAGGTTAGTTAGGTTTAAGTAGTTCTACGTTCTAGGGGACTGATGACCTCAGAAGTTAAGTCCCATAGTGCTCTGAGCCATTTGAACCATTTTTTGTTGCAGAATATATTTTGTTGCTACTGGCGATTACACGTGTGATGTTAAATAGAGCTCTAACCTAAATAACAGCGTTCAGCAGAAAACGCTAAATTAATTTATCATCGGGAGCACACCATGTGGAAGACTCGAAGCTCCTTTTTCGCTTCAGTTTCTTCTGATGGGATCCGTATTTCAACAACTCCTGTGTTTGCGACAGAATGCTATGCAGTTTCCGGAACCGCGCGACTGCTACGGTCGCAGGTTCGAATCCAGCCTGGGGCATGGATGTGTGTGATGTCCTTAGGTTATTTAGGTTTAAGTAGTTCTAAGTTCTAGGGGACTGATGACCACAGCTGTTAAGTCCCATAGTGCTCAGAGCCATTTGAACCATTTAGTTTCGTCTAACATGTGAGTACGTGATTACTTATTACACAATTAGGTAATAATTGCCTTACACAGTTAAGTTACCTTAGTTTACACTAAGATTATAATACCTGCTGTTCCCGAGATGCGCAAAGAACACCACAGCCACAACGCAATTGTTGTAAATCGGGTTCTTCATTATAACAATTGAGGGCTTACTCCCTGTTCTTTCTTCAGTGCGTGGTTTCCCAGTGTAACAGGTTTGGGTGGAACAGTTTTGATACATATTGTCATGCTGAAATAAAATGATTTTAGCAAACTCAAATACCTTCGAGGAATGCAAACACGTTAAATTCATATCGTATTATGTTCTTCACTATCATAATCATCAAATGCGTATCGCAATGATTTACACCGAGTTTTGGGATTGTCTTTGAGCTGAAAGTAGCAAGTCTCGTTGTATTATGACATCGTATTCTTATCAAAACCAACTGAATCATAAAACGTTTGCCACAGACTTCAGCACTTCGGGATGGGTTACTTTTACAGATGGGGTGAACACGAAGCACATTCGGTCTTTTGGTGTAACGCATATTGTAAACCTCTTGTGGCCCTTCGACATTTTCTACTCGCTTGGCCGTACATTTTTAACATATTTCCGTAGCAAACATATCTGTCGATTACACAGTTACATCTGATATGTTTAATCAAAAGCCTGTACGACAACTGTACATCGAATAGCAAATTACGCAATCTTAATACATCTATACCAAAAAATAGCCGCACCACGAGGGAATTATCTGAATGGGACGGAAATCAGTAGATGTGACGTACATGTCCAGCAAACAAATAATTGCAGTTCCGGAAAAACTGGATGATTTATTCAAGAGAAAGAGCTTCACAAATTGAGCAAGTCAAAGCGGATTGTCCGATCTGGCACTTATGAAAACCGTTATTTGATGTGGAGCGGATTATAGAGTTTGTGAATGTCCTCCTGAGGAATGTTGTTTTAAAATGTGTCTATTTGGGTCGTTAGTTTGTCAGAATCCCGAGCTGGTTGGAGGGCTCTATCCATAATGCTTCAAATGTTCTTAATTCGGGAGAGGTCTGGCCACCTTGTTGGCCAATTTGAATTTTGACAAAAACGAAGACAATCAGCAGACACTTTCGCCCAGTGCGGAAGGGCATTATGTTGCTGAAATGTAATCCCAGGATGGCACGCCATGGAGAGCAACAAAACGGGGGTAGAATATCGCCGACGTACCGCCGTGCTGTAGGGTTGCTGCCGCGGATATACAACCAAAGGGGTCTTGATATGACATGAAATGGCACTCAGGTCACTGTCTGGGCCGTCTCCAGACATGTCTTCGGTGGTCGGGGGAGCTAGCCTCATTTACGCAGTGGAACTGTCTTCCGTGATGAATCCCGCTCAGAAATGGGCTCCGATGACCAGTGAAGATATCTCTCGAGAGACCATGTACAGGTGTGGGCAATCAACCTGACTGTCACTTACCATACGGCCCGACAACTAGGAGTGATGGTCGGAGGTGCCATTTCATTTTACAGCAAGACGCATTTGGTTGTCACCTACAGCACCCTTAAAGCGCAGCGGAACATCGACGACATTCTACAGCCCGTTTTGTTGCCCTTCCTGGGAAGCCATCCTGGCCTTACTTTTCAATAAGATAATGCTCTTCTGGACACGGCGAGAGTTTGTAGTGCTTGCTTCCTGTTTGCCGAACCATACATTGGCCCGCAGGAGAGCCAGATCTCTCCCCAGTCGAGAAAGTTTGGAGCATTCTGGGCAGGACACTACAAGCAGCTCACGATTTTGACCATCTGACACTCCAGTCGGGCAGAATTGGCGCGATTCAAAAATGGTTCAAATGGCTCTGAGCACTATGGGACTCAACTGCTGTGGTCATAAGTCCCCTAGAACTTAGAACTACTTAAACCTAACTAACCTAAGGACAGCACACAACACCCAGCCATCACGAGGCAGAGAAAATCCCTGACCCCGCCGGGAATCGAACCCGGGAACCCGGGCGTGGGAAGCGAGAACGCTACCGCACGACCACGAGATGCGGGCTTGGCGCGATTCCTCGGGTGGAAGCTGTGACGTATAATTTTATACATATAAATTTTCGGTGCCTACAGCGTCACGTCTTTCAGTGTCACACAAATTTTTATTTTTAAATGGGATCACTTAAGACTATTTCCATGGGTTCGCCCCTCAAATTTCTCCCTCATATCACAAAATTTGTTGTCTGATATAGTACAAAATGAAAAAATAAATTCCTTTTAAAGCACAGTTTCTTATATAATTTATATTCAAAACCTTACACCTGTGTCACAGAACAAATCCTACATCGAGAATACTTTACGCAAGTTTAAGGGAAGAAATGCTCCCGATAATTATTACAGAATTTAAAGAACACCAAAATATGAACAGGCTGAAATGAACAAACAGTACATGAGGCTATGTTAATCAGTTCAACTATAAAATGCTAAGGAGCATATTATTAGCAAAATGAAAAATATGCAAAAGTGAAATGCCAAAATGAGCACTTCTCAATTGGGAGTAAATCAAAACAATCAGAATGGCTGAAAGAGAGCACAATAACGTGAGCCATAAACGAATAAGAGCTAAGCAACTAAGCGAATAGGAGAATAGGCAGAAATGAGATGCCAACAAAATGAGAGCTGGCCTAACTCCGTTGGCACTTATATACGGTTGCGCTCGCGGCCCGTACGCAAGTAGTGCGATTGCTGTCGCAGGACGACCCTTAATCTATGATGTTACAAAGTCCAACAACTGTATCAATCAATGTCAAGACGAATAACTACTTGCACAATGGTCAGAGGTGGGCCAACGCATTACAGACTTGGTCAATTTGTGAAGCTTTTTCTCTTGAATTAATCATTCTTTTTTTTTTTTTTTTTTTTTTTTTTTTTTTTTTTTTTTTTTACGTTTCTCGGTGCGTAATTACAGATATAATCGGTTTTGTTTCTTCTGAACTTATTTTGGTCTTTCAATTTTATTGCTACTTCGTGAGCACAAAAGTATTAATAAAATGAGTTTTTCACTCCACGGCAATGTGTACGCTGGTTTGCTCCTTCCTTCCAGACTGAACCGTGTGCCATACCGATACTCGAATGTGAAACCTCACTTTTCGCAGGCAATGCTTTTAGCGACTGATCTATGCATGACTCAGCCCTGGTAGCCCCTTCCCTCATCCAACCTCCTCATCTTCCTAAAGCTATAGTTTTTCCAGTACCTATCTCTTACTTTGCGAACTGTAGTGTGGAAACAGTTCCCTATGTTGTGAGCATTTCTAAATGACGTCTCTCCTTCCAGTAGTCATCGTTCAGTCAGGTAGTGCAAGCGAGTTTCTCTGATGTATAGCATGTTTGAGACACGCACTGTGGAAGTAAAGTTGCTAGTGCGTGTCGTCAGCCGCCTACTGATCGCGGAAGGCGTCATGCCGCGTTCAAGTTCCGCTTCGGTAAGTGTATGGTTGGTGCATAGGTTCTTAGCTTTTTACCTGAAGTTTAATAAACACAACAGATACACATAACAGATACTTTAGTCATCAATAATATATTATCCTTCACTACCTACAACAGTCTGCTGACACTGGGGTAGCTTCGATTCCGCGACTGTAGAAATTACGTGGTTTTGCGGCGAAGAACTCGTTGAGCCATGGTCGGTGGGCATTTTCTTTCGGAAGGGAAGTTCCTTGAAGATTTTTCGATAGAGAGCGGGAAAGGTGAAAATCTGAAGGTGCAAGATCAGATGAATCAGGTGAGTGTGGAATGACTTCTCAATCCGAACACATACAGTACTTTTTCTCAGTCTAGCAGAACACAGCCGGGCGTTAGCGTGGAGTAGCATCACTTCATATAGGCCTCCACGTCATTGTTCTTGGCCTGAAAGGCGTCTCAGCTGATGTAAATGTCAGCAATGATAGTTACACCTCGGGAAAGCAATTCGTAGTACAACACACCATCGCTGTACCACTAGATGCATTAACATTATCCTTTGTGGATGCTCGCAGGTCTATGTACGAGTAGTTACTGCTTTGTTTGGGTTCAGCCATTCCTTTCTTTTTTATGTTAGCATAAAGACACCATTTCTCGTCACTAGTAACTATGCACGACAGCGGTGGTCGGTGTTGTTGACGAGCCAGTTGACGACGAGCATTCTCAGTTGAGCATATGGCCACCCACAGATTTTTTGATTTTGGCATTCAGCTTGCGGTATGTATACACCCGGTTTTTGAACCTTTCCCGCTGCACTCAAATCCTTAAGGACAGTGGAATGATCACAGTTCATCACACTGCCAGTTCGCGAATCCACTTACGTGGATCATTGTGGATCAATGCTTTTAATCTATCTGCGTCAACCTCCGAAGGTCTTCTGAACGTGGAAAGTCACTAACATCAAAACTGGCCTTCTTAAGACTAGATAACCATTTTCTTACCGTTATCTGTCCAATATTATTATCTCCATACATGGAGCAAATGTTTCCACCTGCCTCCGTTGCTATCACCCTTGTACTGAACTCAAAGAGAAGACTGTGTCTAAAATGTTCCGATTTCTCTATTTGACACTCCACTTTCTTGCTTCCACATATTCATCCACTATCCCCGATTACGAAATGACAATATGCAAACTCAAATATAGAAACATTAGTGAGAACAAATTAATAACTCACTTTTTTGTGGGAGATTGAAATACAGCTTCACCGGTGGCTCACGATATTACTGTCTTGGTGGATAGTGAAACTATTCCATCCGACAATGATGTCATTCCAAAGACATCACTGGACTGTACGTTGAGGGTGTGGCGGTTCGACTTTAAGTCCCATACCACCCTGCGGTGGTGGAGGGTAGGGTCGCAGGTAGATATTGGGTAACTGCGAACTACACTGCATATCAGCAGTGATGGTTGACGATGGTCGATGCCCATCGGGTGCTCAAGTCAACGCTAACGCTTCATTGGTGGCCGTATCGGTGCTGTCGTTCCCCATGGTCGGAATGGGGGTCCACAGCGATGATTGGGGGGGGGGGGCGGGGTCGGGTGTCGATGGAGGTGCCGGGGGGGGGGGGGGGCGGGAGGGGGGAGGGGGGAGCGTGGAATGGCTGCCCTCGTGGTTCGCGCAATTCGGCCACGTGAGAGTGAAGGGTTGACAAGCATCCCATACAGCAAGGGACAAGACCTAACATTATACGAAAACGTTACGAAATTATGCACCTACGAAATAGCTATAACCTGCGAGAAGGTTTCGTAACAGTTGAATCCCTTTTCCAGGTTCGGTCTTCTTGAGTACGCCAAATTTTATTCCTGAATAACCTTGCTCTGATGATTGACTTTACTCATTTTCATTTATTATCTCCAAGACTGAACTGCGAGGGCTATCCACGAAGTACATTACGTTTTGGAATTAAAAATAAATAAAGTATTGGAAATTTTTTTATTATATACAGATGAAAGCCACACTTAAATAATACTTTTCTACAAAGTTGCCATTTAAATTAAGGCACTTATCGTAGCGATGGACGAGCTTGGAAATTTCTTCGTCGTAAAATTCGGCCGCCTGCGCCTTCAACCACGTGGTTACCTCTTCTTGAAGCTGTGCGTCGTCATCAAAACGCTGCATAGCCAACCACTTCTTCATTGCTGGGAATAAGTGGAAGTCGCTCGGTGCCAGGTCGGGACTGTACAGCGGATGAGGAAACAACTTCCACTTAAAAGATTCGAGAACTTCACGAGTGGCATTTGCCGTGTGGGCCCGGGCGTTGTCGTGAATCAGCTAGATCTTTGAGCCCAACTTTCCCCTGCGCTTGTTTTTTATTGCTCTTCTGAGGTTGTGCAGAGTTTGGCAATTCCTTTGAGAGTTTATTGTAGTGCCTCTTTCCAGGAAATCCACAAAAATCACACCTTTTCTGTCCCAAAAGACAGTCGCCATCACCTTCCTTGCCGACATTGTCAGCATGCATTTCTTGGGTTTTTGGGAGAATTTGTGTGCCCCCACTGCATTGACTGCAATTTGTCTCGCAGTTCACATGCTTAACCCATGTTTCGTCACCAGTAACGATGCGATCGAGTAATGAGTCGCCATCTTTCTCGTAAGCGTCCAAAAACGTTAACCCTGCAGCCATTCGCTGATTTTTGTGAATCTCTGTCAAGATTTTTGGTATCCATCTTGCACAAAACTTGTGGTAACCAAGCTTTTCGATAATGATTTCGTGCAACAAACTTCGTGAAATTTGTGGAAAAATCATAGAGAGTTCCGTTATTGTGAAATTACGGTTTTCACGGCATCGACTTTTTCGACAAGTTCGGCAGTCACTATGCTGGGTCTTCCACTTCGCTCTTCGTCGTGAACGTTAGTTCGGCCATTTTTAAATTTTATGACCCATTGACGCACTCCGCCTTCAGTGATTACGTTGTCCCCATACACTTCACAAAGCTGCCTATAGATTTCTATCGGTGTACAGTTTTTTGCAATCAGAAACCTTATTACAGCACGCACTTCACACTTCGCGGCATTTTCAATTAACGCTGACATTTCAAACTGTCACATTAACTCAACGGAGTAGAGCACGAACCTCTCACTAACACGGCAGGATGCCGACTGAGCGGCGGAATGCCATGACTCCAAGGTGGCCGCGCTAGCCCCGCCCCTAACGGACACAAACGAAAACGTAATGTACTTTGTGGATAGCGCTCGTATTAGAGATATTCCGGTCATATGTCTCATCTATGCCTTCTTAAATGAATTACGTTTTCCGCCTCATGGGCATCAGTGTTAAGTATTTGTATGCAGGTGTATGTCTTTGTTTCATTGGATTTTTTCTTCGTCTGTGAAATCATTCCCTAAGAATCTTCCAGCAGAACTGTTACGGCGTCGTGCGGCTGAAGGCTGCTTTCCCCTCGGGACTCATCCCTTTCACTTTTATCTCCCGCCAGCTACAGCGGCGTTTATCCCTTTTTCTTCTGCCGGCCTTCAGATAGCAGCGGCGGCGCGGAGTCGTGAGCGGACAGGTCGGTGTCCTGTCCCTCGTCGCTGGAGATTTCTCCTTGTAAGAGGACGCCAGGCCGCTGTTCGTCTCTGTTCCACCTACCGTCACACCTCCTGCAGCGGACCACGACAGCTTCGTACAGCTGTCAAGCCCCTTTTTACAGAAGACACAGAATAAAATGATTCTCTTCAGCGGAAAACTACACTGCTGTAGTAGAAGCATTAAATCTCCAACACAGTGCAAGCGCCATGCAAGAAATGTCAAATGTGTACTAGGCGCTGGTATATGCAAATGATTATCATTTCAATTATGCAGAATGTTAGTTAGCAGAACAATACTCGTAATGAAGTTTTCTTATTTACAGTACAGTGAAATGCAGGAGGATCTGCAGCGAATTGACGCATAGTGCAGGGAATGGCAACTGAATCTCAATGTAGACAACTGTAATGTGCTGCAAATACATAGAAAGAAAGATTCCATATCATTTAGCTACAATATAGCAGGTCATCAACTGGAAACAGTTAATTCCATAAATTATCTGGGAGTGCGCATTAGGAGTGATTTAAAATGGAATGATCATATAAAGTTGATCGTCGTTAAAGCAGATGCCAGACTGAGATTCATTGGAAGAATCCTAAGGAAATGCAATCCGAAAACGAAGGAAGTAGGTTACAGTACGCTTGTTCGCCCACTGCTTGAATACTGCTCAGCAGTGTGGGATCCGTACCAGAGATAGAGAAGATCCAACGGAGAGCAGCGCGCTTCGTTACACGATCATTTAGTAATCGAGAAAGCGTTACGGAGACGATAGATAAACTTTAGTGGAAGACTCTGCAGGAGAGACGCTCAGTAGCTCGGTACGGGCTTTTGTTGAAGTTTCGAGAACATACCTTCACCGAGGAGTCAAGCAGTATATTTCTCCCTCCTACGTATATCTCGCGAAGAGATCATGAGGATAAAATCAGAGAGATTAGAGCCCACACAGAGGCGTACCGACAATCCTTCTTTCCACGAACAATACGAGACTGGAATAGAAGGGAGAACCGATAGAGGTACTCAAGTTATCCTCCGCCACACACCGTCAGGTGGCTTGCGGAGTATGGATGTAGATGTAGATGTAGATGTAGACAACGAGGGTCGTTCAATAATTAAAGAGATAAATTGGTCTGGGGAAAAAAGTGTTAGTAGCGCAAGTTTGGTCCTTTTATTGCTTTAAGTTGGCATCAGTGGGACGAGTCCTGATCAGCTGATGTATCAACACTGTTTCGTTTAAGGCCTCAAAAATACATTTCAAGATGGCGAGTCCGCTTGAAACGTCCACATTAGTTCAACAACGTTCATTTATTCGTTTTCCACTTGCTGAAGACGAGAAACCAGTGAATATATACTGTAGAATGTATAAAGTTTATGGTGAAGGTTGTACGAATCGTGCAAATTTTTAGAAGTAGTCAGAGCAGTTCAAAAGTGGTTGCGACTCAGTCACTGACGAACACCGTTCTGGCCAACCAGTTGCAATTTCAACTCCCTAACTTGAAAGTCGAATTGATGACATTATTCGTGCCGACCGCCGTGTGACTGTGAAAATTAGAGTTGCTAATGTTCAAGTTAGTACTGCTACAATTCATAACATTATCGGTAACAAACTGAAGTACCGCAAAACATGTGCAAGGTGGGTCAAAAAAGGAATTGACGCGGCTACACAAGGAAACAAGGTTCAGAGTGTGCATAAAGCTAAAAAAATAACATGAAAGCTAAGGCAAGCACTTCCTCAACAAAATTTTCACTTGTGATGAAACCTGGGTTCACTATTATGACCCAGAATCAAAATGACAAAGCATGGGGTGGAAGCACGCCAACTCACTGCCAAGAAAAAATTCAAAATCCAAGCATCAGCAGGAAAAGTCATTTGACAGTGTTTTGGGATGCTGAAGGTCCAATTTTTTGTAGTTATTTAGAAGAGCAGCGTGCAATCAACAGCCAATACTACTCGGATCTGCTTTTAAACAAGGTGAAGCCAGCCATGAGAAAGAGACGTCGTGGATTTCATAGGAGAGGTGTGCTTCTAAGCAAGAGAACGCACGTCCTCTTATTGCTCAACTAACCCGTGGAACCATCGACAGAATGGGCTGGGAAGTACTGCCTCATCCCCCTTACAGTCCTGGTTTAGCACCTAGTGATTTCCATTTGTTTGGTGCACTGAGGGAGGTATTACATGGGAAGAGATTCCAGGACAACGAGGACGTGAAAAAGTTTGTGGGGAAATTTGTTCAAACATCACGATAAAGAGTTCCGTTCAGCTGATATAAAAAAAGTTTGTAGCCCGTTGGAACAAGTGCATAAATGTTCAAGGGGACAATGTTGAGAAGTAGAAAAAGTATTGTTTTGTAAAAATAAACGCTTTTTTCTTCAGACCAATTTGTCTCTTTAATTATTGAATGACCCTCGTAGTATGTACACTACTATAATGTAGTAATTTGAGACGATGAGTAGCACTTCTACCATTTGTCTGTTGGTTTCATCTTAAGACGGTTGATCGAACGACCGGTGTGCTCGACTTTGGGTTTCCATTTCTCATTTCTTTAGCGTAAACTGCAGAAAGTGGACGAGTTACGTAGCGACTGATACCTGCACTGTGTACTAGGAGAGTCAATAAAAAAAAAAAGGTTCAAATGGCTCTGAGCATTATGAAACTTAACTGCTGAGGCCTTCAGTTCCCTAGAACTTAGAACTGCTTAAACCTAACTAACCTAAGGACAACATACACATCCATGCCCGAGGCAGGATTCGAACCTGCGACCGTAGCGGTCGCGCGGCTCCAGACTGTAGTGCCTAGGACCGCTGGCCACTCCGGCCGGCAGAGCCAATCCAAGTTGAGAGTTGCGTTTTTAACAACGTCATGTTTACGTGAATGTTTCAGCGCGACACGTTTTGGTACAGATCTTAAGGAGAGGAAGCGGTTCACCGAATAAATAATATAGCGTGCTATTTAAAGAAGATATACTGCTGTTTATATTTTCGCAACGAACACATTACAAGAAAGGTAATCAAGCTGATTAATGTCCCCTATAGCTAAACAATATTTCCTTAATGTATTTTAGCGGTAAGGCAACCAGGCGTCTTATTCGCGACATGTAAGCTTACAGCCGCACGGTCTTTAGTACAGTCCTTCTGAAGTCAGGCGCCTGTTGGTCATTGCCAACACTGCTGCTACAGTGGCTGTAGTAGAAGTTCGAGCGCACACACACACACAAACACACACACACACACATACATACAGGCACACATAGCATGTCACTGTTTTTTCAAAATAATCCAACATATGATCGCCGGTGAATCCTAACAAAAAGTTAAGTTGGTAGATATTTCATTTCCTGTAGTTCTGCCTCTTTGAAAGCACCAGCAACGAGCTGACAGTTCTAATGATGAGGATAGTTCTCGGATTAGTTTATTGGACTTTAAAAATTCTGGATATTTCAGCAGACCAGTCTGCAGTGTAACTTTTATCACACATCGTCCTCTCCTTGCTAAATTTAAAGAAATCTCTCACACTGAACCGTCGGAGAATGTAAGCAGCGTCAAAGGTTGTCAACAATGTCGTCCTCTTGATCATCGCACTGCGAACTGTCGTTTCCAGTCGCGAACTTTGTGAGAATCAACGTTCCAAGGAAAGAAGAGTTTATACTGGTGCCCTTTATGCCATCCCCTGAGGCCTTGCAGTATCGATTCTGAGCGGCGGTTTTTCTGAAATGTTTTCCTCCCCCACATGCAAAAAAAACCACGTGATTTCAACACTGAGGCTTCCAGTTCTGATCCCCAACATAGAGGCCTCAAAAGAAAGGCTGAAATGTGGGTAACACATGTGTGACGAGCTTGTGACACGGCCACGGCCACGGTGGCGTTGGTGCAAAACTGTGCAGAATTTAGTGCCTATGTGACGTCATCAACCCACCTTCGATGGCACATGAAATTCTGAGCGCTGGCGTCCCTTTAGCGTGTTTTGACACCTTTGTGTCTGAAGTGTTTCCGAGCCCAAGGATGCTGTCGCAGGGCTCTACGCTTTTGCATAATTACGAGAGAAGTTTGGAGGCACCTTTCAGCCAAATTTCAAACCTCTGTGTCGCAATGGGAGACAATTACTGCGTGCAGAATGAAATTTTCATTCTGCAGTGGAGTGTGCGCTGGTTTTGAAACTTCCTGGCTGATTAAAACTGTGTGCTGGACAGAGACTCGAACTCGGGACCTTTGCCTTTCTCGGGAAAGTGCTCTACCAACAGAGCTACCCAAGCACAACTCACAACCCGTCCTCACGATTTTACTTCCGCCAGTACCTCGTCTCCTACCTTCCAAACTTTACAGAAGTTCTCCTGCGAAACTAGCAGGACTAGTACTACTGGAAGGAAGGATATTGTGGAGACATAGCTTAGCCACAGCCTAGGGGATGTTTCCAGAATGAAATTTTCACTCTGCAGCGGAGTGTACGCTGGTTTTGAAACATCCTGACAGATTAAAACTGTGTGCCCTACCTAGACTCGAACTCGGGACCTTTGCCTTTCGTGGGCAAGTGTTTCCAGTACTGCTAGTCCTGCAAGTTTCGCAGGAGAACTTGTGTGAAGTCTGGAAGGTAGGAGACGAGGTGCTGGCGGAAATAAAATTATGAGGACCGGTCGTGAGTCGTGCTTGGGTAGCTTAGTTGGTAGAGCACTTTCCCGCGAAAGGCAAAGGTCCTGAGTTCAAGTCTCTGTCCAGCGCACAGTTTTACTCTGTCAGTATGTTTCAATTACTGGGTTTTCAGAAACTTTATTGCACAGTGTACTCAAATCTGCTAATCTGTATCTGTTGGTACTAAAGAAAGAAACTCTGGTAGTATAGCTAAGCAGTTTAACTAAACGGTTCACAGACTCGTAATATCGGCTCACACATATGAAGCAGTGCACCTTCAGACAGCTACACACTCCTACTACGCGCTGGAAGGCTATCGTTTTCATCTGAAGTGCTCCTTGAATTCGCTACATCGTTTCGAGTACAACACATATGAATGCCGTAACTTACATGACTGCCGGTTTGATTTTGCAGAGAAATTTTAAAAGCATTTCAGTCATAACTGCAACTATACGAGTTGAAAGACATAAAAGAGAAGCAGTGATGTAAATGTGAATGAAACAGGGTTGTAGCTTATCATCAATGCACCTCAGTCTGGTCACTGATCAAGCAGTAAAGAAAACCTAGGGGAAATTTGTAGACGAAATTAAAGTTCAGGAAGAAGAAATATAAACTTGGAGCTTTTCTAACGAAAATTTATTTCTGTCGCGAAGGCGGCAAAAGACTAGGAAGAGCAGTTGAACGGAATGTATAGTGTCTTGAAAATAGATTATAAGACGAACACCAACCAAAGTGAAGTAAGTGCAGTTGAATGTAGCTGAAATAAATTAGGCGTTGCTGAAGGAGTTGGATTCATCTACATCTACATGGATTCTCTGCAAATCACAATTAAATGCTTGGCACAGGGTTCATCGAATAATGTTCACAACAATTCTCTATTATTCCAATCTCGTACAGTGTGCGGAAATAGCGGACACCTATATCTCTCGGTGCTACCTCTGATTTCCAAAAATGGCTCTGAGCACTATGCGACTTAACTTCTGAGGTCATCAGTCGCCTAGAACTTAGAACTAATTAAACCTAACTAACCTAAGGACATCACACACATCCATGCCCGAGGCAGGATTCGAACCTGCGACCGTAGCTGTCCCGAGGTTCCGGACTGAGCGCCTAGAACCGCTAGACCACCGCGGCCGGTCTTCTGATTTCCCTTATTTTATTATGGTGATCGTTTCTCCCTATGAAGGTCGGCGTCAATAAAATACTTTCGCATTCGGAGGAGAAAGCTGGTGATTGAAATTTCGTAAGAAGACTCCGCCGCAACGAAAAACACCTTTGTTTTACTGATGTCCACCCCAAATCCTGTACCATTTCATTGACAGGCTCTTCCGTATTTCGCTATAATGCAAAATGTGCTGCTCTTCTTTGAAATTTCTCGATGTACTCCGTCAATCCTATCTGGCAAGGTACCAACACCGTGCAGCAGTATTCTAAAAAGGAAAAGACAAGCGTAGTGTAGGCAGTATCTTCAGTAGATTTGTTACATCTTCTAGTGTCCTGCCAGTAAAACGTATTCTTTGGTTAGCCCTCCTCACAACGTTTTCTACGTGATCCTTCCAATTTAAGTTGTTCGTAATTGTAATTCCAGGGTATTTAGTTGAATTTATGGCTTTTAGATTTGATTGATTTACCGTGTAACCGAAGTTTAACGAATTCCTTTTAACACTCATGTGGATGACCTTACACTTTTCGTTATTTAGAGTCAACTGCCTATTTTCGCACGATTCATAATCTTTTCTAAATAGTTTTGCAGTTTGTTTTGATCTTCTGATGACTTTAGTAGTCGATAAACGATAGCGTCTTCTTCGAACAACCTAACACGGCTTCTCATATTGTCTCCTAAATCGTTTATATAGATGAGGAATAGTATAGGGCCTATAACACTACCTTGGGGAACACCTGAAATCAATTCTGTTTTACACTATGACTTTCCGCCAAGTACTACGAACTGTGACTTCTCTGACAGTAAGTCACGAATCCAGTCACGTAACTGAGACGATATTCCATAAGCACGCAATTTATCTACATGCTGCTTGTCTGGTACAGTGTCAAAAGCCTTCTGGAAATCTAGAAATGCGGAATCAATTTGAAATACCTTGTCAATAGCCCTCAGCATTTCGTGTGAGTAAAGAGCTAGTTTTGTTTCACAAGAACGATGTTTTCTTAATCCGTGATGACTGTGTGTCAATAGACCGTTTTCTTCTAGGTATGTCGACGTTAACGATATGGGCCTGTAGTTCAGTGGTTTACTCCTACTACCTTTCTTGAATATTGGTGTTACCTGTGCACAAGAAATTAGGCACTGTATGTAGAACATAGGCTTTATTTGGGATAGAAAATAACAAGCGGTTACGTAATGGGACACTGTTGGTGGAAACATCTAAACAACTAGTTTCCAGCAAGATATGAACCTACAGAAAGCTCAGTGTCGTGGGGAACATGCCATGCAAACTGAGATGTACACCAGCTCGAATTGCAGGAAAATGTGTTCTGATGTGCAGGGATACAGTGGATATCCCCAACGAGGAATTTAAATATGAGATGGCTCCCGAAAGTGTAGCTGAAGCGCGAAACGTCATGAAGAAGGTTGCTAAGGAACTGGTAAAATCGACTCCTTTGTTACGACATTAAATAGTGCAAAACGCTCTCAGCATGTTAAGGCAGGTTACTTTTGTTTAAGTTTGCAGCCTTAAATACTCAACTCAATGCGCTGCGTCAGATGCCAGCGCTTTGGACATTTTACTCTTGGGTACCATGGAGAACCCACTTGTGCCAGATGTGGCAAAGCCGCCCAAGAAAGAGTCGCTCGTAGATTTCCTTTGAAGTGTGTCAATTTCTCTCGAGTTCACCCTGTCTGGAGTCGGGACTGCAGCGTATACCATGAAGAACGAAAGATAGAAGGCTTAAGGCTACGAAGCGGTCGCATATAATGAGGCCAAAAAGATGTCTAAAGACACGCTGCCCCCACAGTTCACTACCTCCTTTGTTTCGGTTTTTAAACATTCAGTGCCGAAAGCCAATACTGTTACACAAACGAAGAATGCTACTGTCAGCACTAGTACCTGTGTTTGTCCATGCATTTGTGGTGCTGCAGTCATTTCGAAGCCTGTTCCTCCTCCCAAAACTTCAGAAAAAGCCATGGTTACCGACGTTGTTAAGCTCTCGGCCACTCCAGAGATTCAGTCTGGGACACTGTCAAGTGTGGTCACAACCACAGCCACAGTTGTGGATCCGAAGCCTACCGAGTGCAAGAAATCAAAGGCAAAACATCCACCACTGCTCGAATCGGGAAATCAACCATCAGACGATGTCGACATCATCACCTCTAAAATCCCTCTCGATTCTCTTTCAGACAGACCTTGATGTTGGCATGGCGCACTGATCTCGCCCCAAGACTAAGCCTCCACGCCTTAGGTGCTTCCTGCTTTGGTATAAAGTCAGGCTGAAAGTGCAACCCCCGTGACAGATGGCTCCCATTCTACAGTGGAACATTAATGGGTTCGGGACACATGTGGAGCAACTGAAACAGCTAGCACAGGAACGCCCCTGAGCATGTGTTTGCAGAAAACGAATTTCAAAGCGTCTGATGCCCATGTCCAAAGGGGCTATACACTCTATTGTAAGGATTACCTAACTCGAGAAAGGGCCAAGGGAGGGTGGCTTTGTTTTTCAATAAGGCGCTGCACTCCTCTGCTCTCCCGCTAGCTACAAACTGCAAGCCGTTGCAGTTACAGTTCCTGCCTGTCATAGGACCACAGATTGTTTACTATATTTACCTCCACATGTTGTAGTTGATTCTTGGGCTCCAACGGGTCTTATCAAATAACTCACCCGACCATTTCCCCTACCGAGAGACTTCAATGCTCAACATATATAGTTAGATTCCACGTCTACTTGCCCTCGTTGTCGGGTTTAGGAGAGCCTCGCGACGTCTCCCGAGCTGTGTATTCTCAATAACGGCACTCCCACCCGTTTCTGTACGGCTAGAGGGTCTTTCTCAGCCATCGATTTCTCTTCCAGCTCTCCAGCCCTTGCGGACGCTGTTCACTGGGAAGTTATTGCCGTCCTTCATTCTACTGCTGACTTCCAACTCCGCATTCATCTCCTAGATGTACCAAAAATAATGGTCAGCAGTGCTAACTGGACCCATTTTAGCCAGCTCGCTGTGTCTGAACACTGCAGCAGCATCTGTGCATGGGTCGACTACATCACATGAGTGATCCATCACTCCGCTGACTTCTCAGTTCCAAAATCCTCAGGTCATTTTAGGAGGCAAACTGTATCTTGGTCGGGAGATGAGTATAGTTCAACAATCCGGGACAGACGTGTGGCTCTTCAACGGTTTAAATGCTACCTAACAGCAGACAGCCTCACAGCCTTTCGGGTCGCGGGAGCCAAGGCCCGACGTGTAATTAAGGAGAGCAAGAAAAGGTCATAGCATACATTCCTGGACTCTGTCAACCATTTCACTTGTCCCACAAAAGTATGGGAAGCCATCGGGAGGATTTCTGGGAACACAGCCGTTTACGAGTAGCCGCAGTGTTGAAAGAGAGGTCTCTCCAGACAACGCTCAGACGATGGCAGAGCATTTCGCAACGGATACTGCCGATGACAGATAGGATCTGGCGTTTCACCTCTACTGCGAGACTGCAGAGAGGGGCAAGTTAGACTCCAGATTCCAAAATTCTGAATCGTACAATTGCTCTTTCTCCGTGTGGGAGCTGGAATCGTCACTGTCCGAGACTCTTGATACTGCAATTGGTCACTACAAAATCTGGCACCGCAGGCTTCGTCACTTGCCAGTAGGGTCAAAGTAAATCCTCCTGAAATGTTTTAATCTTATATGTCAGAGAGGCAGCTTTCCAAACTCGTCGAGAGAGAGGCTATTCTGATACCTCTCCTCAAACCAGGGAAGGACCTCTCCATGTCCAAGTAGCTACAGGAGTGTCGAGTTAACGAGCTGTGTGGGAAGGATCCAGAGCAAATGGTTAACCGTCGGCTGGTCTGGTTGCTAGACAGCTTCTCAGTCGCTCTCAGTGTGAATTTCTGAGGTATCGGCTCAATGTTGACAATATGACCCTACTTGAGGCTTTTCAGCAGGCTTTCCTACGTAAACATCGCTGTCTCGGTATATTATTTGATATCAGTAAGTACAGTATGTTCACGCAATTACATCAATGGGGCTTTCGCGGCTACCTCATCATCTTAGTAAGGTCATTCCTGTCTACGCGCTTTCTTAGGTACCGAGTTGGTGATGTGCTGTCGGATCGTTTTGTGAAGGATAATGGTGTTCCTCATGGCAGTGTTTTATGTGTTACACTCTCTGCAATAGCCATAAACAGTATCACATCTACGGTACAACGTCTTGAACAGTGCTGTCCTCTGTCCGTAAGTGTTGCAGTGTTGCAACAGCGACACGTTAGTTGCAGCTTAACAGAGCAGAGGCTGGAGGACTAGGCTGCAAAGGTAGTTTTCCAGTTGTCTGTAGAAAACTGAGTGTATGTTCATCTTAATCGTTCTCGTCCTATTTTTAATTTACCTGACTTCCACTTAAGGGACACCACTCCACATTTTAAAGACTTGGTGAAGCGCTGAGAGTTTCAGGTTTCGTGATTTCTCCACCATATTTCCGAGAATCTTTGGAAGACTTTTTAACGTTTAACAGGATGACTGTCTCACCCATGTTTTTTGTAAGTGGACAGCCAATCGCGTATCCTCTGCCATTCTTTTAGCTCCTTTGTCGTTTCTTTCTCATTTAAATCCATATATATATAATACCTTTTACCTATTCTCTGTTTGTAACATCAGGATTGATTATAAGTAATTTATACTACGTAATTTTATATATGTGACTATGAAATGTTTGGTCTTTACTGATTAATATATTTGAACTGCCAGAGGGAAGTGGAAGTTTGTGATATATATAGTAAAAACTTAACAGTGTGTTTAAATAATGAAACTTTATTATATATGTCTATTTATGAAAAAGAAATTGTATGTAGAAAACTGATTCATACTTAGGGAAGTTGTATTATAAGGAAGGAAAAGGTTTAGGGAACCCCCTCCACTACGGAAGTGGGTTGGCGCGCTGGAAAAGGCGGAATTGGCGGTCAATCTGGGCGGCCAGGGAGAGAGCATGCTAGGCAGTTAGTGACCAGCAGTTGTACAGTCAACACTGCTGGTGCCAAATGAGGGATTCAGAAACCTATTTATGATGGAATGTCCTCGGATATGGTTTCGGTTGTAAAATGGTGGTCCCGCATTTTGGAATGCCTCTGAAAATGATTAATCCATCGCCAAGACCAACTGAATAGAGCATTAAATGGCCAGAGGTGAGACCAGATAGCCGCTGCCTGCTTGCCACCACTATTGCGCCACTGCTTTACCAACTTTGAAAATAAGATATATATACCAGTATGCTCGTGTGTGAGTGATTTTCAATAATAATTTCAATGATGAAAATTCGTAACTCTGAAACTGTCCTGTTCATGAAACCAAATAGGGTCCTATCCTAACCGCCCTAAAGACAGAGTATCCTGTTTATGAAGAACCACTGACTTGCTTTTATTTGAATGTCCCTAAGTTTCAGTGTTAAAGCATCAAAATGTTACTAGTTAAATTACTTGTTTCTCAGGTAAAGAGAGGGGCAATCATTTTATATTATAAAAACTTTAAACTTTATTTAGCTTCAGATTGTTTTTATTTTGAATGCGCCAAAGTTTTTGTGTTAAAGTACGTAAATGTTATTAGTTAAAATCACTTGCTTCACATAATTTTGAACCTATTTGAAACTTGAGTTTACCCCAACTATTACCTTGAACTTATTTCTGAAGTTAATTAAGAATATTGTTAGCGTAAATTGCTATAAAACACTGAAAGATAAATAATCTCAAGTGGGGTTGTAAATCAGTATTAGTGTGATCCAAATGTTTTTTGAAATATATGCATGGTCTGCTTATAGGGAAAGTGACAGTCTATGGGTCCCCACTTTAATCTTTTGTATTATGAGAAACTTAATTTAAATATGGTTCCTGCTACTGAAATCCGAAACATTTTCGCAGTAGAGTGAAGATGAAATGTGTTAGTACAGTTTTATTCAACTGCATTTGGTTTATTTGGGTATTAGTTAAATGAGGACTATGTTCATGCTCAATTTTGGTCTTGTGATGTCTTTGATAACATCTTGGTACTGAATTGGTTAATAAGTTGAGATAGTAATTATTGTTAACAGGAATAAAGATTTATTTATATATCTGTGATTGCCAATCTATGCAAATGATAACTACTGCTATCCACTGTGCAGTCCGTCTGGTAATTATGTGTGTACATTGCACTTTACTAAGAGAGAAATAACGAACGTTCCTTTCTTAAAATTATAGTTGAATTCTTTGAACTTAATGTTTCCACATTATTATGCCTAATTCGGCTGGCTACCGTTTGTTATTTCATTCTCGAGAACTTAGTTACTTTTTTCGCATCCAAAATTAGTCTTTCAGTTTTTCTACTAATCGCCATAGTCACGAAATCTATGTTCGATCCCCTTTCTCTGTTAGGTTAACACACGGTCAGACTAATCAAAATCCCTCCCAGAGGGTCGCACTTTTTGCACGTTAATGTCATATTTCACACATTTCCTCGTTACTGTGTAACAACATTTTCGTATTTTTATGCACATTTGTTGGGTGTAAGGTGGCTGATAACCTCGACGTTGTGCCCGTAAGCTCCAAACACACACACACACACACACACACACAGACACACACACACACAAGCGGGCGCGTCTGTCATAACCACAAAAAGGCAGCGCAAATCTGTTCGATCTCCCGCGCGCCAGCTGGCCGGCCACAGCTGTGACGCTTGCAGTGTTGGCAACTGTGGACACTCGAGGTGATCGATGGGTTCCAATCAGACACGTCGCTGTGCAACTGGATATCTCTGTTGGTAGTGCTGACACACTCGTCCACCAACTGGTGTACTCAAAGGTGTGCGGGCTGTGTTCCTCGCGCCTTACAGAAACCCATAAGGAGCAACGAAGAACGATTTGTGCGGAGTTGTTTTCGCGTTGCAAGGCTGATCGCGACAGTTTGTCGAACATCGTCAGAGGCTACGAAACATGGGTTCACATTCTGAACCGGAAACCAAACGGCAGTCTATGGAGTGAAGCCACACCACCTCTCCTCTGAAGGGAAAGTTCAAGACCGCACCCTCAGCCGATGAAGACATGACGACTGTTTTCTGGGACGAAAGGGATTATTCGGTTTGATGTCCTCTTCACGGTGCAACGATCAATCCGAAAGTGAACTGTGATTCTGTCACGACACTGAACAAACGACTTCGGCGTGTTCGGCGGTACATAAATGCGAACGAACTTCTCATTCTCTATGAGAACGAAGGGCCTCACAAAAGTCTGCACACCCGGGATGAGCTGACGTAACTGTTCGTTCTCGTCCACCCTAAACCCGAATCTTGCACCTTCATAATTCCATCTGTTTGACTCAATGAACGATGCACTCTACGGGAAGGAATACGTTGGATTACGTAGTGGTTACTGATGCAGCAACACGTTTGCTCCGACGTCGACTAGTAGAGTGGTGCCATGCAGCCATACTGGCCCTCCCAGTAAGGTGGTGTAAGAACATCGCATTCAACTGAGATTATGTTGAACATTAGGGTTCTGTAGCGGGAAGAGTAGGAATAATATGCTGTATTGGAATCCTGAGATACGCAACCTGCTTTCAGAAAAAGAATGTGATCCATTACTTATCGAACGCCCTTCGTACAATGTAGACTTTCGGGGACTGGAGATGGTGTGGGAGCTGTGCTTCACTCGTAAGACTAAAGTCATTAATACAGTAGGGCTTCTGAAGCCATCACGCGGAAGCGAATTATTTGCCAACTGTATTCCACTTCTGTTCCTTGGCGGGCATCGTGCAGGGGGAGCCCGCGGTGAGTACTTTTCGCTCATTAGCGCCGTAGCGCGGCTGAATGAGCAGGCTCCGGCGGAATTCCATTAGCAAGCTACTCGAGCCGCGCGCCGCGGTATTAGGACCCGGCGGCTGCCGGGTTGCCTACTCCCCAGGTGCCGTACCAGAACCCAGCTACCTGGTCCGCTGCGGCGCTCGATCTGCAGCCGTGCCGAGCCATTCCGGCAGCGCCCCAGCTGCGACTCGATGCGTTCTTAACGGCCCAATTACAGGTCCCCGGTCCCACCAGGCTGTGTTCCCCGTCGTTACGGCGTCGTTAACCGCGTTAGCCCGCTCATGGTAATTAGCCGCACACACCCTCCGCTAAAGACGCAACCTGCCCGGGTAGGCCATTATTTCGGCAGCAAATTACAGTCAACTGATGCCCTCAACGACCTCCTGTATACGCTAACTGTGCGCGCTGACAATTTTGCAGTTTGCATTTGTAATCCACAGTTCAGTAATCATGGTATAGCGCAACGTAAACTCTATAAGCATCTTGAGCTTCATTTGGCGGCCAATTTCCTGCATCGTAAAGGATTCGTGCACTGTGAAGAAAATTTTCGGTATCCATTCGCATGTGTAAGAACATTTCATAGTGCATAACTAAAGTTTGGCTCAACCACATATAATTGCTGATAAATTACATATTAGATATCTCATTTTCAGCATTTAATTTTCGGCCTTAAGTTAAGTGTCATAAAACAATGCTGTTGGTGATTCTTTCGATTGTATGGTTGTGCTCCGCGGAGCTTTTTTATTCTTGACGTTTTTTCGAGAGCAGCGTTTGACACCAGAGGTAAATAAAATGTCGTGTGACTAGTGCCTCCCGTCAGGTAGACTGTTCGCCGGGTGCAAGTCCTTCGATTTGACGCGACTTCGGCGACTTGCGCGTCGATGGGGATGAAATGATGATGATTAGGGCAACACAACACCCAGTCCCTCAGCAGAGAAAATCTCCGACCCAGTCGGGAAGCGAACCCGGGCCCTTAGGATTGACATACAGTCGCGCTGACCACTCAGCTGCTGGGTGCGGACGACATCAGAGGTGTTCCTCGTTCTGCTGAATGTTACAAATTGACGAACCAGATGTCATAGGGTGATTTAAATACTCTCAAAAATGGGCGCTTTAGAAGGTAACGATTGGCAGATGTAATCCTCGTCAGAGATAAAACAATCGAAATGACGTAAGTCAAAGATAAAACTTACCATCTGATTCTGTAGAGGTGATGTCCATGTACCATTAAGTTTCATGGTTTCTTGAAATCTGTTAAATTGTCCCCTTGTTAACATATTTCGGTGGGTCCTTTATACAGCAGTCATCATTGATATATTTCTAACACGTCCCTCATTATTTACTTCGCTCTCAGACGTCCTACTCGGCAGTCGGCAAGATTCAGCGGAACAGCGAACATCTCTGAAGACGTACAACGCACATGTAGACGAAACGTCAGGGATAAAAATGGTTCATGGAGAACGAAAGTACAATACGGAAAATTCACCAGCAGCTAAAACCATCGAACGTGAAAGCTGTCATTGTGTGATCAGAAAGGCCTGCTACCAGTGTAACGATAATTTTGTGTTGCTTAATGAATGGATAGATGTCTTTCAATTGGACCCAGCATCGGCAACTTTCGTGTCCCTAATACAGTTATCCAACCGAGAAAGGCAGACCTTCCGAAGCATCTGTAGTTCCTAGTGATTCAAAATGGTTCTAATGGCTCTGAACACTATGGGACTTAACATCTGAGGTCATCAGTACCATAGAACTTAGAACTACTTAACCCTAACTAACCTGAGGACATCACACACATCCATGTCCGAGGCAGGATTCGAACCTACGACCGTAGCAGTCTCGCGCTTCCGGAATGAAGCACCTAGAACCGCTCGGTCACAGCGGCCGGCAGTTCCTAGTGACTCGCCATGTCACTGAGAAATAAAGACTACATGAAAGGTAGACTGAAGAATTCTGTGGTTCGAGCGGGATTCGGTACCATGGTCTCTCCGTTTCCATGCAGGTGCTATGACATTGCTTCTCTTTTTATTAAAAAAACGACATTGTGTTTAATAAGCACTTACGTTCTTCCCCAAAGACGTTCCAATGAAAACCACCTTGTCAGCATGTGCAGCACTCTGCTGTTTTCTGTACACAAAAACAGCATCTGCTGTACAATTGTGGTAAAAGAGTCTATCCTTGTACACGGATAATAGGTCAGTTGAGGCTTTTGCCTATTTCTTCTACTTCTTGATTCTCCTGTTGGCAACAGACGCGTTGTATGTAATATGTTTGTTCGCAAGTTTCTCTTCTATGTTACCAGCTTTCACCTGTGTCTTACTTTCTTTGTACATCAGTGATTCTTCACTTGTTACTCGCTGACCTACGTCGCCAATTTCTCATACCGTCTGTAGTACAGCATTTCCTGTCTATAATGCTGCACGGACATTAGTTTGTTCCTCCCCTTCTTTTCTACAGAAACAGCTACTGGTTCTAAGGAAGTATCTACTGGTTGTACTGAAATATCACCATTAGTTTTCTCACTAGCCATTTCTATCTCTTTCTTTTTCCTACATTGTTTCGGCGTTCTTGACGACTGCATATCTGTAAATGTAGATAGGCTTAGGTTCTTAGGCAGTGAAGTCTTTTTGTTGTTGCTAATGTGCTTTTTTTCTTCAGTTGAGTGATTTCTCCTATGTTCCACCTGGTGCCTTCCCGTTAGGAGTTATTGTTGCTTCCTGGCCACCAGCTGCTAAGTTACGTTCTCTGCAGCATCTGAGAGCTTCTCTTTCCGGGGTGACGCTTTATATTTTCTCTTGTTTGCTTTGCGTTTTACCTATGCTAAGCTCTTATCTGAAGTGTAGCGAATCAGGGATTAGTGACATTAAATATTGAGCGTTAGAGACAGAGTGGACCAAAGGCCTTTATTTTGTCACCGATGGCGGGAGAGAAAGCGACGCTTTGTGGGCAATAGTGTGGGCTCTTTCCTTCGCTTAGTGGGCGAGGTGTGAGTGAAACATTGATGTCCCCACTGAGTCATTTATTGAGACATAAGAACCTTTAAACAAGCAGACTAATACAATGTGTTTCAACTCGCTCAATTCGTAGCGTGTAGATTATTCCAGTGACCACCGCTGGAGCGCCGGCTCGTGTTGCAGCGGCGCGCCAGGCGTCGTTGAAAATGGTTCAAATGGCTCTGAGCACTATGGGACTTAACTTCTGAGGTCACCAGTCCCCTAGAACTCAGAACTACTTAAACCTAACTAACCTAAGGACATCACACATTCCGTGCCCGAGGCATGGCTGTAGCGCCTAGAACCGCTCGGCCAACTCGGCCGGCCTGGCGTCGATTTCTTCCCTCAATACCGTGACCGTGACCCACTGCGGAGGGGGCGCTATCCTCTTCTAGTGAAATCGCTCGTAGAGTTATTAACAAGCGACGACGGGATGGCGCGGAGTGCTCCGTCCTCAGCTTCGGCGTCTTCTGGCGGAGTTCATCAACCGCTACGTTCACAGGTGATTCATTTGATAAGACCGCAATCCCTTGGTCCTCGCCAGCCACCTGGGTAAGTACCACCCGAACTTCTTTCTGGTAACATCTGGGATGGCATCTCCTGCGTTGAACCAGTGGTGCGGTACCGACACCTTCTCCTGTCGAGCAGCGTAGCGGCTAAGTCGTTGTAGCGAAGTATGGCGTCCGCTGACTAGCGATAGGTTCGTCCGTCCAGGCGACGTTTCTTCGTGTCTACTTTGTCCCCTCGATGAACCTCCTCACAGGACCACCTCACGCCTGCTTGTGAGAGATATTTATTCGGTGTTTCTGCCAATGTCGCGAAGTTTCTATGGCGGTGACTGACTCTTCAGTCGTTGATGTATGGTTCTCACGTTGTGCAGAAACATGACCAATGTCGACACAGGCGCCGGCTTTCCATTGTTTTACCTCTATGCTGGCGTGGTCTGGCATTGCCTTTTCGTCCTCCCCCGCATCGCCAGATATATCATGCACGTGAGTTCACTATTCTGACCGTTCCTAGAGCATTGACCGCTGATGTGCGAACTGTGCTGATCGTCGTTCTCCTTGGAAGCATTGCCCATCTGCTCCGTCATTGATCTGTCGAAGTGCTGACTGCTGCTGCGCAGGCTCCGCTTGTCATCGGTCTTCTCATGTAGGGCAGAAACGTGACCAATGTCGCACACGTACCGGCTTTCCTTGTTCGACTGCTGCCGCTTCCGAATATTGTGGCTTATTTAATCTATAATAAGCCTTTACTTATTCTTCAGCTGTGAACAACTGTCCTACAGAACTACTTATACCATTTGGAGATGTCAAAACCTGAGATGTCTCACTATTTTCAGTCAGCGGACCTATCTTTTTCTTTCCCTTTTTTTCCTGTTTGATGGATTTTTAACATCTTCCGCTACACTTTCAAAATGGTTCAAATGGTTCTGAGCACTATGGGACTTAACATCTGTGGTCATCAGTCCCCTGGAACTTAGAACTACTTAAACCTAACTAACCTAAGGACATCACACACATCCATGCCCGAAGCAGGATTCGAACCTGCGACCGTAGCAGTCCCGCGGTTCCGGACTGAGCGCCTAGAACCGCTAGACCACCGCGGCCGGCGCTACACTTTCTTAGAACTTTTTCCTATTATGAATTTTCACTTTCTCTCTTTTTCATCTTGCTCTTCTTCGTTGGACTTTTAACATCTTGATTTAAATTATATGTAAATTGAAGGTGCAGAGGGGAAGAAGAGAAAGTAAAGGTCCAGGGTCACTGCTGTCAGATGAATTGGGACATTATGCGGGATCAGCGGTAACGAGTGAAAATGTATTGCGGACCGGGATTCAAATCCAGGATCGCCTACTTACGAGGCTGATGCGTTAACCACTGGACATAGCGGTAACACCACTGCACGGACTACTTCTGCACGCTTCGTGGCCGATCCACATTCCCATCTAGTGTCTCCTATCCGCAGTCCCCGTCCATTTACTCTATATTCATTCTCTGGGATTCCCACAGTAGATCAGACGTATTTGTGCATCCGCACTGAAGAAGGTGGATCCACTGCCCAGCTACACCAATCAAATTACAGTCATCAAAGAAAGTTTTGCATCACCTTGGCTCCGAGAGCTCCGGAATCTGTACAGAAAATTGGAATAGAGATCAACATGAACATCATTTCCGCGCCCTTTTTACTGCCCACGAAAACCACACATTGCATGTTGTACCGCCATGCAGCGAGACCTTCAGAGGTGGTGGTCCAGATTGCTGCACACACACAGGTACCTTTAATAGCCCGTAGCACGTCCTCTGGCACTGATGCATGCCTGTAGTCGCCGTGGCATACTATCCACAAGTTCATCAAGGCACTGTTGGTCCAGTTTGTCTCACTCCTCAACGGCGATTCCGCGTAGATCCTTAAGAGTATTTGGTGGTCACGTCGTCCACAAAAAGCCCTTTTCAATCCATCCCAGGCATGTTCGATAGGGTTCATGTCTGGAGAACAAGCTGGCCACTCTAGTTGAGCGGTGTCGTTATCGTGAAGGAAGTCATTCACAACATGTGCACGATGGGGGCGCGAATTGTCGTCCATGGAGACGAATGCCTCGCCAATACGCTGCCCATGTGGTTGCACTATCGATCAGAGGATGGCATTCCAGCATCGGACAGCCGTTACGGCGCCTTCCATGACCACTAGAGGCGTACGTCGGTCCTACATAATGCCATTCCAAAACAGCAGAGAACCTCCACCTTGCTGCACTCGCTCGACAGTGTGTCTAAGGCGTTCAGCCTGACCGGGTTGCCCCCAACCACGTCTCCGACTGTTGTCTGGTAAATGCATATGCGACACTCATCGGTCAAGAGAACGCGATGACAATCCTCAGCGGTCCATTCGGTATATTGTTGAGCCCATCTGTACCGCGCTGCATGGTGTCGTGGTTTCAAAGATGAACGTCGCCATGGACGTCGGGAGGGAAGGTGTGCATCATGCAGCCTATTGGACACAGTTTGAGTCATAACACGACGTCCTGATGCTGCACGAAAAGGATTATTCAACATGGTGGCGTTGTTGTCAGGGTTCCTCCGAGCCATAATCCATAGGTAGCGGTGGTCCATTGCAGTAGTAGGCCTTTGGTGGCCTGAGTGAGGCATGTCATCGACAGTTCCTGGTTCAAATGGCTCTGAGCACTATGGGAACCCGGGCGTGGGAAGCGAGAACGCTACCGCACGACCACGAGCTGCGGACAGTTCCTGTCTCTCTGTAACTTCTCCATGTCCGAACAGCATCGCTTTGGTTCACTCCAAGACACCAGGACACTTCCCTTGTTGAGAGCCCTTCCTGGCACAAGGTAACAATGCGGACACGACCGAACCGTGGTATTGACCGTCCAGGCATGGTTGAACTACAGAAAATCCGAGCAGTGTACCTCCTTCGTGGAGGAATGACTGGAACTGATGGGTTGTTGAACTCCCTCCGTCTAATAGGAGCTGCTCATGCATGGTTGTTTACATCTTTGGGCGGGTTTAGTGACTTCTCTGAAAGCGACTATGACTGTGATACAATATCCAGAGTCAACGTCTATCTTCAGGAGTTCTGGGAACCGGGGTGATGCAAAACTTTTTTTGATATGTGTGTATATGAAAGCGTGGTGTCTGTTCTTTCGGATATGTCCGATTCAGTTAATCTTAAACTTTTTTCTGTGCATATTACTGCTTGTGAACTTCCACTTTTCTTGTTTTTCTTCAGTTTCTAATTCGCTGAATTTGCAACTTTCAGAATTCCACTATGCTCTGATTTTTTTTTTCCTCTTGCTAGCTCTCACCTTTCCTATCTTTCTCTGAAATATATTCAATAGCAAGTTCATTGGTTTCTTCTATTGATGCCTCATTTTTAGTCATCATTCACTTGGTTACCATTAGAACCTTTTTCTTCAGCCTTTGGTAATAACATTTGAAAATTTAATGGTGCAACAAAAAAGCCATCAATATTGTATGTGTGTGTATGCGTGCTTGTGTGTGTGTGTGTGTGTGTGTGTGTGTGTGTGTGTATGTGTATGTGTGTGTGTGTGTGTGTGTGTGTGTGTGTATGGATAGAACCTGAGTGTTAGAGTTAGTGATGGATGAAACCTATCATGCATGTATTTTGTGAATCCTTCACTTCCGAAGCCCAAACTATTCTTATGGGCACACTTAATTACACATTGATTTTCTTCAGGCAAGTTAGAGCAAGTCGACTAGACGATGTAGCCGCCAGTGGGAGGCCGAGCATTGAGGCAGTCGATGGCTGCCAGCAACTATATCCGCTAGACTACAACATCCGAGTGTATACGCCTATACAGTATATTTGTAAACTGATGAGCGTGCAGTGATTCTGATGAGGCAAATGTCTTTTCACGGAACGACCCTACAACTGCCGCACAGGTACAGTAAGAAGCTGTATGCTGTCCAGATGTGCACCGCAGCGTGTGGTGATCAAGGCAAATTCAGTTCATGTCTGCTACTTGCGTAACTGATCATAGTATTTCGTGTCATGCTAAGGAATTTAATGAAAGACAGATCACCCCAGGGGTGTCTGTTCACTGTTTTGGCTCTAATTTCAAAGGCGCATTGTGACAGACTATATCTACACGAAATTTTCACTTTGCAGCGGAGCAGGTACTGATATGAAACTTTCTGGCGGTTAGAACTTTGTGGAACCCAGGACTCGAACCCAGGTCTTTTGCGTTTCGCAGACAAGTGCTCGCCACGACTAACAATCAGTCTTCATAGCTTTACTTTGGCCAGTGCCTCATCTCCTAGTTTCCAGATTTCACAGAAGTTCTTCTCTGTAACTTACGGGTCTCCTAGAAGAGAGGGTGAGGTGCTGGCGGAAATAAAGCTGTGAGGATGGGTCGTGAGTCGTAATTGGGTAGCCCAGTTAGTGCCGGCACGATAGCTCAATGTATTCGGTCAGAGGGCTGGGTGAAGTTCGCAGAGCACTTGCCCATGAAAGACGAAGGTCTGGGGCTCGAATCCCGGCCCGACACACAGTCGTAATCTGTCAGGAAGTTTCACACTATATCTGAGTTGTGCCATGTACGCAGCAGCCGACAAGCAACAAGACGGAGCCGGCTGAAAATACCATCACATTGACGTTAATACACTACTGGCCATTAAAATTGCTACACCATTAAGATGACGTGCTACAGACGCGAAATTTAACCGACAGGAAGAAGATGCTGTGATATGCAAATGATTAGCTTTTCAGAGCATTCACACAAGGTTGGCGCCGGTGGCGACACCTACAACGTGCTGACATGAGGAAAGTTTCCAACCGATTTCTTATACACAAACAGCAGTTGACCGGCGTTGCCTCGTGAAACGTTGTTGTGATGCCTCGTGTAAGGAGGAGAAATGCGTACCATCACGTTTCCGACTTTGATAAAGGTCGGATTGTAGCCTATCGCGATTGCGGTTTATCGTATCGCGACATTGCTGCTCCCGTTGGTCGAGATCCAATGACTGTCAGCAGAATATGGAATCGGTGGGTTCAGGAGGATAATGCGGATTGCCGTGCTGGATCCCAACGGCCTCGTATCACTAGCAGTCGAGATGACAGGCATCTTATCCGCATGGTCGTAACGGATCGCGCAGCCACGTCTCGATCCCTGAGTCAACAGATGGGGACGTTTGCAAGACAACAACCATCTGCACGAACAGTTCGACGACGTTTACAGCAGCATGGACTATCAGCTCGGAGACCATGACTGCGGTTACCCTTGATGCTGCAACACAGACGGGAGCGCCTGCGATGGTGTACTCAACGACGAACCTGGGTGCACGAATGGCAAAACGTCATTTTTTCGGATGAATCCAGGTTCTGTTACAGCATCATAATGGTCGCATCCGTAGTGTATACTATGACTTGGTTGCGAGTAATTTGAAGACATCAATAAACACTTGTGATTAGTTATGTTTATGTTTATTAATCAAGTGTTGCTGAAGCTTTTAACACAACATTAAAACAGTATTACATACTTCAGCCTGTTTGATACTTTACTGATAGCAAGTCACATACATCACAGTATGCCTACGTACAAACATCCCACAGCTCTAGCTGAAACATAAACAGGACTTCAAATTTAGCACACAGAAACGAGTTCCATCAATGCAAACATTCGCCAAGACACGACACCACTCCACCCACCTGCAATCAACCAAGTCTCCAAGCCCACATGAAAAGCAAATGTCTGTGCTGAAAGAGAGAGATGCCTAGGGCAGATCACATGTTATGCTAGAAAATTTGTTACAGGTCTATATAATTAGCTATTTGTCAGTATTTAACAGGCAAAACAGTTAAGATGGGGAGTGGGAGTCTGAATTCGGCTGTGACGAGCTATGTCTAGTGAATCATTAGATAGGGAAACCCTTCATTTCAGCAGGATAATACACGACCGTATGTTGCAGGTCTTGTACGGGCCTTTCTGGATACAGAAAATGTTCGACTGGTGCCCTGGCCAGCACATTCTCCAGATCTCTCACCAATTGAAAACGTCTGGTCAATGGTGGCCGAGCAACTGCCTCATCACAATACGCCAGTCACTACTCTTGATGAACTGTGGCATCGTGTTGAAACTGCATGGGCAGCTGTACCTGTACACGCCATCCAAACTCTGTTTGACTCAATGCTGAAGAGAAACCTTGCAAACTCAGCTTACACAATTTAAAAACGCAAACAATTTAAAACTAACTCCATAAAAACTAATAAATCACCTTTAAGATTAGCTACACATCAGGTGTTGATATCTGGTGAATCATTAGCTAGCGAAACCCTTCATTTCAGCAGGATAATGCACGACCGTATGTTGCAGGTCCTGCACGGGTCTTTCTGGATACAGAAAATGTTCGACTGGTGCCCTGGCCAGCACATTCTCCAGATCTCTCACCAATTGAAAACGTCTGGTCAATGGTGGCCGAGCAACTGCCTCATCACAATACGCCAGTCACTACTCTTGATGAACTGTGGTATCGTGTTGAAACTGCATGGGCAGCTGTACCTGTACACGCCATCCAAACTCTGTTTGACTCAATGCAGAAGAGAAACCTTGCAAACTCAGCTTACACAATTTAAAAACGCAAACAATTTAAAACTAACTCCATAAAAACTAATAAATCACCTTTAAGATTAGCTACACATCAGGCGTTGATAAAATTAACTAGAGCCAGGAAAGATACTGAAAGAACTGAAAAGCGGTAGGGAGCTGGCGTTGGTTGAAAGGTACTGAGCGTAATGAGTTTATTAACGTTTCTCAAAACACTAATGAATTTATCATCCAGGAATAACATTAACTGAAAAGACTAAATTTCGATAACCAATTGATGGCAAACACCTGTAAAGAGCAACAGTATATAATCACACCCTTTTTGTAAATATTAAATGAAGTAAAAGAAATACATTCACACTACACACAGCAAAACATATGATGAAATGATTATATCTCAAATATCGAACATCGGCTATTGCCAGTAATTATCATAATCGAAGTAGCCATAATGACTGATAAAGTCGTTCAAATTTGCGATGGCAGAGGCGGCGGCGACGTTGTCGCTGTCACAGTACTGGAAAATTTCATAAGAATTTTCAATCATGGTACTCAGACATCTTTAACAACGTCACAGTTATCCTGTAACATAGACAATTCGTTAATTATTTAATAAACTTATTAACTTACTAAAAATGCAGTAAATGTTTTTTAGTTTTCTTTGTAGATCGACAGAATGTTGTAAACATCTCGAGCTCGTGATACTTGCCAACAGGTAACTATAGACATGCCTCAGAAATAAGATAGCTAGATTCAACAGTTTTCACTGACTATAAAGTACAATTCGTAAGTCAGAAGAATTACATCTATACCCTTAGATTCTAAAACCATTTTGGGATGGAGACAGCTACAAGCCCACACACACACACACACACACACACACACACACACACACACACAGACAGAACTGGACTGAAGTAGTACCACGCAAAACCTCCATAAATAACACATTTATATATGTACATAACAGTGGGTAACCAGGATGCAAAGTCAAAATAGCCACCACACGACACCAAGTGACATGTACACTAACGGGATGCTTACAGCGATTTCTCGAAAAATCAAGCGCCCATTGACAAACGGAATATTATTCATAGTAAGAAACCGACGGGTAACATCCAGGAGATGCCAGCGCGTCCAGTACTTGCAAAGCTCACACCGGACTCCAACCCGGGAACACATTGGACACAAACTGCTTGCAACTTCAATAGCAGAGGACACACCGAATACTGTGCGTCCTGCTGAAGTAGCTTTTAACGAGCCATGTTCACGGCTGCCACCAACACTCAGCCCGACCTATCCCGCAGTGAGCAAAGGCACCGCTCTTGCCCACAGGCCACGGCAGATGCTTGGCCTAACCAACACGCCGCTTCACTTGTGCTCTTCGCCGTCCATTTCACACTCGCCCTATTCTCCAGTTTGTTTTTCTTTATTACAATTTCATTCCCCTGCCCCACACAGGCAAGGGAGGGCTGGCAGTGGCACAGTCCACCGCTCTCCAGCCAGACGGCTTTACAAAACACAGAATGGGGGACTTTTACATAAAAAGTGGGATAAAAATGGGGACATAAAAAAACTGTAAATGGAGATGATGGGAGTTAATATACACACTAATATGGGGACATGAACTGGGGGACACTTTAAAAGTCGACATAAAGTTAGAAGAATACAGCTGGCAATTTGAAGTGCACATAAAAAACACTGGAGGCAAAAACAAGTTAAAAGTTGGCAAGAGTATAAAAAGCACACGAACAATCATGGACTCTACACAGGTCAAGCACACAATTAAAACCACATCACTACATGACACTGTATAATGGCACTGAACAGAAAACTAACGCAGCACACTTGATAATGAATAGTAGAAAAGTAGCCCGAGATTTAGGTTATAAAAGGTGTAATAGGAGAAACACTGTGTCTAAACCATTCTGCTGAATTTCTGGTCTTGGTTTTACAAGAGCTGGTTGTTGGTAGCATAGAAAGTATAGAGATGAAATTACGCTACATCGCTTGGTTTACGTACGGTCATCACATGCAAGCTATAATCGTTAAACTCTTGTTGATTTAACTCTAAGACGAGGTGTACTGATGTCACTAGCTTGTTCCTCAGATTTTTATTACAACATGTAGATTTCAAGAAGCTGTCTTCACCTCAAGCAACGTGTCAGAATTTAGTGGCTGTCAGTCCCTATTTCGCGGCACTACTGGCCACCCATATGAATACTGTGTATATACCTACTGTTTCGTTTCTTGTTCATTATAATGGGCATCGGCTGCCGTACTATTCACATGTGCCATGTCACAGCAAAATATGCAGGGTGGATCACCTAAAACTTGCACCGCAGATATTGCAGAAACGGATAGTGCTATTGATGGGCGGTTTTCACAGAACGGTTTGGTAGTCAGAGCCTCGTATTGTTAACCAATCAACAAAACGTAATAATAGTTAGAAAGTGCGTTTTTTGTGCAAACACATTTTTTAGATGGAAAACTGACAATTAACGTTAAGAGACTAAGGGTAGGGCAAATCGAATGTGAGTAGTGTTCGTCGCAGGATTCTAGTGAGAGTCGTATACGAAATATCGTATACTGAAAAGTTCCCAAAACGACACTCGACAAGTGCAGTAGACTAGTTATGTAGTTCTGACCATTAACGAGACAACTGACCATCACAGGTTGTGTTCAAAATGACCACAGCTAGCGGGAAAACAAGCTACGCCGTTTGGTAAGGAAACACTACCGCACAAGTGCTAGCATTTCAGCTAAGATGTCAGAGCATGCTGCAATAATACTTCCTTGTATGTTATCGGAAGCAGCTGATATGTCCTTGTAGACAGCATCTTTCAGCTTGCCCCACAGAAAAGTCAAAAGGCGTCAAATCCGGCCAACAGGCCAGCTATGGTAGAGATCCTTTGCATTCAATACAACGATTTGCAAATATTACTTGAAGAAACGCTGTAGCACTTTGTGCACCATGTGCTGGAGAGCCATCATGTTGGTACGACGGTTCCCCCTAGTCTGCAGAGGAACGTCTTCTAGCATCCGTAGAAGGTTGTCTGTTAGGAGGCTGTGATACTTGTCCACGTCTAGTATTCCATCTATGAGAAACGGGCCTATGAACTGATGGTTCACTATGCCACACCAGAAGTTTACACTCCATGGACACTGAGGTTACACCAGAAGAAGCCAAGAGAAATTGCCAATAGGCCAAAAGAGAAAGTTTCGGCGGGTTATTTGGCCATGGCTTATAAACGTGGCTTCATCACTAAACAATATACATGAACTGCAAGAGCAGCAAGGACGTTAATTTCCCCCACTTCTGTCGTGACTTGTTGTTACGTTGTCTAGCTGTTACACTACCGCTTTCACGTAACTGGTTGAAAATATCAATAAATATTGTGGAGATGGTTGTCGTCTATTGGAATATCTTCTGGCACACACCACGTAAGAACGAACTACATTCTTCGTACCCTCTCCGAACACCATGAGCTTGTAGGTATTTTTCTGCATTCGTAAATCCCATCACCCATTAACGTCTCACGGCTTGGACTGTCACACACCAACTGACTAGCAAGTCGCAGTGCACTGAAGGAACACACAAGCAAACTGTAAGCAAACATAACAACATCGTACTTGGCAACCGTGCGGGTTGAATGGCACAAACAAGTAGTGGTGTGGAAAATTTTCAAAATATTATATCTCGTAAACTGTTCGCACTAGAATCCTGCAACACAACTGACACTCTGACTTTCCCTAATTTTAGTTTCTTAATGTCAATAGACATTGTTCCACTTCAAAAATGTGTGTATGCATAAAAAATACACTTCCTTAAGTATTATTATAGACAGTTTATTAGCTAACAATACCAGCCCCTAACTACCAATCCACTCTGCGAAAACCGCACATCAGCCGGCCGGTGTGGCCGACCGGCTCAAGGCGCTGCAGTCCGGAACCGCGCGACTGCTACGGTCGCAGGTTCGAATCCTACCTCGGGCATGGATCGTGTGATGTCCTTAGGTTGGTTAGGTTTCAGTAGTCCTAAGTTCTACGGGACTGATGACCTCAGATGTTAAGTCCCATACTGCTCAGAGCCATTTGAAAACCGCACATCAATATCACTTTACATTTCCGCATTATTTGTGGGGGAAGTTTTAGGTGATTCATCCTGCATACGACGATCTCCGCTATGAAATGATGTAAACACTGATTGTGTCAGTTACTAAACTGTGACAGCGTAATGCCTTTGGTAAGACGAGCTCTTTTCTAATCAGACATTTTAGTGGATAGTTCCTTATACAAATATCGTTTTATTTTCATTGCCTCTTCTCTATATTAATGTACACTTTCAATTCTATGACTAATGCGTCTTTCTGAACTAAAAGAACGCAAGGTGCTGCGCAGGTGGCTGTGGAGTGGAAGGCGAAACCAAAACATATAGGGGCCGCAACATTCATAGACATATACTCGTCAAGTTCAGAACTCGATTAATAATCATTCAATTTAACTGGCTGTAACGATTACAATAAATAACAAATTTCATGTCACAATCAGTGGGCATTACATATCATCTCCCATGGAAAGTAAAAATGGGTACTCAGCCCCCCTTTATGCAAACGTTACTGTAACACTGGATCTCATGGACAATATGAAATTCAAGCTGCAAACAAAATTTACAGGCAAACCACAGTCATGCTCAGACTGCACTTAACCACAAGGGCTCCTTGCACAAATGACTAAAGGTCATAAAAGTCCTCTAATGAATGTTCTCCTTGCACAAATGACTAAAGGTCATAAAAGTCCTCTAATGAATGTTCTCCTTGCACAAATGACTAAAGGTCATAAAAGTCCTCTAAATATTTAAAAATAAATATATGACAGAACAATAAAATAAATTAATACAACTAGACAGTGAGGTTAAATAGTTGATAATTTCCCAACGCCTAGGTCTAACTCATGCAAGATCAATTTAAAAATAGTTTTGATCTGCAAGGCAATCAAAGGCAACTTCTCTAAAATTTACTTAAAGTGGAAATACAGGAAAGATACAATGATTAACAGACCTTAATACTAGAAGCAGCCAATCTCAGACGCAAACTACTATCATGTCTAAATGAATCTAAATGCTAGAACTGCTAAAAGAGGACTTGAGAACTCTTACGATTTTCCAGGCCAGGACAACGAGTAATCACATTATTCAAACATTAGATGTGAGGGTGAATTAGCCATGCACAAAGGCATTAAGCCACCGTAATTTGCCCTTCCAGGTTTCAATTACTAATATTGAATTAAAAAAAAAAACAGCAAAAATTCACAAGATGAACAAATTTCATCCGCGGCGCCACCAGTAAGGTAGCCCAATCACTCTCGCGTCAGGGCGAGACACCGTGACGGAGCCACACACTAGTGGCTGCAGAAACCCAAAAAGTCACATCCGTAACAGAGTAAGATAGGCCATAAGCAACAGTCAACAGAATGGATCAAATTCAGTTACAGGTATACATAAGATAACAGATTTATCAAGCTTCAGAGGGCACCTAAGAAAATCCAGGACGGGAGCGACAGACAAGCGTTAGCTAGCGCAGCCACGCGGCAACCAGTCACGAAACAAGTAGCAGGCACTAGTACACAAACGCAGCGCAGTGGCTAAACAGCGCGAATAAATAAACCGTGCAGGCCGGTGTAGCAGACACAGGAAAGAACTCAAAGCCACCTGCGAGGCAACGCATGTATCAAACCGAATGCCCGAATTCGAAATTTATGGCAAACATTTGATGAAAACACCCAAATTCACTCTTTCCATTTACAAAAAGAAGAAAAAAATCAGAGTGTACGGTAAAACGACCAGATTTCTGAAAAGATATCAACATGCATGACACAGATTTAAATCTGCACGAACAATAATCACTCTTCAGTATATCAAACAGTCTTTAATCGCAATAGATAACCTCACTCGTGTTGCCTAACATGACACTTTTACGACTGCTAGAAGCTTTAATTCTGTAAGTAGACTGTTTAGGTTTTTATATTGGTAACGCCACGTAGCGCTCTGTATGAAATTCACTAACTTTGCTGTGTGCAGTCTGTGGCTGGTTGGCATTGTTGGAATTATTCACTATTGTAGTGTGGGAGAGCTGGATGTGAACCGTGCGTGGCCCTGTGCAGTTGGAAGTGAGCCGCCAGCTGTGGTGGATGTGGGGAGAGAGATGGCAGAGTTTTGAGAGCGGACCATCTGGACGTGTGTCCGTCAGAAAAAGACGTGTGTCCGTCAGAAAAAGGAAATTTCTAAGACTGGATGTCACGAACTGGTATATATTATATATAATGACTTTTGAACACTATTAAGGTAAATACATCGTTTGTTCTCTATCAAAATCTTTCATTTACTATGCCTATCAGTAGTTAGTGCCTTCAGTAGTTAGAATCTTTAATTTAGCTGACAGTATATTGGCGCTCGCTCTATTGCAGTAGTTCGAGTAACGAAGATTTTTGTGAGGTACGTGATTCATGAATAGTATAGGTTATTGTTAGTCAGGGCCATTCTTCTGTAGAGATTATTGAAAGCCGCTTTGCGCTAAAAAAAATATTGTGTGCCAGTTTAGTGATGATCAGAATAAGTAAAGAGAGAAATGTCTGAGTACGTCCACCTGTTTGAAAATCAAATAACGTAAGAGATTTACACAGCACAAAAATGGTTCAAATGGTTCTGAGCACTATGGGACTGAAGTTCTGAGGTCATCAGTCCCCTAGAACTTAGAACTACTTAAACATAACTAAGGACATCACACACATCCATTCCCGAGGCAGGATTCGAACCTGCGACCGTTGCGCTCACTCGGTTCCCGACTGTAGCGCCTAGAACGCTCGGCCACCCCGGCCGTCCTTTACCAGCACAGTCATTTATAATTTTTAAAGGGGACGTTACAATTCATTCATAGGAAAGCCAAGCAATAAATAGGCCAATCAGGGGCAGCCAATAATTCAACAAATAAACACAATAACGGCAGGCAGGTCACCAATATAGTTAAGCAGGAGTTCAGTTTAAATTACGAACAAGACAGCCAGCTGCGGATGTGGTCACACTAGAGATTCCAAACACGAAGAGCTTACAAGGTGAGACAGTGTATCAGAAATACAGTGCACATGCAATGTTACGATCTCACCACGGTCACTTGAGAAAAGAACCAGCTATTAGCAGCTGTCAAAGTAAGAAAGTACCGCCCGGCGGAACGCACTAGCCGCTTCCCAGGAAAGACGTGGGCGAGCCCTGCTGCCCGTCCAAAGCTCAGCCGCGGCGATACGGCCCCGCAAGAACACCACTCCGTCTCTCGTTGTACGCGCTGCCAACTTGAGCTGACACCATCCCAGACGTCGTACCAGGCAGGAGACGACCGTCTGTTAGCCGGTGTTCTTCAGAATGAGATTTTCACTCTGCAGCGGAGTGTGCACTGATATGAAACTTCCTGGCAGATTAAAACTGTGAGCCGGACCGAGACTCGAACTCGGGACCTTTGCCTTCGCGGGCAAGTGCTCTGCCATCTGAGCTACACAAGCACGACACACGACCCATCCTCACAGCTTCGAATTCTGCCAGCACCTCGTCTCCTACCTTTCAAAGTTCACAGAAGCTCTTCTGCCAAAACGCCGGCCGAAGTGGCCGTGCGGTTAAAGGCGCTGCAGTCTGGAACCGCAAGACCGCTACGGTCGCAGGTTCGAATCCTGCCTCGGGCATGGATGTTTGTGATGTCCTTAGGTTAGTTAGGTTTAACTAGTTCTAAGCTCTAGGGGACTAATGACCTCAGCAGTTGAGTCCCATAGTGCTCAGAGCCAGAGCCATTTTCTTCTGCCAAATATCCTTTATTCCAGGCGTGCTGTTCGCAGAAGAGCTGTGAAGTTTGGAAGATAGGAGACGAGGTACTGCCAGAATTGAAGCTGTAAGGACGGGTCGTGTGTCGCGCTTCGGTAGCTAAGATGGTAGGGCACTTGCCCGCGAAAGGCAAAGGCGCCGAGTTCGAGTCTCGGTCCAGCACACAGTTTTCATCTGCCAGGAAGTTTCAGCCGGTGTTCTTTCCTCACTCCCCGCGGCTCGAAGCCACACCTTCTGGCTGCACGAGAAACGGCACTGCCGTCCAGACCTACAGCGCAGCGCAAGACAGCACAAAAGCGCGAAGGGATATATCACCGGCGAGCCACACGTCTAAATAACCATCATTCAATTACATTGGCCACAAACTATGAGTAGTGGTTTTTCATTATGTCCTGTGCGGATGTTATTTTAAGAGGTATTTCAACGGTGTGAAGTCGTAATGGCATGAAAAGTAACCAAGGATGTTTTATGGTATGTGTCCTGTAATTAATTCGTGTATATACTGAAACGCCCCCATAGAAAAATTATACGTGACTGTGCTTAAACTGACACACAATATTTTTAGCGCAACGCAATCTGACTTTCAAAAATCCCTACAAAAGAATGGCCCTGACTAACTTTAACCTATACGTTTCACAAATCACTTACCTCACAAAAATCTTCGTTATTGAAACTACTGAAATACAGCGAGCGCCACTACTGCCAGCTACATAAAAGATTCAAACTACTGAAGGCGCTAACTACTGATGGGCATAGTTAGCAAATGAAAGATTGTGATAGAGAACAAACAATGTATTTACCTAAAAAGTGTTCAAAAGTCATAATATATACAGCACTTCATGACATCCATTCTTACAAATGTACTGTTTCTGATAGACACACGTCCAGATCATCCACTCTCAAAATTCCGCCATTTCTCTCCCCACATCCACCACTGCTGGCGGCTCACCTCCAACTGCGCAACGCTACGCGCTTTTCACATCCAGCTGCCGCTGCCCAACACTACAATGGCAGACAACAATGCAAACTAGCCACAGACTGCACACAGCACAGCCAGTGATTTTCATACAGAGCGCTAAGTGGCGTTACCAATAAGAAAACCTAAACAGCCTACTTACATAGCCCCCATGCTCCCCATAAAAAAAATTTACAAATTGTTTTGGGCACTGGCCAATACATATTTGTTAAAATTTTTTCACAATTACAGTAACAAAGAAATCAAATGCACACTCTTATTGATACAATGTTGGTCAAAAGCTAAAATTTTCTCACAGTCCATAAAGACAGTCCTGATCGTTCATCACAGTAAAATAGCAGTGTTTTTATCAAAGTCTGAGCAGTAAAAGAAAATACACACGGAAGTTGTGGATTTCTATGCAGTCTTGAAGTAGTGTTGTCCTTCCAACGGAAAGACAGTGCTGACTCTCGACATGCAGACAGGTAATGGGCCACAACAGAGCAAACCCACATCAGAGTCAGTCGAAGTTTCGAAGAATAACGGTAGGTAGGTCATCACAGAGCAGACCCACTGTAGTCCTGGTAGAGATTACGGTATTGGTGGGCCACCAGAGGTGCAGACCCACTGCAGTCCTTGTAGAAATAATGCTATTGGTTGGCCATCAAACGTGCAGACCAACTGTAGTCCTTGTAGAAATAATGGTATTGGTGGGCCATCAAAGATGCAGACCCACTCTAGTCCTTGTAGAAATAATGGTATTGGTGGGCCATCAAAGATGCAGACCCACTGTAGTCCTTGTGGAAATAATGGTATTGGTGGGCCATCAAAGATGCAGACCCACTGTAGTCCTTGTAGAGACGGCCAGCAGTCATCTGTTGCGACTGTGCAGGTGCACAATCACCATCGAAGATTCTTGCGGACAATATAGCAAGTTCGTAAACCACCACTTGTGCACTCACAAAGTTTTTGCAATTGTCCTTAGAACCAGCAATGCTGTTAACCAGTCCCTTGCTGACGTGCAAACACTAACAGTCCCAACTTCTCACATATTGTGCATATATTATGACCAACAGAAACGTGTGCACTGAAATGAACGCTTATAAGTTACTTAATTTGCTGAACTGGGGTCCATTACAATTTTATAACATGAGAATACAATTACAAAGATACAGAAAACATCATTAGAAACATAATAATACAGATAACATTTGTAGTAATACAGGCTATACAAAAGAATAGAAATAAACATATACATCAGTGTTACAGGAATTATGACATAAGTAAATATATAAAATAATGAGAACAGTTTTCGAAACATTAATTTCACGCATGAGCATTGAAACAGAACAGAATTAATAATGTCTATAAACATCTTTACAAAGAAAATAACTTATTATTAATGCAAATTATATTTGAGAATAACAGTATTCCTCATCATAGCGAATGTAGCTTAGTACTAGAAAAATTATACCACATAAATCTTATTAGCTAAACACATAAAGACAGGAAAAACACAAATACACAAGAGTACACAAACACATAGCAGAATAACACAGGAGGAAAGGACAGGGTTTGTTGTCAGGGTAACATTTGGTACTGCATTCCAATCCAAAACTTCATTCCATAGATCTTTCGTCTTATTTCAACATTTGTTTCCACCGAAAGAATCCTATCCAAGCATGCTTTCTCTATTTATATGTTCACATATTTCTTACCTCATTATTTATTTTCCATTACCTTACCTCATCATTTATTTCCAAGAAAATCCTGCCTAAACCTGTTGTCCCTAAACCCTACTTTTTTGTTCATATCCTCTTTCAAAATACTTTTTTTGGCCAAACCATTTTCTTATAGCTTCTCAATGCATTTTCATATAGAGCGCTACGTGGCGTTACCAATAAGATAACCTAAACAGCTTACTTACAATACTCTTCAACCAAACTACAATACGTGCTGTTCAGTTGTCACCCTGAGAAAAAAATTTGTTTAATATATTACCTACAAAGATGGCTAGATTGCTAACTGAAACAACTAAGACATCCAAATAAAGATCTTGTGTGTGGTCTTGACTTGACGAGCCTCCAACCTCCAATAAAAATGTAAAACATAATTAAATAACAATGAAAATTTGTTTTGATTGTGATCAATATTGTTGAGAAATGTGAAATTAAAAACCAAGTCGTATGCAGTACGACTTCATTCTGATTTGAATGCGGCGCGTTCGCAGTTTCGCCCTCATCCTCCTCCTCACACTCAGACAGCTTGGCGTGGTGGTGGGGATTGTATGCAACGAGGCTGAGAGCTGTGGCACTCATGTCAGATCACAGCTCGCTAGCCGGATTCTTGGTCACCCATTTTCTATACAATCACTATAGCAGTTCATAAGTGACCAGCGGAAAGCACTGTTTGGGCCAGGAGGGGCTCTTATACACTCTGAACGCCCGTCAACATGGAGACACACACCAAATCTCAGTCATACACTGCGTGACTGCTGCTCACTTAGCCCAGATCCAGAGAGCTCCCAACCCCAAGTTGCTTTTCAGGACAATAACACTCTGCTCCCCATAACAGCTAGTGGCTGTCACCTCCTCAGGGGACACGAAGCACCCACTTCCCCTCTTACAAATGCCACTAACTGGTGGTGCAGGACAAGAGGTTGATTAACCCTAGCAATTCCCAGGGGGGAGGGTAAATTATGATCACCTATTGAAAGTACTGTAAGGTAGTCGGCTTTTTAATATTTACAAATTCTGAAAAAATAATTTCTTATTTTTAGTTAATTCTGTTACCAGATTTCAGAATTTTTTCTTAATTTTTCAGTTTAACTCAACCCAAAAATTTTAGTCTTAATAGTAGATATCACTTTTCTGAATGAACCTCGTATCCATTATTAATATTTTCGGATTCAGGACCTTGTGTATTGTACCGTGTGTATTAAACCAGGCACCTAGAAACGACGGAGAGGATTTGTCCCGCCGTAGCCCTCACTGGTTCACATCTCCACAACAGGCCACAGCAGTCCACCCACCCCATCGCCGCCCCACACCAAACCCAGGGATATTGTGCGGTTCAGCAGCTAGTGCCGCCCCCCCCCTCCCCCCTGGAAAACGTCTCATACCAGACGAGTGTAACCCCAAATGTTTGCATGGTAGAGTAATTATGGTGTATGCATATGTGGAGAAATAGTGTAACTGAGGTGGAATAAGGAGAACCAGCCCACATCCGCCGAAGAAGTTGGGAAACCGCCTTAAAAACCATCCACAGGCTGGCCGGCACACCGGACCTCGACACTAATCCGTCGGGCGGATTCGTGACGGGGACGATCACGCCTTCCCGCTCGGGAAACAGCGCGTTAGACCGCGCGGCTAGCCGGCGTTCCTTCAGGACCTTACTTACACATCAGTACTTCCTTCAAAAGTTTGTTGTGAATAAAAACCAACAACAGTTAACGAAATTTGCATTTCAAAAATAAAATTTTTTGTGGTGGTCATAGTAGAGCATTTTACTGAAAGTTCCTTGACATTTATATACGATATTTCCAGGATCTGGAACCTACGTACACATCAGTGCCTCTTTAAAGACAATGTTCTTAATTTAAGCCAACTACAGTTGACGCATTTTACGTTTTTAGAATTTTTTTAGGGTAGGCATAATGTACCCTCTCTCCCTTGGTAATGAGCGTTATCGAAAATGCGTAGATATTGCTAGGGCTGAAATCGCCACTGATAATGAGCGTACTGAACAAATGCTCATCAACCCTACTTGAGAACGAAACCACTCATACTACAACCATCCTTCTCCTTCGACCTCTGGCAACTTGTGGTATTACTTTTCAGTATTTGATTACTTTAAATTCTGGTTTCCTTATATCAATCAACCTTCCTCGAGCTTCTGTTCCTCTCTTACAAAATTTCATTGTATTTCTTAGTATATCTTTCTAATTTTCTCTCTTTTATGACTTTTCTGGGACAGTTGTTGACAAGCAGTCGTCGCCAATAATCTGGTTCCTGAGGGCGAATATCGACGTGTGGAAGAGTTTTCACTTCAAAGGGTCTTAGCTGCAGATGAGGCTTGTATCGTAACAAAAGTCTTCATCATATTAAAAAAGATAATCGGACTAAACAGTCAATATCTTAAATTAAAATAGGTCTTCTTGGCACCTTACAAGCTCTGTCGAAACTATCCACTTGTCGCCGCGCGGTATTAGCCGAGCGGTCTAGGGTGCTGCAGTCATGGACTGTGTGGCTGGTCCCGGCGGAGGTTCGAGTCCTCCCTCGGGCATGGGTGTGTGTGTTTGTCCTTAGGATAATTTAAGTTAAGTAGTGTGTAAGCTTAGGGACTGATGACCTTAGCAGTTAAGTCCCGTAAGATTTCACACACATTTGTTTCTTGTTTATCCACTTGTCTCCTTACACACAGTGTCTCTCCGATCAGGCAACACAGCACTTACGGGCCAGATGACATGTTTACTGTGAAACTGTGGACCAGGCTTCTGATGCACTCCAGGAGTAGAACAGAGCTTAACAACTGTTTAATTTTGAGCATGAACGCTTCAGGCTACTCAGTCCCTTCCTCGAGAACATGCCAGTTGTGACGTGCTGGGGAGAGTGGGAATGTTTGCGCATCATGTGTTCGCGAGAACCCGGGAGAAACGCCAACTGTAAAGTAGGGATGGGTCAGTTTTGACAGCGGTGTCATTTGAAAGCAGCAGTGCGGAGCTGACGTTGTGTAACATCGACAGTTTCTTCACATTTCAATTCACAGTTTGAGGAATCTTATCTTTTTACATGAAAAGATCGGTTAACAAAATGTTTAGTGTTTCATAGGACGCTGAGTACATTCAGGAAGTTCAATTTTCAAAGGCACTACATGTCTTAACATGTCAAAAATACGGAAACAGATAATTTGTAGGACCTGAACGTGTTCAGAAGTCTTAAGAATTAAAAGGAGGCTATCTGAAGAGGAAAAAGAAGAAGAGGAGGAAGAAGAAGAAGCAGAAGAGCAAATATCAGTGAGTGTGCCGTTCGGACGCACTACAAAATTGCGTTACTTTGCGCACAGTCCTTATACCCTTCCACAGATGGTGATTTAATGAAAGAATATTTGGTAACTGCAGATGAACATTTATGTCTACTTCAGCTAGAACAGTTTCGCAAGATGCCGTCACCAAACATGACCATCAAGCGTTCCACACAGGTTGCAGTAGGCGAACTTGCAATGTGTTTGGAAACAGATTGTTGCATATTGTTTAGCGATCTATGAAAGTGTAAATTTAACAGGCACACTAGAACTGTTGATAATTTTAAAAATATCGAGAATCTGATAGATCGATATTTAAAGAAATACCAATAACGATTTGTATCGAAAAAAGTATCGACATATCGACGAAAAAAGTACCGACGTACTGGTCCATAAGAATATTCTCTGCACATTGTAAATATACTGCCAGTTTCTCAGCTACCAGTCAGTTTATGCCCCTTAGAGCAAGAATTGAAGGGGAAACGACGCACGTTCACTCTTGGTGATAGCCACTTTGCTAACAAAGGTAACTGCTTCCAAGCGGCATAATAAAAAGTGTCCGATAGGTCTGTCGTTCGATTTCGTCACGTATCAGAATTGTCCAGAACACTTCATGTCGACTTCCTGTTTTTCATTACTGGAAACGACAGTCAAATACATTATAGCCTGAATCATAGTTGACAACACTACGGATAGTATTTATAACATCTTTCACAATGTACGTGGTACTCTGTAGGTCAGTTCAACGTTAGCTTGTAAAATAAAAACGAAAGTATAAGTAACGTGCAAATGTTCAAACCGCAGTTCTTTTGCACCGAGGAAAACGCTCCACTTGAAAGCGTTATTTGGTTTCATAGTCTGTTCACACTACTTCTCGTAATAATTCATGTAAGCACATGTCGCTGGACGGGTGAACACACATGACTGTCACTTGTAACTGTGTGCTTCGCGGCTAAATAAATTCACATTCTTTTAGGCAGTTGTTTTTCACTCACCACGCTCGCTCACGACAATGAGTCTTACACAGCTATCCAAACTCCGTTGATACAGCTTCTCATAGTGAGCCATCGATTTATTACAAAGCTCGGCTCTCTCGCAAAATATTAAATGAGTTACTGTGTTCTGAACTTATCATGTGTACATAAATCGTTTGCAGAGAGAAAAACTTTGCTCAAAATTAACAACATGTTATTAAATGTGTAACTACAAAACAACACAAATTTAAAAAATAATAGTTATGTCGATGGCAATTAGAGAACATACATAGAAGGGAAAACAAGATCTACACTAGTACGTGAAAGAGAGAAGATAAATAGAAAAAGAACAAAGCCAGGAGTTTCGTACTGCGAGGGCGTGCAGAAAAGCAACGCCTACGAATTTTTTACGTCAAAACTCCTAAAGCTTTTTGAATAAAACAAACGTTGTTACATTCTACACCTTTGTCCTCATGTCTAAATGTTTGCAGCCTTCTACCGCTGGAGGGCTCCGATTTCTAGCGTGTAACATGGCGATGTGTAACTTAACTGTGTCTGTGCAACAGAAGCAGCGTCCCGTAATCGAGTTTAGAGTTCGAAGAGTTCAAAAATGGTTCAAATGGCTCTGAGCACTGTGGGACTTAACTTCTGAGGTCATCAGTCCCCTAGGACTTAGAACTACTTAAACCTAACTAACCTAAGGACATCACACACAACCATGCCCGAGGTAGGATTCGAACCTGCCACCATAACGGTCGCGTGGTTCCAGATTGTAGCGCCTAGAACCGCTCGGCCACCCCGGCCGGCTCGAAGAATTCGTTCACACATGAAGCACCCTCAGTACTGGCTCGGCCGCATCTAATGTTCTATAGTTTCCAAAACTTAAAGAACACCGTCATGGACTTCACTTTGGTAGTGATCAAGCGGTGCAGGCAGAGGTGAGGCTGTGGCTCCGTTAACAACATTCTACAGCGACTGCATCGACGCACTGGTCCATCGTTGGGAGAAAAATGTTCGTCGCCACGGTAACTATGTTAAGAATAAAAATGATCAATCTTAATAAAGAGCTGTTTCATTTAAACACCTTTTAGAGTTTTCAGATAAAAAATTCCGAGGCGTTACTTTTCAGCACACCGTCGTATCTTAACATACCGTCTAGTACAATACAACATTTTTGTAGTTTTGCATTTAATTAATTTTCTATAGTTTCCAGATTTTCTACGGTTCGCTGCTCACTGCATAACAAAATTACTTTACATGTTTGATTTCTTTTTATTCGTTTTAAAAGCCTCTCTCCCCCACTCCAATTTTTCGAGTAACATGAGAGCTATTTTGTCCTTCGTGACTGTAATAATGTCTTACCTGAACCAGACGCTTTTGATTTTATTTAAAGCATCTTCAGTGATCAATTTTTTGGCACCTACATAATTTCAAAGCGTTTTTCTACACATCGAACGACTGTGTAGAAGAACGCATGGGATTTATGTAGGAGCCAAAACACTAATCATTGTCGATGCTTTAAATAGTAATGAAACATATCTGGTGCAAATAATACTCTATCACCGTCGCAGAAAACTGACTAATTCCCTTACTACTTTTAATATTCCTTTCCTTTCGAAACACAGTTCCCTGAAGTGGAACGTGCTGTAAGTGTCCTGCCACTTCCATCAGTCGAGCTGATAAAGAAGCATGGAAAATATTTCAGCATTCAAATTACGAGGTGCATTCAAGTTCTAAGGCCTCCGATTTTTTTTTCTAATTAACTACTCACCCGAAATCGATGAAACTGGAGTTACTTCTCGACGTAATCGCCCTGCAGACGTACACATTTTTTCACAACGCTGACGCCACGATTCCACGGCAGCGGCGAAGGCTTCTTTAGGAGTCTGTTTTGACCACTGGAAAATCGCTGAGGCAATAGCAGCACGGCTGGTGAATGTGCGGCCGCGGAGAGTGTCTTTCATCGTTGGAAAAAGCCAAAAGTCACTAGGAGCCAGGTCAGGTGAGTAGGGAGCATGAGGAATCACTTCAAAGTTGTTATCACGAAGAAACTGTTGCGTAACGTTAGCTCGATGTGCGGCTGCGTTGCCTTGGTGAAACAGCACACGCGCAGCCCTTCCCGGACGTTTTTGTTGCAGTGCAGGAAGGAATTTGTTCTTCAAAACATTCTCGTAGGATGCACCTGTTACCGTAGTGCTCTTTGGAACGCAATGGGTAAGGTTTACGCCCTCGCTGTCCCAGAACATGGACACCATCATTTTTTCGGCACTGGCGGTTACCCGAAATCTTTTTGGTGGCTGTGAATCTGTGTGCTTCCATTGAGCTGACTGGCGCTTTGTTTCTGGATTGAAAAATGGCATCCACATCTCATCCATTGTCACAACCGACGAAAAGAAAGTCCCATTCATGCTGTCGTTGCGCGTCAACATTGCTTGGCAACATGCCACACAGCATTCGTGGCACCCACCTAAATGACACTTTTCGCATTTTCAGGTCGTCATGCAGGATTGTGTGCACAGAGGTTGTTTCGGTTTGTTTTCACACGATGTTCTACTTTCATTAAACTGTCGCACCCACGAACGCACTTTCGACACATCTGTAACTCCATCACCACATGTCTCCTTCAACTGTGAATGAATTACAATTGGTTTCACACCACGCAAATTCAGAAAACGAATGATTGCACGCTGTTCAAGTAAGGGAAACGTCCCCATTTTAAGTATTTAAAACAGTTCTCATTCTCGCCGCTGGCGGTAAAATTCCATCTGCCGTACGGTGCTGCCATCTCTGGGACGTATTGACAATGAACGAGACCTCATTTTAAAACAATGCGCAAGTTTCTATCTCTTTCCAGTCCGGAGAAAAAAAATCGGAGGCCTTAGAACTTGAATGCACCTCGTATTAATGATCCTAGTTTCTTTTATACTGTTCTAATTAAAAGTTTTCCAAACGACTGGGTTCAGAAATGACTACGTACCCATAAAGGTTTGGGAAAAGGAAAAAAACCTACTACATTGACCCCAGTGGTTTCATTATAGCTTCTACGACATAAATGAATCGATTCCTCTCTGACGAGTCTATTTTCCATTTACCAAAAATACCTCATTCATACATTAATACTTTAAACTTGACGTTATGATTTTTGATCATCTGTCGTCCAACTCGTTTGAAGCAGGCAGCAACGATTTCCCATCCATTGTGAATCTCTTCATCTCATATTAACATATACAACATCCCTCCTAGATGTCGTAACGCATGTCCGATCGCCCTGTCCGTCTTTATAGGCAGTGTGTTCCAAGCATTTCTTTGCTCGCCGGTTCTGCTTAGAATTCCGCATTTCTTATCAGTCCTCTAATTGTTCAGCATAATGGTGCCACATCACATTTCAGTACGTAATTTACTTTCTTTTCTAGTTTTCATCAGTCCATGAGTCACTTCCATACAATGCTGTGCTCCACATGTGTTCCAGACCTACATTCTCACAAATAACTTCCACTAATTAAGACCTGTATTTTACGCCAGTGGAATATATTTGTCGACGAATCCTCCGTTTCTAATTATTGGCCATAAATTTGGATATATGAGCTGTCAGACTGCTTCTCTCATATGATATTGGTTCTGCCTCATTAGCTCACGCTTAGGATATATGGTAGATTGCACATAATACACACAAAAACTTTATAGTTACTTACAGAAGATATCTATCTACAAACAGTATTAGTGTCAGAAGGTCCACTTCAAAATGCTTGAGATTATTTATAAAGTGACGGATTTACTTTCAAAATATGTCTGATTTACTACTGCGTACGGGAGTAAAAGATGACACCGTGTATGTGACGTGAATTTATTATTAGGGAAATACTTGCTAAAGGCAGTAATATTTGTCACCTCAATTATCCAAGCAATTTCAATAAGTCATTAAAAAAGAAATCCTCGCTCCTCAGAATACGTTGCACAGGCACAGGGATTTATTTTCCTTTGCGTGAACTAACCATGTACTTCGAAGTCATTATCATAATTAATACATGTTAATATGTTTGTTCTCCACACAATGGTGTATAACGTGATTATGTTAGAGTAATTAGACAGGGTAATCACATGTGACTTCATCCAGCTGCACATCTGTAGGTTATTCTGCGCTTCACACAGAAAACAACTACCGATGTAATAAATGGATTATAAACGTGTTACTATGAGCGACATCTGACGACATGATACTCACCGATACATTTCGGTGCTTAAAAGATTTCAGGTTTTCTGGTGTATAATCAGTGGTTATAGTAACATATGTAAGTTGTCTGAGCGTAAGTTCTTTCGCATTCTACGACAGCACCAGGTACATTTTTTGTACAACGTGTTTGTTGGTGTCAGAAGTGAAATTGAGATTTCTGTCGGTGGATGGCCCATGACGACCACCTTCTTACACTATGTAGGCAGCCCTCATGTACCAAACATGAAACACAGGTCAACTTCGCACACAGTATTGACGCACATTTGTTTAACTGATTTGGCTTAAGTCAGACTCTGACATCCATTTCAGTGAACACAGAAGTAGTTAATGTTATCAGTAAGGAATAAGAGATACCAGGAAAATATTTCACCGAATTCTATGGACTAGCTTCTACCTCTACATAATCATACTGTGACTCTGACATCCATTTCAGTGAACACAGAAGTAGTTAATGTTATCAGTAAGGAATAAGAGATACCAGGAAAATATTTCACCGAATTCTATGGACTAGCTTCTACCTCTACATAATCATACTGTGACACCAAACACCAAAAATAACTGTCTTAATGCTTGTCATATGTGGACGTTTCATTGAAGGAGAGATAACAATAACGGTTGTAATGTTAGCGATAAGAAAAATAATACAAAGAAGAAAATGTAAGCAACTAAGGACAGTAATATTCATTTATGGGAACACTACTTCCTGTCTACAGATGTGGCCCTGTCACTGTCACACAAACTGATTAATTCCGAATACTAAAACCTTCTGGTTATCAGGGTTAATGCCGTTCCGAGACAACATGGAAAACCGAGAAACAGGAATAATCCAAAATAGAAATGAGGGTATGACATCGTTCACCAGGAGGCTCCATCCGGGGAAGTTCGGCCGCCAAGTGCGTCTTATTTCAGTCGACGCCACTTTGTGCGACTTGCCCACTGGTGATGAGGATGAAATGATGATGAGGACAACGCAAGGCCATCACCGAGAGGAGAAAATCTCCAACCCGGCCGGGAATCGAATCCGGGCCCGCTTGCATGGGGTGCGAGCACGGTACCACCCAGCTAAGAAGGCGGACAATAATCTCAAATAACTTGTGTCTACAGAAAACTCCATTTCCTATACTTACAAAATATGCCCCACGTCACACCTGAATCGCCACTACACTACGTACTCGTTAGTCGCAAGAAACAAACGACTCCTTTACAAAACCGTACTCAAAACACACCATATTTTGTTTCACCTGAAATCCGTTCACTATTAAGAAATAATCGTTCGCTTATTTTCTATTTCCGTTTCTCTTTCACTGTTTTCCTGACTGTGGTACCTTTTATCTGGGTCGAAAATGTTGGAAAGTTAATCAGATTTTGTCCTGCACCCACTAACATCACTTCAGTACCCCGTCGTGTGTGATAACACATTCCCAACCCACCTCGTCTTCAATGTCGCCCATCACAGAACACACTTTAAGCAAATCCAAGATACTCAACTGCTCAGATACCGTCACTTAGCCACTAGGAGATGCTTTCGTCAGCTACATCTTCATAATAAGAAATTTTTACTGAAAAAAAACTGTTTCACTTTTCGTTTTTTCAAAAATCATTAAACTAATCACGGAAAATCTGCATGACAGATGATATGCGTGGAATAATGTTGAACTCGCTGAATATTTTAGCCACAGCGTAGCAACTTCCAAAACAGATGGATGGATGCATCTTGATGTAAGAAGACGAGCAAAATCTCATGTATCAGTGTCCTCAGTTCATCGCTGCACAACCTGCGCAATACTTGTAAACTGCCTCATTTCTTTTTCTTTAGCATTCAGCTCGGGGACTGCGTTGCGTCAGTACACCATTCCACTCTTCCCTCTGCCCTTCTGTTTCATGCCGTATACGTAGCGCATCCCACATCATCCACATCTGGTGTATGAATAACATCTTCGGCCATCCAAGGCCATTCCTTCCCTCAACAGCTTGTTCTACTATTGACCTAATGACGTTATTGGACTACGGCTTTGTCACTTCTTGTCTGGATTGCCCCATGAGATATCTGGTTTCCGTACTCTCCTCAGCACCTCTTCGTTGGTAAGCATCTCTCCAATTGATCTGCATCGTACTTCGGTAGCACCAAATCCCCAGGGCTGCTAACAGTCTTCTTTTTTGTATTCCTACTGTGCAGTTTCACATTCATATAGGGCAACAATCCAAAGAAATGCTTTCATGGTCCGTTTTTTTATTTGCAGACTGATCTTGCTTGTGAGAAACTTCTTTCACAAATTAAATGCAAGATTGGTTTCCTGCATTCCACTCATAATTTCGTTCTGGATTCTGGCATCACTTCCAATCCTGCTTCCCAAATAGGTAAATTCCTCTGTTGCTTATAAATCCTCTCTTCCAATTCTCATTCTCACAGGTTACCCTTAATACTACATACCATAACTTTTGTCTTTCTCTTGTTTATTCTCGTAACATACTGATTTTACTCACATAAAATACTGATAAATGAAAATCCTTTTCGTTGTACCGAAACTTTATGTAGATATTCCTTCGCTTCCGTGACTACAGCAATATCATCTGCGTAAAACACCGTGGTTATCTTCCGCCAATTTCTGTTATACGGGAACGGGAGCGCGACAGCAAGAGGAATCCTGGATAAAATTGACAATGAGGCACTGCAAACCATTTCGAGGAAACATAAAAGTTGTGTCGTTATAGCATGTAAAGTAGAATTATCTGACGTTAAATTAGCTATACCAATGAATGAGCTGCCGCAGCAGCTGCGTGAAGGTGGATAATTCCTTGTGGCCCTGGATTTAATGCAATAATTTGCATCGATTTTTAACGAAATGGAGATATGTGATTAATTAATATTAAACTATGGAATCTGCTTGTGAAGAGACTGTCAAGGAAACAGTTATGTGATTAGAGACAATGGTAACACAGTCACGATAGACAGTTTAGCATGGATGAGCTACAACTGTTAAATAAAGGTATTTTACAGATTTGTATCTAAAATCACAAGTCCAGTTCTGAACAAAGATATCAGGAACGATCTTGTCAATTTTATGAAGTGCCCTGTTATGCGCCTACCAAACACTTTTACATCTTGCTCGGCTAGATATCCGGTTTTATCAGGCAGGATGATACGTTTGACTTTGTGGAGGGCTGTCGAAGTGTATTAAATGCTCACAGTACTTACATTGTGTTTGGTGCGCAGTACTGGATAGCTTGCAGAACAGACACTATTTGTCCTGAACAGTATAATACAGTTTGTCTGCTGGAGCAAAAATGATTTGTAGAAGTTTAACAGTGTACAACTAAACTCTCCAGACCAGACAATCAAAACCAAGAAAAGATTAGAAATTATGTTCTGCCTGTCTACAGTTTTAACTACTTACCCCTAAACTACATGGAAGTTGTTGACGCACACTCTAACAAAGACAACATCAATATCAAACTTAAGTGTTATATTAAAGCCAGTCCATAACATTGTTCTCTCCTAATACCATCAAATATAGATATTGATGAATTACAACTGGTTCCATAAAATAATGTCATTCCACAGCCTTTAACGAAAAGAATAAATGTATCACACAGAGTTAAACCACCCACTATTACAGAAATCACTCCTTCAACTTTAGTTAACGCGTTATGCGCATGCCACATAAAAATGGAATAGATCGAAATCAGAAAAACCCAAACTTGAATATTCTGAGAAAACAGTTGACATGAGGGAATAACCCATTATTGGAAAAGGACGAGCCATTTTAGACGTGCATACGAAGATTATAAATTACTTTAAAAAGAGTATATGGAAAAAATTTGGATACGACTGGGGAATACGAAATATTAGCATTTACTGTAAATACCAATGAGTAGCCGGCCGCCGTGGCCGAGCGGTTCTAGGCGCTTCAATCTGGAACCGCGCTACCGATACGGTCACAGGTTCGAATCCTGCTTCGGGCATAGATGTGTGTGATGTCCTTAGGTTAGTTAGGTTTAAGTAGTTCTAAGTTCTAGGGGACTGATGACCTCAGATGTTAAGTCCCATAGTGCTTAGAGCCATTTGAACCAACCAATGAGAAGTGGCCATACGTTGGAGTACTCGCAGAAAATGTTGGACCCAATGACGTTTAATACATTAGAAAAAATATGAAATATGTTTTAAACCTCCATTCCCATTCTAATCTTCTTAAAAAGGGTACTTACAATGTATCTCAGCGTCATGGTCTCGACAATGCGCATTTAGCAACAAAAAAACGATTTGCAGAGTTTGAAACTGATGGAATAATTTTAGTTAAAGACCGTTCTTTACCAAAATTAAACACCTCTATGCTAATTCTAGTAGAGCATAGGGGGGAGTCCGTCAGCAATATGAATTTGTGCGACAGACAAATGTTTTCGTGACTTTATAGATAGTTTTCTGTGAATGCTTAACAGAAACGATCTAGGAAGACGGCATGATGATCTAAGTGTTTACACAGCTAAAGTCTCGTATTTGGTACTGTTTGTAGTTACACTTCCATATTACGAAGACGTAAAATATGAGTGATACACCACATTAATATCTCTCCGAAACACGTTATTTATAGTATTGGTTAAGGTGCTAAAGGGTCAGGCAATGTGATGTTTGAAACTAAACATACCGTTGGTGTTAGCTTTCAGTTACCTTTCAGCATTATTTCATAATTTTTTATTGAAAGGAAAGGAAATACAGTCTGTAAATATTTTTAAAGAACGGTGGCACCAAAGCACTGGTCAGCAATTGCCGCAGTCTTTCTCAGTATGGCAACAACGAGCTGTACCTGTTCAAACACATAAGCTACCCTGGAACTTTCATGGAGTACAACAAACCCGAAGTCAGTGAATTACATCAACCACACTGAGGTGACAAAATTAATGGGATAACTCCTGAAATAGTATCGAACCCGGTGTAGCGCAGCAACTCGACTTGGCATGGACTCAACGAAATGCTGGAAGTCCCCTGCAGAAATACTGAGCCATGCTGTCTCTACAGCCGTCTGTAATTGCGAATGTGTTGCCTGTGCAGGATTATATGCACCGACTGACCTCTCAAATATGTCCCATAAATTTTCGATTGCATTCACGCTCGGCGGTCTGGGTAGCCAAATCATTCGCTCGAACTGTCCGGAATGTTCTCCAAACCAATCGAGAACAATTACGGTCCAGTGACATGACGCATTGTCATCCACAAAAATTCCATTGTTATTTGGGAACACGAATTCCATGAATGACTGCAAACGGTCTACAAGTAGCTGAAAATAACCAATTCCAGTCAATGATTGGTTCAGTTGGACCACATGACCAGTACGTTCTACATAAACACACCCCATACCATTATGGAGCCAGCACGATTATGTACAGTGCTTTGTTGATAATTTGTATACATAGCTATAGTGCCCAGCCCGAAACTAGTTTCAAGGTCATCTCACCGTCTTACAGAATTGCCAGGTTTTTTTATAGTGGTAATTTCAAATATTCGTAAAAAATTTTAAAAAATATTCGGCAACTCTATTTTTAGTCTAGAATATGATGGAGTACTTTCCAAAAGGAAATTCTCACTAGCTACTGGGAAAAAAATTAAAACTAACGTTACTAGAAATTTTGGAGGAAAATAATTTTTTACTTCAGCATGTGGTAGTAACAGAATCGCTAATGTAATTGCACTCAAGAAAATTATATGAACATCCTCTAAGTTTACAGATGCATATGCTGCGTCTTTTATTTAGGAAACATAAAAGTATTCTGAAATAAAAAATAAAATATTATAAGAGGTGAGAAACTGTCCCGACTGAGTAGCGAAAAATGTGGTCGCTGATGAATTTTCGTTCTGTAGGACTACGAAGAAACTTCCCCCAAGAAAGTTGTTAAGAAAACTACAAAATTATTTTGGTAACATTTCAGACGTCATTATTTTATCGTATCATGTACAGAGGAAAATTATTTCCACGATATTCCATGCGCAGCCACGCGCGAGTTGTTGTAGGCCGTCGCCAAGAGTTTTGTTCGGACGGCTCGCTTTAATATGACCGAAAATATTTCCTACTCGCATAAAATATTTTACTGGCTGCTAACACCTATCCTTCGCCATTGCATCCATCACTCCAAACGCCAATATACGCTACGAAAAAGTAATTGTAGTTATTTTGAAGCCAATTATTTTACTGAATTCGAGCAAAATATTTGTTCGAAACGTTTTGTGAAACCCAAGTTTTATGTAAATTTGCTGTAATCCTATTATTCTCAGCACGCAATACGTGCTTGGTACACAAAAACCTCGTTCTTACTACTCCAATGACCCTGTCTTGTGTTTCAAATTTCGTCCATCATTACAGTTTCTGAATTAAAAACCAAGTGGGCGGAGAAGTGATTTGCCAGAATAATTCATTTTATCACGTATATTACCCACCTCTATTTCTCTAGGCATCGGATTTTATCTTCTGTCATACTAAAGTAATACAATTCTACGTCCTAGTTTTTCGTAAAAGTCGTCAAATATCATAGATTTCTATGCTCTTCTCAGAGAATCAGAGTAGGTGGTGGCACTGTTCTGGTGTTACTGCACTGTTTATGTATACAGCCGACACAGAAGCACCACAATGTTTTGTCATTTTATGAACTGCATTACCCTTTCTGCGAAACAGGCAGTAAATCTTTCTATGAAAAAAGGAGTTAAATTTCGAATGTACAAGTAAACCGAATGCAGTAATATTATATCCGAATGTAAAGACATTCGATACAGGTTTTTAGGAAAAACTGTTGTCAATTAATGCGAAATTGACAATCGTATTTTAATTGACAGTTACTGTTGAGCAAACTAATCGCCACCACTTGTGACAAATTTATCAGACGTCTACTGTAAGGTTCAAATGGCTCTGAGCACTATGGGACTCAACTGCTGAGGTCATTAGTCCCCTAGAACTTAGAACTAGTTAAACCTAACTAACCCAAGGACATCACACACATCCATGCCCGAGGCAGGATTCGAACCTGCGACCGTAGCGGTCTCGCGGTTCCAGACTGCAGCGCCAGAACCGCGCGGCCACTTCGGCCGGCTCTACTGTAAGGGAAAAACATTTACAGCATGTCCTCTATAACTGAAATGAATAGACAACCATTTAAATCGAGTCAGCTTTTTACATGGACGGCTCTTACCTAAACTGAAGGATCTTCTGGCTCCGTGTCTTCAGATTCACTGTCGCTTGTTTCAGCCAGGTGTATCATCACAGATTCCACTATGGTGTGTCTTAAACCCGGGTTCAAGAAATCAGTTTCTTGCAATGCTTCTGCGTGCTTTACGCACTTCTCCCACTGCTACTGAATAACATTGTAAAGAGCTTCGTGTGTTAGCTTCTTGACATCAGCAGGTTTGAAAGTAGTATTTCTTTTCGCTACTTCTCGCTTTACTTGGGCCCATATCAATTCAGTGGGATTATACTGGCAGTGTTACCGTGTTAGACGTACCACATGCTGTCCCATTTCGTTTGCCAGTGGATCTAATTCGTAAGTCTTTTTGGCACCTAGACAGGAGTTCAGCCTTCGTTTCATCGACTGAAAATGAAACATTCTTTCTCTTTAGCCACTCCATAATATATGCCTTGCGCCACTTTGAACGTGGCACCTTTCCTGTCTGAATGGAGTGGTAGCTGGCGTTATCCATCAAGATAGTTGACCCCTCTTCCATCGCAGACAACAGTCGAATAAACCAATTGTTAAAAATTTATCCATTCATTTCTGAATGGTAATCGGGTTGACAAGAACTTTTCCCACCACGATAAACAAGTTTGGCCTCTGGTATGAAGCCTGTGGTTGTACGTGGCAACAAAGCCGAGAGAAGGGCGAATCGCAGCCCGCAGTCCCTTTTGGCGGCAGGCAGCAGCTGTGACTTTGAGGACTCAACTTTCGTGCCACCCACTCTAGCTGAGGTCTGCGCCACACTCGACTCCTACCATCAGCTCTTACAACTGAAATCGGGGCTCATCTGACTAGGCAACGGTTTCCAAACCATCAAGGGTCCAAACGACATGGTCACAAGTCCAGGAGAGGCACTGCAGGCAATCAACTCCAGGTTTTAGCAACAGTGCAACCAGCATGCTGGTAAGAGTACCAGTGTCTGTAATAGGCCAAAAATAAATTGGGATCACTTCAAAAACCAAGAATTAGGAAAACAGATACGTTCGTCGTACATCCCACATTGTTTTCTGTGGTTATTTCACGCAGTGTTGCTTGTCTGTTAGCACTGACAACTCAAACTCTGCTACTCTCGGACGTTAAGTGATGCCCGTCGGCCATTGCGTTGTTCGTGGTGAGAGATAATGACCGAAATTTGGTGTTATCGGCACATTATTGACACTGAATCTCGAAATATTGAATTTCCTAACGAGAACCGAAATGAAATGTCCCATGCATCTAGCTCCAACTACCATTTCGCGTTCATAGTTTGTTACTTCCCGTCGTACGCCCATAATCATGCCAGAAACCTTTTCACCCGAATCACCTAAGTGACAGCTCCTCCAATGCATTACCCTCTTATATGTTGTGTACTCGATACTACCACCATCTGTGTATATTTATATCGCTATCCTATGATTTCTGTTACCTGTCTATATTTTTCTAGTGCAGATGTGACGAATCTTTTTCTTCTGTCCCAAAAAGAATGCTTAGTGAAATCGTTTATTGGCCCTACATTTGCTGGAACATTACTTGCAATAACAGAAGCTGTCCCACCATCACAGAAAGCACTGTCATCAAAATTCAGAGGGTCTTAATAGCACGAAACTATGCAAAAGAAAAACAGGTTATTGATTTCCGCGTGGGATTGGCTATAACTTCAAATCCATTTTCTTACAAAAGGCAAAATACAAAATAAAGCTGCCATCTGTTTACGACACCTGCAGGATTAACACATATATGATTACATACGTGTTGCTCACAATAGCTACATTGAAAGCAGAATATCTAGCAAAGAGGGAAGTTCCCCTACTCCGCATGCACTCTGCCCTGATCATCGGACCCTTGACGTTAGTTTTGAATAGGGTGTTACAAATACAACACAGGTGCAGTGTCTGGCGTTATGCGGCTTTTACTGCCACGGGAGGCAGGCTCTCGTAACGACATACGGTGTGTCCTGATCATCGACTCGTAAGTGAATGTTGCACAGGGTGTATCTAACTGCTGTCTCCGGCGTTGTGTGGGTTCAATTGCCAGGGAAGGCAGGTTCCAGTCGTTACATCCGCTGTGCCCTGATGGGGATCCGCAGGAGACATATCGACTTTAGCTAAACTAAGACGGCTTAGAACTGTTCTTAAAAAGAAGTCTACGAAAGCCACTGCGCCATTCAGCGCCTAACCACTTAAGCCTAGGTACTGAATAATGTTGATGAATCTACTGGTCGGTACACAATTCGATCCAAGCGGCAGTTTAAATTGGCGTTATCAGCAAAAGACGATAAAATCTTCGGCTACATGTGCAAAAGTTTTCTTTGTGATCTGTATCTATTATCCCTGTTTAACTACAAGGCAGACTGCTACGCAGTTGCCATCACCACTAGGCAATGACACCATGCACCCCGGCCGGCCTGGCCACCAGTGACTTCTACCGCCATGAAGCAGTGCTGATCCCTCGCCGCTGCAGTGCCTGAACAAAGACCGCACTACTCAAATTAGGGACAGTTCTATGGAATGTGCACGTAAAATTCCGCTATAAAAGTTGTTTCGTTTGCAACGAGAAATAAAGCGACGCTTTTCGGCGTCAGAGAGCATCGCAAGTAAGATCTGATGAGCAGTTATTTTATTATCCCGCTCCAGTCACACTTTGGAAAAACGATACAGCAAATATCTGCCGAAACATCAGAGAAAATTTGCCTGAAGGCTTAGGACGGACACCCGGTATATACATACATATTCGCGAGCGCGAAAGCACGTTTGTGTGTGTGTGTGTGCGTGTGTGTGTGTGTGTGTGTGTGTGTGTGTGTGTGCGTGTGTGTGTGTGTGTGTGTGTTTTGACGAAGCTGTGTGGATTCTGCGAATGTTGACAAGAATTCCTCCACTCTCTTTGCTGCAACCTCTGCCCTTGAATTTAGGCAAGTCGGGAGTAAAAATTTTGTGGATGGTACTAAGGATAGTACGGCACTAATCGTATAGACCATGGACCACATACCCCATAAAGAAACCACTGACAATGTATGTATGAGAAAAATAATTCTTTTCCCTATGTCCGATATCCTCTCTGAGTACACGATTCTTGCTTCTATTGTTGCCCACGTTTCAGTACCCTCCTGCGAATGCTGCAGTCCGCAATTTCTAGTATACTAAGTAATCCTGTTCTTATAAGAATTTTTTTCTTCTGAGAATAACTGTTTATACGGATCACTTCCTGGTAATGTTTCAATTTTCACCGAACTTGTTGCAGTTTTCATAGTGAATTCGAATGTTAAATTCAACTTGCTTACTCATGCTCTTGTAACTTCATAATCGTTCAGAACAGTTTCTGTCGACTCTCATAACTATTAAAATACATCTATCATACGAATATTTTTTCTTTCTACTGTTATTTGTAAAGGACCCGTTCGTCGTTTACTGTGTATTCTGGATAGAGCTCTGTAGACCAGCTTCTGTCGCTTGTCTGTAGAGGTGGGTTTGCTTCGCTGCCTCTTCTGATTACAACGATAACATTGTCTGCAAATACCAAAAAAATCTATCTGCATTCCTTTTTTTCTTGCATTCTTATCTATCGAATTTGCACCTCATCTTTCATTCCTTGCTATCATTGCCTTATTATCTTACCAAGGACACAGTTAAAGGGCGCTCCCTGTCTGGCTCCAGTTTCGATTTTTTCTTCACCTAAACTTGATCTTGTCGGTTAAGATCTGTTTAATCGGTTATTGGATTTTATCTGAAAAATCATTTACTTCAAAATTTATCACAGTTTTTGTTTTGTAACGCCTTTCCCTCAGCTTTTCATAATATTCATTTGCCTTTCTTCATGTCAATAATTTAATAACGGTTGTAGCTGTTATAAAAGCCGCTAGTAATTAGTATAATGGGGAGGGGCACCATGAATACAGTGCGGGACAATAAGTTGGGAATGTCGGTCTCACGGGAGGCGTGCCAGAGATAAGTCTCTGTAGTCGCACTAACCTCTGTATCCTCGGTGGCTCAGATGGATAGTCTGCTTTCGGCTGAAGTGGGGCGAGGACGTCCGCTGCGCCCCGCCGCGCGCGACCGTGAGCGCTTGCTTGTGTTTACCTTTCTCGCGGCGCGAGCTGTATTTGTTCCAAGTTCAGTGCGACTATGGCACACACATGGCGTCACGATACGATCAAAATTACTTTCCAACCAGATCACGAACGTCCTCGAGCCTATGAAATAGAACAGTTCATACGCGACGATCTACGTTTAGATCCGGCGACTGTCGTCGGAATACATTTTTCTATAACGGCGAGCGTGGTTTATGTTAAAATGACCAGTGCACAGGTCTGCGGACAGTGGTGTCTAAATACGCGAACTCACTCAGATTCAAACATTCTGACGGGCATATCGGTGCAGTGACGGTGGATCTTGCAGGCATGGGCCGAAGGACTGTGAGGGTTTTTCAGCTCCCCTTCGAGGTCCCAGAGGAACTTGTTAAGGACGCCTTCCGACCATATGGCAATGTCATCAGCCACGTTGCAGAAAAGTGGCAAACTTTTTCGACGCATAAGGTCTACAATGGTGTGCACCAAATTAAACTTGAGTTCAAGAAACATGTGCCGTCCTATTTGAACATCGGTGGCTGTCGTGCAATCATAATGTAAGACGGTCAATCGCGTACCTGTGCCGGATGTGGGCAGGAGGGTCACGTTCTATCGAGCTGCTTACAACATAGAATGACGCAGACACCAGTGGGAGACACCGTTTCCCCGATGGGGATGACAATCCTGCCCCTCACGTACGCTCAGACGACGATGCGCGCCATAGATGAGGAGGAAACGGTCGATCGGGCACATTCATCGACGTCAGATGGACCAAGGGAGGAAGAGGAAGGACCCCCGATGCCAACCCATATGTCGCCCCCACCACAGCAACAACAGCAGCAACAGTCCCACGGAATCCAGACGCAACATAACATTCAGGACGAGATGGACATGGACGCGAACATTGTCCCGACCGCGGCTTTCCTGGCGGAAGGTGATACGACGCTGGATTGCCTCCCACTTACGGATATGGATGTCCACGTTCGAAAACAACGTTCGCCTCGACGACGAAAGCGACGTCGGCGGACCCCTTCTGACGATTACCTCCTACACACGGCCGGTCAACAAGGTGACATCTCGTCAGACGGCATGGATGCTACGCCTTCTGAGGATCTAAGTATTGTAGACGGTTCACTCGCCCATACTACGAGTGCCCAGTTACTTCTTGCACCACAGATGCAGCAGCTCTCGTCGATGGACGGCGCTCCGTCTACCTCTACCAAAGACGACGTTCGTGAGGGAGATTTAGGTGCCGATCAGCTACACAGCATCGTGTTGCACCCACTGTGGTCGGACGACGTTGAAGAACTTCCTGAAGAGGGAACGGGTGACAGGGGAGGGGGTGGCGTTGGGGCGTGTCGCCCCTAGTGTGAAAGACTCATAATTTGTAACGGGTTTGGTGGGTCCGGCATCTCTTGCGGTTAACTTTGATTGCCATGGCGTCTACCCTAGGTGAAGATTCTAGGCAGCACAGCTTTCGCCTTGCCACAATCAATATCAACGCGATAAGGGCACCACACAAACTGACAATGCTACAACGCATGCTTGATGCGGCGGTCATCGACGTGACCCTCTTACAGGAAGTATGTGTCGCTAGTTTCCCTGACTTCTACGGATATACCGCCCACACCTCCCACGCCTCTTTTACCGATTGTGGTGTGGCTGTTCTGCTACGGGACGGCTTGGCGGCTACAGACGTACTGTACTTACCTAGTGCAAGAGCCATGGCCATAACCGTCAACGGTTGTCGACTCATCAATGTATATGCCCCTTCAGGATCAGGGAGACGGAGAGATCGGGCCCGCTTTTTTTCGGAAGATATTACGCGTCTATTTGTGGGCCGCATAGACGATATGGTGATCGGAGGAGATTTTAACTGCACATTATCTCCGTCTGATCAGCAGCCACATCACGTCCCGTGTGCGGCATTGGAAATGCCAGTGCGTGATCTCCACCTGATCGACACGTGGCGCCACATCCATGGCCCAGCTCCTGGTTACACCCATTATACAAGTCATTCATCAAGTCGGCTAGATAGGATTTACGTCACAAGCACCCTTTCGACGGCGACGAGAGGAGCAGAGCTCTGGCCCACTGCACTCACCGACCACACAGCCTATATTTGCACCGTTGCCCTCCAACCTGCACGTGTGTGGCGCAGCAGGCCCCCTGGAAACTGAACGTCGCCCATCTGGACGAGCCGGCATGTAAAGGTGCTGTCGAAGAGTCGTGGAACGCGTCCTTACAGCGTCGTGGTCGTTACCGATCGACCCTCAGTTGGTGGATTGAATGTGCGAAGCGTGCTCTTAGGCAAACCTTGCATGGGGGGCCTAATTAAATAAAATGCAAATATTTTTGGTTGCTGTAAGTCCGATTACGCAAGTCTCGTAAACGGTTGGCCCTGACTAGTATTATTACGCAATCGGACTGCATAGAACAACAACAAAGAATGAAATGAAAATTTTCGTTAACACAATTAATTAATTAAGTCCCCAGCAACTATGAAACCTACGAAACCAAAGCACAAGTATAACTGTTCTGTATGTGGAAGTATGACTCAACGCACATCTGGCACGGTTCTTCTTCAACAAGTCAAGAATTTTTAAATACCAATTATACTGACGTGATAAAAAAAAATTTAGAAATACTATAATTGCGCAAGAAACCCAGAATTACACTCTAATACAAGAACACACGCCAGACGCTTTGTTGACTGAACCTGTAATGACGCATTATTCAGGACATTGAAATAATGAGAAAAAAAAGAAAAGTAGTTTGTTACCTTAATTTATATTGATGAAAAGCACTCTAATACATTACAATCTCTCCACACCGACTCGCTACTACCACATCTCAACAAGAACCTTTCAGTATCACATCTCAGCAAGCACTCCCTGCTACGAGTTCTTAACAAGCACTGACCACTACGAGTCCTCGACAGGCACAGACTACCACGAGCTCTCCCCAAGCACTGTGGAGGCGGCTTAATAATACTCTTTGGCGCAATCTCTGGCGCAGTGGCTCAGTGTAGCCACCTTTCATATGCCCCTCCTCCACAGGCCAGAATTTGATGGTATTTTTGCCAGCATTGGTGGTGAAAATACCACCAAATTCGTCCACAAAAATACAGACAAAAATAAGAGATAATATTAATACCTAAATATCACATAATAAGATAAAATTTTTTTTGGCTTTGCACTGACCTTTCAATAACCTACTACATAAAATACAGTAAGCAATACAAATTCTTTTCATACATGTGACTTTACATAATAGTTCACACAATACACAAAAAATCAGTTTATACAAAGGTTCACATAAAATGCTTTCAATGATTAGTTCCAGTAGTAGCACCCAGCGATGGTCAACAGGTGCAAATACCAACAAGTGACATCATTTCAGTAGAAGCAGTTCATCAGTGGCACCCAGTAATGTTGAACAGGTACACACAGCAACAAGTCACATTATTTCCGTAAAAACAGTTCCATTTGTGGCACCCGGCAATGTTGAACAGGTGCAGACAGCAACAAGTGACATTATTTCAGTAGAAGCAATCCATCAGTGGCACCCAGTAATGTTGAGCAGGTACACACAGCAACAAGTGACATTATTTCAGTAAAAAGCAGTCCATCAGTGGCACCCAGTAATGTTGAACAGGTGCAGATACCAACAAGTGACATCATTTCAATAGAAGCAGTTCATCAGTGGCACCCAGCAATGTTGAACAGGTGCAGACAGCAACAAGTGACATTATTTCAGTAGAAGCAGTTCCATCTGTGGCACCCAGCATTGTTGAACAGGTACACACAGCAACAAGTCACATTTCTCAGCAGAAGCAGTTCCATTAGTGGCACCCAGCATTGTTGAACAGGTGCAGACACCAACAAGTGACATCATTTCAGTAGAAGCAGTTCATTAGTGGCACCCAGTAATGTTGACAGGTGCAGACACCAACAAGTGACATTATTTCAGTAGAAGCAGTCCATCAGTGGCACCCAGCAATGTTGAA